>NC_068914.1:111879671-112182701 GCF_023091745.1 Budorcas taxicolor
GGCTTCTAAGGTAAAGAATTTCACAGCAGGACTTAATCTTCAAAAATAGATAACTGGCAGCTCAGGTTTGAGAAAATGATACTAAGGACTGTCACCACAGTAATCATTGGTGCTATCCCTCGCACCCTGCCATCGAGGCTGGAATGGTCATTTCCATGTGAACTAGGAAACTAGGCTCATGGAGGCCAATGGATTTGCCTAAGACCAGCCTTCTGGTAAGGGGCAGCCCAGGGCTCAAACATATGCTTTCTGACTCTAAGATTTTTGACAGGGATTTAATAATGGAAGGCAAGAACCATACTGTACAAATCTGAGCTCTAAGAAACAAAACCTATATATGTTTATCAAGAGAGAACATATTCTAAGGAATTAGCTCACATGTTTATGGAGGTTTGGCAAACCCCAAACCTGTAGGTTAGGCTGACACGCTCGAAACTCAAGGAAGGGCTGCAGGTTGAGTCCAGTGGTTGTGTACTGGCAGAATTTCATCTCACTCAGGGGAGGTTAGTCTTTGTTCCAGTCAGGCCTTCAACTGATTGGATGAGGCAAATCCACATTATGGAAAGTAATCTGCTTTAATCGAAGTCCACCGATTTCAGTGTTGACCTCATTCAACCACCTTCACAGAAACATCCAGAATAATGTTTGACCAAATATCTGGGCACTGAGGCCCAGCCAAGTTGACACTCTAAATCAACCATCACAGATACATTCATTTTAAAATATATTTCTTAATGATGGCAAGTGCAGTCCACATTCAATATATAAATGTGAAAATTGCAAAAAATAAATAAAAAAGAAAGAAATGTTAATCCTACCAGGGCCTACTGGGATGGGTCCTCCTTATTATCTTCATTCTAGGCATACAAACAGTATAAAAATGTATTTTCATACCCACAAATGATATCATTTCACAATAATGTTTGGCGGTGTACTTTTTTTTTTTAATTTAGCAAGACTCTATGAATTTTTCCCCGGGTTAATACGTATTTTTCTCCACCCTGATTTTTAAAGACAGCACAGCAGTTCTGTCTCATGATGGCTGTAGTGAATGGCTTCTCCTTCTGCTCAGCATCTTTTCTCCTTTTTGTCTGATGACAGTATTTGGTTCAGGTGGTGCTGTCTTACCTCTTGATCCAAAGGATAGACAAGAGTTGTAAATATCAAGAAAGAGCGCTGTCTTTACTTTAGGTTTATAGGCTGGCACAAGATGGGTCCAGGACTGCTGGTGGTCATTTTTATCAATACTTGGGCTTGATCCTATGAGCGACACTAGTCTAGAGGAAAGCAGAGAAATGAAGAAAAACAGAGTACATTGTTTGAACACCTGGATCCAACTGTGCCTGAAGCTACTCTCCTTTATTTTTCAGCTCTGGGAGCTCATAAATTCCTCCTTTTTTTGCTTAGTCAGTAGTTAAAGTCTATTACTTTCCTGGAAAGAGTTCAGAGGCCTGTCTGATATGGTATCACTCAATTTACGTGCACCAGTAGATGACTGTGTGATGTTTTTTTCTGATAATTTACCCATGATGGGCAAGGTGTTGCAGAGAGGTTTGGAGATTGCAAGATGATTTAGATATAATCTCTTATCTCAAGGAGCCTGCGATCCAGTAATTGAGCCCAAGTGCATTTTTGTCATCTACGGGGATATAATCCCAATGGCTTGTAGGAATCAGGACAACTTCCTAAAGGGATAAACATTTGATAGTGATCTTGAGAGAGAGGGAGAAAGGGTTTAAGATTCCTTTTCAGGATCTGAAATGTCCTACATGGCCTAGTTTTGAACCACATATTCATGTACATATGGATGGCCTGGGATCTTATTAAAATGCAAATTATAATTCAGTAGGTCTGGGGAGGGGACAAGTGCCTGCATTTATAATGAGTTAGAAGGTGAGGTCCGCAGGCTGACCTCTGAGGAGGGAAGGTATGTCTCTCAACCCATTCCTCCAGCTCATCTCACACCAGTCTGTACATGACCCCTCTGCCCAGCTCCTTTGTGTCCTGGGAGTATACCCAGCTCTGACCGGCCTCAAGGCTTGCCACCCACTGGACCCTTTGCCTGGATTGCTCTTTCCTTCAGTGTAGGGCTCCTTTCCAATCTCTGCTCACATGTCTGATCTCCGCTCACGTGGCTACACGGTGCTTCCCCAGCACTCCTTATTTTTGAGCTTGTCTCCCATCATGGTGAAGGCAGAAAATGATACTCACCAGACTAAAGGATGAGGGAAACATCAAGGAGCTCTGTATCTCTCACATCTGTGATCTGTTCTTGGCGCATGGCCTGGAAGCTTTCTTAGCAGCTACCAGAATCTGCAATTATCAAGTTGATTTTTTCACTATCTGCCTTTTCCAATAGAAGGAAAGCCCTGGAAGGCAGAACCTCGTTCATCTCGATCACTGCTCCTTCCTTCACGGTGCTGGACATGTGGCAGGTGCTCAGCGAGCAGGAAGGACATTTCTGGCAAAGGGAAGATCATGAGCAAAGATGGGATAAAATGAGTAGCTCAGTTTAGCTGGAGCCTGAGCAGTTCCGCTTGAGGAGCATCCCTCTGGCTGGTAGGGAGGAAGAGAGAGAGAAGAGGGGCTGGGAATGGGACACAGAAAATTGCCAGAAAGCTCTTAAGGCAATTCAGGTGAAAGTGGAGGTGGTAGGGGGAAGGGAGGAATGAAATAGACAGATGTGAAGGCAGGTGAGGACTGGGCGTGGGAGACTGATGAGAAACCCAACACTTGGTGATTGAGTGGGGGCGAGGGACCAGGGGTGCGCAACTGGCAAGGGTGATCAGAGATGAAGAGGTTAAAGTGAGTGAAATTAGAGTCATTCCTTGGTTCGCTGATTCTAGTTTGGAGGACAGATGGAGTTATATAACCTGAAGTTCCACACTTAATGAAGGTGTCAGCCTGCGGTACTGACAGCACTAGCAGGAGGTGCGTCACCGCCTTGTTCTGAACGTCAGGGTCTACGATCTAGAATGGGGGTGATGTGCATACCCTGTAGGACAGTTGCGAGGTTTGGAAACAGCACACGTGGGTGAGTGTTCACGGGAGGATGCAGGGGAGTGAGAGTCGTGCTGCGCCGGCTGGAACCCCTCCAGGACAGAAGCATTTATTTCCCCAGTTGCTGGGCACCTTGGAGGCTTATGGGTGACAGAGAGCCCTGACTCCGCCAGGGTCACCCACATCCAGGGATGGGTTGATGTCGGGGTACAAATGCCCAGCTCCCTGCCAAGTGGGGACAAGTCTGAAGCACCAGCCTAGCACCAGAGCTCTCAGGGGGGTGAGCTAAGGCTACGTTGTGATGGCACCGAAGCCCTACCTCTCCCTCTTATCTAATTCTGCATCCTTGCATGCACCAACAGGACAGGTTTTGTTCCCAAAGACACTCCGCAGTAAATTCCCTGTATGTAAATCTCCATCTCTGAGTCTGCTTCTGGGGAACCCAGAGTGCGACAGAGAGTATTACCTTGGCACAATGATCTTAAGCCGCCTGAGTATCAGGTGTTACTAGCTGGCCAGAATCTTAGGCGCTATTCTGTGAAGTTTCAGACACTGAGCGGGAAAGTGATGTTCTGAAGGCCTGACCTGTCAAGCTGCTTCTCAGGCAGATCAGAAATTTTGTGCTGTGGACCTTTTCTTAATGTTTAGAAATGCATAGAACAAATGCATCATATTGCAAAGTAAACCAGTTTTATGGAAACACAGTTATCAAACTTATCAAAATAGACTATGACTATCAATATATGGCATAGCAGTATAGAAGGTATTGTGATAGAGTAATATAGTTAACAAAAAACTTATTAGCGGGTTTAATAATCTAAAAAACCAGGGAGTGTTGGTATCTCAAGATGTATATAGCAGCTGCCATGTGATATGGAAAGATCTGACTTCTGTTGGTGAGAAGTTACAGGGCTTGCAAATACCGAGGTCAACAAAAATCAAGATGTCATTCCCCCCCCCCACCCCCCCACAACCATGGGCCTCCTGAATCCTATTCAGGAGTGTTTATGGATCTCAGGTTTTAAAAAAACCATGGTATTCTGTAATCTACTTAAAGATGCTTAGCTCTAGATGGTGCAGGCAGGTAGGGATTCACAGTCCTAGGGAGACATAACATTTGATCAGAAGGGTCACACCTCAAGACACTTGCTACATCTCCCCTGTTTTCAGTATCTCTGGCCAAGCTCAGGTGTCTTACTAATTAGCACAGAGAATAGCAAAAGAGGGGTTTTACTAGTGAAATTTGTGGCCAACAACCTAACAGATGTTAGAACTGGGCTTTCGTTAATAAAATTTGTGGTATTCAAGATTAGGGGATTGGCTGAAGTGACACTCTCCCTGCTTGATGATTGAGGTAGAGGAATTAAACGAGGCTCACCCTACACCTTCAGAGATGGTGCCTGTGTCTGGGCATGGGGTTGCAGGTTATGTGGTTGCTAAGCATAGGAATAGCAGGATCCTGCCTCTGAACCTTGTCATCTAATTCTCAAGAAAATGTTCCCCTGTAACATGCGAGCAGATCAGTTAAGAAGTTGGAGAGCTGGAACTTTACCAAGTTTACAATTACAAGGTATAAGCGGTTTGTTAACTGCTTGCCTGTTAAAGGTAAAGTCTGTGATGGAATTGGACCTGAAGTTCACTTTCAATGTAACTGTAGTAAGGTTGTAAGAGAAGAAGTTAACCCTTGCCCACTTCAGACATTGTGGAAATTCTTACAGCTATCAAAAAGAACCCAAAGGATGACTGTGCATAATTATATGGGCTTGGGTAGGTTTCCAACAATGACACTAAAATTTTCAGGAGTTCTGTCCATCTAAAATCAGGGTAAAATACCCACCTGCCAAGGCAGGTAAATGTAAGAGATGTGGGTTCGATCCCTGGATTGGGAAGATCACTTGGAGGAGGGCATGGTAACCTATTCCAGTATTCTTGCCTGGAGAATCCCATGGACAGAGAAGCCTGGCAGACTACCGTCCATAGCGTTGCAAAGAGTTGGACACAACTGAAGCGACTTTGCCTGCCTGCAAAATCTACAGCATCACCAGTACTTTACAAGAGACAGGTTTAGGACACAGATGGAAGACCAATCAGAACAAAGTGGGTGGAGCTTTGAGTTAATTACCCAATGGATGTTTAGATAATTAGCCTGAAGGGGATGAGAGTAGGTCAGAGCTTTACCTAATGGCCCCAGAGAGAGGGCCTATTTGACTTGGCTGCTCCCCTGTGCAGCTAATGTGAACAAGTCTTGCTTTGTTGGGATGATTCCAGTCTTAGCAAACAGCCAGCAGGGCTCCCCTAAATGCTCCTCCAGAGAGAAATGAATCCTGAAAAGGGAGGACTGGGGAGAGCTGAATGAGAGAGTGCTGTGTCTGCTCTCCTAGCTGTGTCGGGCTGCACTGGGGATGAAGAAAAATATCTTTCAGTCTCTTACTTGAAAAGGACTCAAGGTTTTATCAGGAATGGTTTGTAATCCAAACTAACCCTTTCTTTTTTACCAATAATACTTTTGTATAAAATCAAGTAGCAATCACAAGACCGGGTGACAGACAACAATATGCTAAAGCACCTGTAAGTTAGAAGGAAAGGGAAGCAGGAGAGAGATGAGTAGGAATTCAGCCCACATCACCTCAATAAACATTCTGCTCATCTTCAAACATAAACTGTAGACCAACAAACTCATCCAGTCAACCATCCACTCACTCAATGCGTGATTTTTACCACCTACGGTGCCCCGGTTCCTGTGCTAGGTGCTGGGGGCATATAAAGAGCAGGAGAACTAAGGTCTCATAGATCTTAGACTCGGGGGAGAGACAAACAACAGACACATATTAGCAAGCATGCGTGCATGCGTCTGTGCTCAGTCGTGTTTGACTCTTTGCAACCCCATGGACTGTAGCGCTAGACTGCAGTTATACATCACAGGCTAATACAGAAATTAGCCTGTAATTCTAATCATAATAAATGTTAAGGGGGAAAATGGAGGATAACATGAGAATATAGAATAAGAGGAGAGGTGGCATCTAACTAAGCTTGGAAGATCAGGGAAGACCTCCCTGAGGAGGTGACATTTAAGCTGAGGCCTGAAGATTGAATCAAACATCAGGATTGGCTCCTAGCTGGTGAAGGGCGTCTGTGTGTGTGTGTTGAGCATTCTTTGTAGAAATTATGCAAAACCCTTAAAGCGGGTGGTAGCCTGGCCAAGCTCAAGAAGTAGAGAGTAGACAGAGTGACTGAAGTGGGGCATAAGGCAGAATGGCAGGGGAAGAGGCAGGGAGTGTGCTGGGATACAGATTAGAATTAGATACAGCTGTCCTTGGGGCTCACCATCAAGTGGGGAGGATGTGTGTTATTAGGTGAGTCATAGCAAAATAGAGATATCTACCAGGGGACTGAAGGACTTCAAAAAACAGTAAGACTGGTACTGCCTAGAGGAGTCAGGGAAGGCTGCCCAGAGGAGGTGATGTTTGACTTGGGTCTCAATGGTTGCATAGGAGTTTGTTAAGCCAGAAGAAGGGCAGAGAGGAAAGCATGTACAAAGGCCAGGTGAGCAGTCAGACTGACTAGAGTGTAGACTGTGGTACAGGAAATAAACGGAAATAATCTAAGACTTACAATAAAAACTGAGGGCCAAGGATATTTACTATTTTTAATTTCAGTTCAAATGTGAATTTTTCTGCCTGGTAGACACATTCATCTACATTTTTTCTAATTTTAAACACTAAACATATTGCCATCATTTTTGTTTTCTGAGCTCATAAGTGGATTCAATTCTTGTTCTTGGTTGGGCTGAATCTTTTCAATGACCCCAAGCTAAGGCCTCTGTAAATATCTTTAAAGTAGTTATATTCTTGCAAATTTATTCTACACTATCCAGCCCTGGAGTTGGTGATATTTACATAACTCAGATGTCTGAGCTGGAGGCCATGACACTGATTAAGCTTTGAGGAATTCACATTTTTCTATTTGGAGACTTACTGAAGCACAGAGATAATTCTTCTGTATTCTTAGAATTCTCTCATTGCACATATACACTTCATTGCCTAGATCTATCTGGGGGCTTCTTATTTCCGGAATAGTCACTAATCCTACCCATTTTCCAATCCATCAACAATATACCTGGTCTACCATTTCTCATCAATATAGTCATGTATTTGTTTTAGTTGACTATTAATAGTGGAACTATACCCGTAATTCAATGGACATGAGTTTGAGCAAGCTCTGGGAGATAGTGAAGGACAGGAAAACCTGGCATCCTGCAGTCCATGGGATCTCAAAGAGTCAGACACGACTGAACGACTGAACAAAAACAAATACCCATAATTAACTAATAGTGTACTAGTTAATGGGGAGGAGGATTTGTGGTGTTCCAAATTCTGCGGTGTTAATACTCCCAGCATACTAGTTCCAAGCTAGCTATTTTTAACGACTGGCTCACAAAATTCCTGAAAATTTAACGATTGGCACACCACTGGAACTGTGCAACCTTTGTTAGTTTACTTAATGTCTTCAGATTTGTTTTCTAGTCTACAGAGTGAAATAATATCAATAATAGTAACTATGGCCTTGGGTGGGTATGAATATTAAATAAGTTGATGCATTGAAAGCACTGGCCAGAGTACCCATATATGTAATAGAATGTGAATTCAACAAATACTTGTTGAGACTATTGTTTCAGTTCACAAGTACTTGATCATTATTTAATGAGTTAAGCCCAAATAAACAAAGTATGCCCTCCAGAGCTTCTATGAAGTTGAGGATTTCTACAGATTGCCAGAGAGGTGGGTCATGTATTGCTGTTTTGCTGCATATGAGTTTTTATCAATAGGTCAAGTTTTATTCACTTCTGTTTAGCAAAATATAGTTCTGCAAGTGCTTCAGCAATGTCTTGCTAGTGTATTGTTGGACTTTCATGACTCTGTCTCTCAAATAACAAAGCTTTTGGCTCTTCATGATTCAAAAGAATGTCCTTTATGATTTTCTCTTTAATACCCATAAAGGACTGAATTATACCCTATTCCTTCGTGTATTTCAGAGGGAACGGAAATTAACTTGCCTGCTTTGTGCCACTAATAATATAGTACACAGTGCTGTCAAAACAGTTTCATAGATGAGCAACACTACCTGCGAATGCCCTGCCGACTTCCAGAAGTTATATTAATGGGCAGCTGCAGAAAATCTGGCAGAAGGAGCATCTGAGATAATGGTTTTGGTGAGAGCTTCTGGAAAGGCTTTTGTGATCCTCAAAGAAAAACAGACTAGAGGGTGTAATAATCTTTCATTTTATAATAAAGTGTCAGGATGTGTCTGGCTACACATTACAGGATACCTAACGATGGCTGTAGCAATAAAGACATTTAATTATCTCATAACAAGATGTCTAGCAATAGGCAGTTCCAGGTTTGTGCAATAGCTCCGGATGACTTCCTCTCTCCCCTCTGTCACCCTCAGTATGCTGTCTTTGTTCTTAGGCTTGATGCCTCACGGTTGCAAGATGGCTGCTGCAGCTCCAAGCATTTTGTCCTTAACACCAGCATGTTCAAGGCAAGAAGAGGGGAGTGGCTGGTGTTAAGGAGCTTTCCTCTCAGCTTTTCTCAGAAGCCCCCAAGCTGACTTCTCCTTGAAGCTCATTGGCCAGAACTCAGGTATGTGGCCATGCCTAACAGTACAGGAGGATGGAAAGACAATATCTGGCAAAGTGCAGTGGGTCACCATATTGGTTTAGCCCAATCATGGTTAATTGCTTGGGGCTTGGGGAGGAGTCCTCAGTCCCTGAATTCAAGAGCTCTTTACCATCTACCAGAGCAAAATTTAAGTTCCAAGTTCTGTTAGCAAGAGATGGGGGTGGGGAGGAAGTATAGCAGTATATGCCACCCATAATAAATAAATGTCCCATGTGTGACCCTCGTATGTTAAATGTGACTTTGTGAGGAAGCTGAGGTTGAGCAGCGGGTAGCTGATTCTGTCTGCCTGATTTTGCTTCCTCTTTCTTCTGATGACCAACTCTTGATTTGCCTTTGGCGAACTGCCTCTTTCCAGCTCCTGGAATATTTTTTTCTAATTGAAGTTGATGAACAATGTTGTGTTAGTTTCTGCTGTGCAGCAAAGTGATTTAGTTATACATATATATATACATTCTTTTTTAAGACATTCTTTTCTATTATGGTTTACCATTGGATATTGAATATAGGGGCTTCCCAGATGGCACTAGTAATAAAGAACCTGCCTGCCAGTGCAGGAGATGTAAGAGACGTGGGTTCAGTCCCTGGGTTGGGAAGATCCCCTGGCAGAGGGCATGGCAACCCACCCCAGTATTCTTCCCTGGAGAATCCCATGGGCAGAGGAGCCTTTCTGGCTACAGTCCATGGGGTCACAAAGAGTCAGACACAACTGAAGTGATTTAGCACACACATACACAATGAATATACTCTGTGCTACACAGTAGGACTTTGTTGTTTATCCATTCTATATATATGAAAGCTTATATCTGCTACCCCGAACTCCACCCCATCCTTCCCCCACCCCCTCCCCCTTGGCAGTCACCAGTCTGTTGTCTATGTCCCTGACTCTGTTCCTGTTTCACACACAGGCTCATTTGTGCCATATTTTAGAATCCACATGAGAGCGATATCACATGGGGTTTGTCTTTCTCTTTCTGACGTCCTTCATCGCGTATGATAATCTGCAGTTGCATCCATGGCGCTGCAAATGGCATTATTGTGTTCGTAAGGCAGCATGGGCATTCCCAGGCTGTCCAGTGGTTAGAATTCTGTGCTTTCACTGCCCGGGCCTGCGTTCAGTCTCTGGTCTGGGAGCAGAAGATCCTACAAACCCTACCCTTCTGTAGGTTAGAAGTCGGATGTGAGACACGCGTCCCACTGAGCAGAATCAAGATGTGGGCAGGGCTGTGTTCCTTCTGGAACCTCTAAAGAAGAGTAGTTCCCTTGCCTTTTCCAGCTGCTAGAGGCAGCCCACTTTCCTCGGGTTGTGATCTCCTTCTTCCAAGGGAGCAACGGCGGGTCAGGTTCTCCTCATGTCTCATCACTCTGACCTTGATTCCATCGTCAGTCTCCTTCTCTGACACCAGCTCTTTGGCCTTCCTGCTCCCAATGTAGACGATTCCATTCAGCCTCCCTGAATAACCCCCCTATTTCAAGCTCAGCCAATTGACCTTAATTCCGTCGGCAACTTCAACTTTAATGCCCCTTGTCATGTAACATAACAATAGTCACAAGTGACAGAACATATGCATAGGTTCTGGGCACCTTTGGGAATCTATTATTCCATGCCATGTCATCAAGACTCTTTTTGTTTTAATGTTTAAATGAGGTAGTACATGTATATGGTATCCAGTAAGTGCTCAATAAATGTTGGTTATCATTTCTGTTTCTCCAGTACCTAGCACATAGCAGATTTTTTAAAAACTTTAATTGCTTTACAATGTTATGTTGGTTTCTGCCATACAACAGCGTGCATCAGCCATACACAGACATATATCCCCTCGCTCTTGAACCTCCCTCCCACCCTCCACCTAATCCCACCTCTCTAGGTTGTCACAGAGCACTGGGTCATGGTGGGTTCTTGTCAGAGCCTGAACTCCTCTTACTGAGACATGGGATCTATGTCCCCTCTCTTGAATCTGGGCTGCAAGATTGCTCAACCAGTAGAATATGGTGGAAGCGACCCTGTGCCAGTTTGGAGGCCTAGGTCTTAAGAAACTAGCAGCTTCGGCTTCCTGTCTCTTGGGGCTGTGCTGTGCTTAGTCACTCAGTCGTGTCTGACTCTTTGCAACCCCATGGATTGTAGCCTGCCAGGTTCCTCTGTCTATGGAATTCTGCAGGCAAGAATACTGGAGTGGGTTGCCATGCCCTCCTCCAGGGGATCTTCCCTACCTGGGATCAAACCCAGGTCTCCTGCATTGCAGGCAGAGATTTTACTGTCTGAGCCACCAGGGAAGCCCGTCTCTCGGGACACCAGTTCTCAAACCCCAGCCAGCGGGCTGTGAGGACGCCCAGGGAGAGGACCTGACAGCCAGCACCAAGCCAACAACCACGGGAGGCAGCCGGCTTAGAAGTGAACGGTCCAGCCCTGGTGGAGCCGCCCCAGTGACCCTGAGTGGATGCTGTGACGTGCTGCCCAGCTGAGTCCCGCTCAGATTGCATCTTCGTGAACAAATGAAAGGATCGTTGCTGTTTAAGCCACTAAGTTGGGGGTGATTGGTTATGTAGCAACAGATAAAAATATAAGGCTCAAAAATTATTCAGGGAATAACTCAGTAAATAAGCCATCAGGATTCAAGGAGAAGAAGCAATCTGCTCTCTTTAGAATTCTTACACGTTTCACCCACAGATCATTTTAAAGCTTATCAAGCGTCTTCACAAAGGGATAAGGGATGACATCTTGACAAATGACTAACGCCCTGGCTGCATTTGTACCTTGTAACAATCAATCGAAAAGTAAAACATTCAAGAAAGGCCACTTCATTCTGAATGGTTGAACCGGATGGAGGTATTGACTGAGCGAATTCTCTGAGTTCGCTCTGCTGTAGTATCTATCCTCACCCCCGCCTCCACCCCGAGGCCAAATCTTGAACTGCGAGCTGGAATTGGGTTCCCAGGATGGGAGAATCATTTCCCACCCAGTTTGGGCATCGCACAGGGTGACATTCTCATTCAGGTGCAAGCCAGGGTTCGATTACACCCCTGACAACTCGACTGAGGGGAGAGCACAGAAGCGCTTTCAAAGGAAAAAGGCATTAAGAATGCAACATCAAGATCTTGATTTATAACATTCGCAGCTACCTGTCAGTCTCCTTGGATACGCCTCTCAATTACTGGGTACGGTTTCAGTTAGGAATTCTGCTCACATACTGGGGTTGGTATAGCTGCATAATTAAACGAAAAAGAGCCACCCGAGGAAGCTGGGGAAAGATGATTGCCTTCAGATGGATGGCCAGGGAGGAAGCCTAGGACCTCCAAGCAAACTGTGGCTCTTTGCCGCTTCTTCCCACCAGAGTGGAAGGTGTTTTGCTGCCTACAGAAGGCAGGGGTTTATCAGAACTTCCTTTGACCTTTATTTGTTTATTATAAACTTTTTATTTTGTATTGGGGTATAGCCGATTAATAAACAATATTGTGATAGTTTCAGGTGAACAGTGAAGGGACTCAGTCATACATATACATGTATCCATTCTCCCCCAAACTCCCCTCCCATCCAGGCTGCCTCATAACATTGAGCAGAGTTCCCTGTGCTACACCGGAGGTCCTTGTTGATTATGTGTGTGCCCAGTTGCTTTAGTTGTGTCCAGCTCTTTGTGATGCTATGGACTGTAGCCTGCCAGGCTCATTCTGTCCATGGGATTCTCCAGGCAAGAATGCTGAAATGGGTTGCTGTGCCCTCCTCCAGGGAATCTTCCCAACCCAGGGACTGAACCTGCATCTCCTGCAACTCCTGCATAGCAAGCAGATTCTTTACTACTGAGCCACCAGAGAAGCCCGTCCTTGTTGGTTATCCATTTTAAATATAGCAGTGTGTACATGTCCATCCCAGACTCCCCAACTATTAATATCCTTCCCACTCATCCTTCCCCTCGGCAACCCTAAGCTCATTCTCTAAGTCTGTGAGTCTCTTTCTGTTTTGAAAGTAAGTTCATTGGTATCATTTCTTTTTAGACTCCACATATAAGGGAGGTCATATGACATTTTTCTTTCTCTGTCGTACTTACTGATTGCATGTCCTAGGTCCAATGCACTAGCTTACTGATCCAGATATGCCCACCCTGAGTCTGCATGAGGCTGACTCAACTGCTCACAAATGCAGGGCTTGATCACTGAAGTAGGTTGAATAGTGTCCCCCAAAATTCAAGTTCACCCAGGACCTCAAATTGTGTTCTTCTTAGACATAGGGTCTTTGCAGATATAACTGGAGAAGATGAGATCTCACTGGATCAGGGTGGGCTCCAAATCCCATGACTGGCATCCTAATAAGAGGAGAGGATACAGAAAGAAGACCCTGTGAAGTCAGAGGCTGCGATTAGAGGGGCACAGCTGCAAGCCAAGGACACTAAGGACTGCTGGCAGCCCCCTGAAGTGAAGAGAGAGCCTGGGAACAGCCTCCCCCCGGGAGCCTCCGGAAGGGACCAGCCCTGACCACACCTGGACTTCAGACTCCAGCCTCGCGAACTGTGAGAGAATGAATTTCCGTTGTTTTAAGCCTCCCAATTTGTGGCACTTTACTGCGGCAGCCCTAGCAAATTAACACAACGGTCAAGGATAGTAATGTACGCGGCAGAATCCAGGGCAAGAGATGCGCGGGAGACAGAGCCAGGAAAGTCTTGGTCCTTTCCCCACTCCAGAAAAATGAGTCACTTTTGGGATTGGAGGAGAAGCCAGGAACACGACCCCCGTGGAGCTCATTTACTCAGAGATAAGAAGCGAGATGAGACAAGTCTCCCCCAACACTGCCACCAATAGCCATCACCCCAGTGGAGCGAAGCCTTAATGCAGTCTTTCGTTCTGACTCAACTAGAGTCCTTACCTAGTGAATTTTCATTGTTTGCTCTTTCTCTGCTCCTCAGAAAAATAAGCAAGCTTATCTCAAGTACTTAATCAAAACATAACCATGGCCTGGGAGCAGGGTGGTGGTCATAACCACATGCGGATGTTTTTATTCACAGATTCACATGTACACTGTTGGTCTCAAGAACAGTGACCACAGCTGTTCAAAATGGCATAGGTTCCAGGGGCTCAAATTACTCGGGCAGGAAAAACCACTAATAAATGCTGTATTTTCAACTTCTGGTCTGGGTATGACTTTGCAAATAAGAACATGCAATCAAGCAGAACATATATATATTTACCTTGAAAATTGTAGTTAATCAAATTTCACTTCTGTCTAAGCCAGTCTGGGGACGGAACCCAGCCCAGATGACACAAAGCAGAGAGGAGGATCCTGGTATCATTGCCTGAGGCCTGGAACAAGCTATGCCTGAATCTGTCACTGCCTAATGCCATTAAAAAAAGAAAAAAAAGGGCAGCAGTAAAGAAGACTGAGTTAATCACAATCCTCAGATCATGGCACTTTATGCAAAATCTCCTAATATTTCTTTATTTCCAGTAACTTACTGTGTATTCCTTTTCCCCATCCCTTCCCATGGGCAACCATTATGATATAACATGTAACTTTGTGCTTTGGGGGGCTGCTCTGGGTCTTTGTTGCTGCAAAGGTTTTCCTCTAGTTGTGGCAAGTGGGGGCTACTCTCCGGTTGTGGTGCTTGGGCTTCTCCCTGTGGGGGCTGCTCTTGTCGTAGAGCACAGGCCCTAGAGGCTTCAGTACTGATGGCTCCCAGGCTCTAGAGTTCAGGCCCAGGAGCTGTGGTGCACAAACTTAATTGCTTCTTGGCAATGTGGAATTTTCCTGGATCAGGGATCAAACCTGGGTCTCCTCCCCTGGCAGGAAGATTTTGTCTACCACTGAGCCACCAGGGCATATTACTATATTTTATATATCCATTCCCCTGCCACAAAATACACGGCATGAACCTGCAGTATGTTTCCCTCGATAGAGCCAAATAAGAGTGTCCATGGGTCATAACACTTGCATTGGGGTTGCTGGTCTGGGAGCGCTTTGTTTGACTAAGTTGCTGATTTCTCTGGGTAATATCCCAGTCCACACTCCCAACAGTAGTGTCTAAGGGTTCCTCCAGATGTCCGACTCTTTGTGACACCTGGACTGTAGCCCGCCAGGCTCCTCTGTCCATGGGATTTCCCAGGCAAGAATACTGGAGTGTTGCCATTTTCTTCTCCAGGGGATCTTCCTGACCCAGGGATTGAATCTGAGTCTCCTACACTGGCAGGTGTGTTTTTTTACCACTGAGTTCTGCCAGCATTTGGCATTTTCCAGCTTTCTAGTTTCTGCCAGTCAAGTAATTTTAAGATAATGGTAAAGGTTATTAAAATCAGCATTTCTCTGATTACTAGTGATTTTGAGCATCTCTTCATATAGCTGTAAGTATTTTGAGTCATCTCTTCTACAAACTACCTTCCATAAACTCGTTCAACTGCCTGTTCATGTTCTTGCTCAGTTCCTCTTGTTGATTTGCAAGGGTTTCTTCTGTTTTATAATGAGCAACACTTGGTGGTTTTAGAAATTGAAATATTTCCCTCTGCCTTTCATCTGTCCATGAATTTTGCCCAGAGTGTCCTTTGTGGACCAGAAATCCTTCATTTGAAGGTCATCGTGGTAGGTAGACATCTAAAGATGTCCCCACAAGATGTCCCATCCCTGATTATCCAATCAAGCACTAACTGAGATACTGCAGTGCAGGGAATTTGCAGAGGTAATTAAGGTTTTGGGCTGCCATAGTCCATTCTGGCTGCTCCAACAAAAACCAGAGACTGGATGGCTTATAAAGTTCTGCTTTGCGTTAAGCAAAAATGTATTTCTCACAGTTCTGAAGATCAAGGTGTTGGCAGATTCAGTGTTTGATTCAGAGATGGCACCTTCTAGCTGTAACCTCATGTGAAAGAAGAAGCAAGGGAGCTCTGTGGGGCCTCTTTCATAAGGACACTCATCCCATCCAGGAAGCTCTGACCTCATGGCCGAATCATCCTGTGATAGCCCTGCCTCCTAACACCTTCACCTTGGGGCTTAGGTTTCCACATGTGAATTTTAAAGGACACAAACATTCAGAACTCAAAATAGGGAGATTATCCTAGATTATATGGATGTGCCCAAGCTAAATACCTGAGTCCTTAAAAGCAGACAATTATCTGGCTGACATCAGTGAGATGCAGGCGGAGAAACCAACGAGAAAGGAGGTCAGAAAGATTGGAATTGGAGAAGAACTTGATTGCATCTTAGTGGCTTGAGAAAGAGAAGGAAGCCAGGAACCCAGGAATGGGTGTGGCCTCAGGAAGCTGAGCAGGCCCCCTGGGCTGATGGCTAGCAGGCAAACGGGATTGAAGTAGGGGGGAGCTCAGACCCACAGTTGCATGGGACTCAGCTCTGCCCGCATCCTGAATGAGCCTACACGTGGCTTCTCTTCCAGAGCTTCTGGGAAAGAGTCCAGGCCGGCCTGTGGGGCTAAGTTCCCAGCTGAGCCCACTGCACTGGGGACCTAGAGAACCGTGAGATAATAAGTGAATGTTGTTTGAAGTAAAAAAAAAATTGTAGTAATTCATTATGGTGGCAATAGAAAACTAGCATAGTAATCTTAGGGCTTCCCCTATGATCAGTTGGTAAAGAATTCACCGGCAATGCAGGAGACCCCGGTTCGATTTCTGAGTCGGGAAGATCCCCTGGAGGAGGGCATGGCAACCCAGTACAGTATTCTTGCCTGGAGAATTCCCATGAACAGAGGAGCCTGCTGGGCTCCAGTCCATGGGATCGCAAAGTGTCCGACATGACTGAACGACTAACCACAGCGCTGCATAGTAATCATATATATGTCTTCTGCTTTAAGATATGTGCCTGCTTTTATTTATTTTAAAATGTTAATTTATTTTTACTTATGTATTTGGCTGCGAACTAGTCTTAGTTTCGGCATGTGAACTCTTGGTTACCACGTGTGGGATCTATTTCCCCAACTATAGATAGAATCTGGGCCTCCTGCATTGAGCGTGCAGGGTCTTAGCCACTGGACCACCATGGATGTCTCCTGTGCCTGTTTTTCAATGCATGAAACAGGGCACTCAAAGCTGGTGTACTGGGACAACCCAGAGGGATGGGATGAGGAGGGAGATGGGAAGGGGATTCGGGATGGGGGACACATGTACACCTGCGGCTGATTCATGTCAATGTATGGCAAAAAATACCACAATATTGTAGAATAATTAGCCTCCAATGAAAATAAATAAATTAATTTTAAAAAGTTTATTCTAAACTGTTTCCAGTGGGGTGAATTGGAGGTTGATCACCTCCAAAAGGATGAAAAGCAGTTTTTGGGTTGGGAAAGGGTGAAAGGAATTTAAACTCCTGTTATATATAAGGCGACTAAACTACCACCACCATATATATATAGCACAGAGAAATGTACAATATATAAACAGAAAATCAGTATAATTTTGGTATTAAAATTTCCCTGGGGTGAGGGTGCGGGGTTCCATTTGGGGGCGGGATTGTCTAAAAAGACTCCTTGAGAGGTGAAAATAGAAAAAGGTTGAAAAACATCAACCCATGTCACAATGATATTCTATAGTTTAAAATGTTAACTTTACAGTTCTATTTTATATATCGAAGTCTTTATGTAAAATCTTACTGAGTTCCTCTACAAAAAATCCATATGGATTTTTATTGGGATTGCATTGAATTGATAGGTTAATTTGGGCAGAACTGACAATTTTATAGTATTAAATCATCCCACCAAGAACGTATTAAATACAAAGTCGCTTCACTTATTTGGATCATCTTCTGTATTCTTTACCAGAGTTTGAAAGTTTTCTCCAGAGAGGCCTTGTGTATTCCTTGGTGAATTGTTCTGAAGACACTTTTAAATATCTGTGACTATTATGAATAGTGTGATATTTTCACTTCTGTATTTATTCAAATGTAAAATGCCATAAATGTAAGATGAATTCCAATTTCAAAGGCATTAAAATGTGGAAAAAATATGTCTTAAACTTACTTTTTCCTACTGATGTATTGCCGATGTAGAGAACTGCTATTGATTTTTATGAGCTAATCTTGTACCTGGCAATACTGCTTATAAATTCTAATATTTTGTCTGTTGATCCTATTGGTGTTTCTCGGTGAATGATGACACTTTTAGCTCTTACCTTCCAATTTCCACACCGTTTCTTTCTTTCTTTATAGACTTGGCTATGACCTGTAGTACTGTGTAATCATTAGTGGCGATAGTCAACTGTGAATTTTCAGTTTATGGGCTGGTCAGCTATTTTTCTTAGGCCAGTACACCTGGGTTTTCTGAAATTTACAATCCAATAATCCTAACTAATATGAACTAACTTCTTCAAGGATATCGAGTGTGGAACTATATAGCCGGTTCTTCATGGAATCCAGATTTTTTAGTCATCTATCTTCTCTGCTGCACCTGGGAGAAATGTAGTGGCTTAATCCCACCTTGGTTTGTGGATAAAGGCAACTTCTCTTAGAAAGGGGTGTGGGCAGGAAGAGAATAATTGGTGGGCTTAGTAGAGTGATAATAATAATTAGGATAATTACAAAGATGAAGATTCTTCCACCTATATGACTTAAAGTTTTGAAAGTAATCCTTTATCATATTTGATGCTCATAATAGTCCTATGAAGTTGGGTAGGAAAAGTATCATTATCTTCCTTTTCCATGAAGAAAGGAGAGCTTTCTTTTCTGTCTTTTTCCTTGGCTGCATTGGGTCTTTGTTGCGGCACACGGCAGCTGGTGTGGTGCGCCGGCTTAGTTGCCGTGCGACAGATGGGATCTTAGTTCCCTTACCAGGGATTGAACCCATGTCCTCTGCATTGGAAGGCAGATTTTTATTTTCTGCTTGGGTCCATGGGTAGCTTCTTGGGAACTGGCTTACAAGAAGTGAGGGGGGGGGGGCGGGGTGAGGGGCAGAGGGCAATGAGGTAGAAGGGTCCCTGGATCAAGCAGAGCTGTGGTGCTGGAGCTGCTTATGTAAGACAGCCTGCAAAGCATGGCTCAGATAAAGAACTAGAAGTAAGCAAATTCACAGTGTCAGAAAGAGTATTGCTGTGAATGGAGAAGGCGGTCTCGGGTGGTCGTTCAGAACTAAGACTTTGAACCCAGGTTGGTGAGAGACCATGACTGGAAAAAACCCCACATCATATTTAAAATTTTGTGTCTGCATTGTGCTAGTATTTGCAATAAAGGAGTTGGAGGGGGTAACCTTGTTTGAAAATTTTTAAAGGTCTTTCAGTCCCTCTGTCAGTGAGGATTCCACCAGAGAAGCTGAATCAGTAAAATTCATTTATATATATATATATATAAACACACACATATATATTCTATATGATATATTAATATTATACTATGTAATATGTATTATATGTGAATTACATATTACATATCTTTATATATGTCTAAAATCTTTCCTACTGATTGTAAATAAATGGAGAGAGATTGATTGCAAGGAATTGGCCTAGGCAATTGTGGGAACTGTCTCAGTTCAGTTCAGTTCAGTCGCTCAGTCGTGTCCGACTCTTTGCTGTTGAGGCGAGTCTGAAATCCATGTGGAAGGCCATGATGAAGAGCAGGCAGAATTCTTGGCCATGAGCTGAAGCTGCTGTTCACAGGCAAAATTCTGAGGCTCAGAAAAGCCTCAGTTCTGCTCTGAAAGCCTTTCAACTGATTGAATCTGGCTCATTCAGCTCATCTAGGATAATCTTCCTCTCTTAAAGTAAACAGATTATAGACTTTAATCACGTTTATAAAATACTTTTACAGCAACACCAAGATGAGTGTAGGATTGATGGGAACAATAACCTAACCAAGTCGGCACGTGAAGCTCACCACCCGAGCCCCTATGGAAACACACAACAGAGCCATGTTCATCCTCCGAGTCCATTCTCACTGGAATCCATTGGCTCTGGATAGGGAAGGTTGTAGAAAGCTAAAGAGTTCTGCCTTGCATGAAAGGGAGGTAGTAGCAGGTTGATGGCATCAGTTTCTTCCTCCCTAACGACCTCTCCTAATCTTCCTTACTTGCTGCTGACTGGCTGACAGGAGCAAACAAACTGTGCAGGCATAAGAGTAATCTGAGAGAAATATTAAAACAAAAAAAGGAGTGTCTGATTCATTTGGCTATGTTCCAGAAACTAACACAACATTGTGAAGCAACTATATGCCAATAAAAAATAAATAAATAATTTCAAATGATAACAAAATAGATCACTACCACCACCAACAAAAGAAAAAATGTATTTGCTTAAAAATAAAGGAGTGTCCACCCTCTGGCCTCAGCTCCCCACTCTCTCTCTTTGGTGTCCTTGTCAACCCTGGAAAATTTATGATGCCCTTGTATTTTCTTTTTTTAAAAAATGTATTATTTATTTTTGGCTGTGCTGGGTCTCCGTTGCACTTTTCTCTAGCTGTGGTGAGCAGAGGCTTCTCTCTGGCTGCAACACCAGGCTTCTCATTGCGGTGACTTCGTTTGTTGTGGAGCACAAGCTCCAGGGCGTGTGGTTGCGGCTCCAGGACTCTAGGGCACAGGTTCAGTAGCTGTGGCACAGGCCTAGGTGCTCCACGGCGTCTGGGATCTTTCCGAATCAGGGATCAAAGCTGTGTCTCCTGCATTGGCAGGTGGATTCTTTACCACTGAGCCACCAGGGGACCTCTGCCCTTCCGTTTTTTTGTTTGTGTTTTACAAACTCTTCTGAGGGTTATATGGTGAGTTTCAAAAGGTAAGGGGTGAAGCAGAAGAGGAGAGTGCTAGGGCCAGGTTGGTGGGCAGTCCTGATACAGTGAACGATGGAGGGTGACAGGAGGGCCCTGACACAGGAAGTCAGTGATGAGAAAGTAGTCTTCTGAGATATCGCGCAGTGCTATTCAATTAAGGGACACAATTGATGCTATTCTTCACCGTGAAAATCAGTCATGAATTGGTTCCCACGAGCTGGTGACTCCCGAGGTCATGTTCCACCATGTCAATGTGATAGACAACTCGCAAGAGCAGGAATGGCCTGGCCCACTGAGAAGACGATGAACCACAGGCCACGGCCGCTGGATGAGGAAAGAACTGGTCATTTTTAACGGCAGTTGGAATCTCAAACAGTGTAAAGTTTTGGAGAAAGAGTCACATTCAGGCGCAGAAAGCAAATTATCTAGCAGCAAAACTTAGTGCCCAGAGAAGGAAAGGCCACACAGTTGGTGAAAACCTAATGATAGCAGTAAAGTTTTAGTGAGTAAAATGCCAGGACGAGACACAGGATGAGGAATTAGAAAGGTTCTTCTCTCAAAGAGCATGATAAATCAACACACTGATGTCATGTCACAGGATACTGAAGAAGTTTATGTAATAAACTAAAAAATAATAGCTTCTCCATCCAGAGAAAATGACAATAGATTTCGCCAATACATGTCATGGTGTTGCATTGGTAAAATTTATAAATGAGGACATATAAGAATACTTTTTATGGTGGAAAGAGTTGCTCCAAATAAGTAAAGGCCAACATGTACTTTTTTATTAAGGTTTTTTTTGCATTACTTTAATTTTTCATTATTAATGTGTAATGGTCTTACACTAAATTGCATAATTTGATGAGTTTTGACATATTTGTTCACCTGTGAAATCATTACCTCAATCAAGACAATGAATATACTCATCAACCCCAAAGTTTCCTCATGCCACTGTGTAATCCATTTCTCTCTACTCCTGTGTCCAGGTAAAAATATTGGTCTTACTGCTACTGTAGTTTGTATTTTCAGAATTTAATATAATGCAATCAATGCAGTATGTATTTTTTGTGTCTGGTCTTTCACTTGACAGAATTATTTTAAGATACCACAGAATCATCCTGTTGTGTGTATCTGTAATTTGTTTCTTTTTATTGTTGAGTTGTGTTTCGTGGTATGGATACACCATAGTTTATCCATTCACCTGTTGATAGACATTTGATTTTGTTTCTTTTGACAAAGCTGATAACATTCATGTAATTGTTTATGTAAACATATACTTTCATTTCTTCTGAGTAAACACTTAGAAGTGGAATGACTGGGTCGTATGATTGGTATATGTATAATTTTATAAGAAACTACCAAACTGTTTTATAAAGTGGTTGTACCATAGTATATATACCACCTGTAGACTATGGGAGTTCCAGTTGCTCTGTATCTTCATCAGTATTTGATACGGCCATTCTTTTTTTGTTGCTGTTGCTATTTAATTAATTAATTTTAATTAAAAGATAATTACTTTACAATATTTTGATGGTTTTTTGCCATACATTGACATGAATCAGCCATGGGTGCACATGTGACCCCCCCATCCTGAACCCCATTTTTACATCATTTTTACATCAGTTCCTGGATCCCAATTCCCAGCAGGTGATATGAAGAGAACCAGATGACACTGGCACGTGCAGCAATGTGTTACAAAAGGACTCGGGGCTTAAAGATCTGAGTCTTTTATCCTTTTCTTTATATATAAATTAATTTATTGTAATTGGAGGCTAATTACTTTACAATATTGTATTTGTTTTGCCATACATTGACATGAATCTGCTGAGTTTTTTATCCTTACTAGCAAATTTTCCCTTTGTTCATGAGGGAGGTACTATATCTTCCAAGGGTGTTTGCTATACAACCTTGAAAAGACAGTTCAGAACAATGGACAGTAAATGCTTTGCTTGGAATTTGTGCAGGCACATGATAAAGCCGTAGAGGATTGCTTCCCAACAGAGTGCGTCTTGAGGACGGTTTATTGCACCAGCCTCCATCAGAGGACCAATTAATGGTTTCTGACCCTGACCCTGGAGAAAGTAGTTGCAGCATTTATGCCACATATTGTGTGTTACATAATTAGTTACCAGAAAGATATAAAACTATAAGAACTATAAAAGAATTCAGTGGAAATATAAAAATAAGTATATATGAAAGCATAATGTAGACCACATCTTCTAACCCTAAATTTTATCCTGCTTGAGATTTGAATGGCTTCTTGAATCTATAGCTTGACAGTTGGGAAAGCTTCAGAAAATTGTCAGCCATTATTTCTTCAGATACTGCTTTTGCCCCATTCTTCCCTCTCTTCCTGAATTTTAAGTACACGTATGGCGCATCTTCTTTCTGTCTTCTCTGTCTCTTAATCACTCTTAATTTTTTCACTCTTTCGTGACTCTGGCATTTTTAAAAATTAATTAATTTTTTACATTGAAGGATAATTGCTTTACAGAATTGTATTGTTTTCTGTCAAATCTCAGCATGAATCAGCCATAGGTATACATATATCCCCTCCCTTTTGAACCTCTCTCCCATCTGCCTCCCCATCCTACCCCTCTAGGTTAATACAGAGTCCTTGTTTGAGTTTCCTGAGTCACACAGCAAATTCCCTTTGGCTATCTATTTTACATATGGTAATGTAAGTTTCCCTGTTACTCTTTCCGTACATCTCACCCTTTCCTCCCCTCTCCCCATGTCCATAATTCTTTTCTCTATTGCTGTGGTATGGCCAGTCTTTTTAATTTTAGCCACTCTGGTGGTAGATATTGTTATCTCATTGTGGTTTTAATTTTTAGTTCTTTAATTAGCAATATGTTGAGCATCTTTTCATATGTCTATCTGCCACCTGTATCACTTCTTTGGTGAAGTGTTTGTTCAAATGTTTTGTCCATTTTTTTAATTAGGTTGTTTATCTTCTTATTGAATTGTTAGTACTATTTATATTCAAAGGATATACGTCCTTTGTCAACTATATGTTTTGCAAATATTTTCCTTCCAGCTGGGTTTGCATTTTAATTTTCAAAGCTGTCTTCTGAAGAACAGAAGTTTTAAGTTTGGATGAAGTCCAATTCATTGATATTTTTTTTCTTTCACAGTTCATGATTTTTTATGTTCTACTTAAGAAATCACTGCTAAACCCAAGGTCCTTAAGATTTTTTCTAATGCTTTTGTTTAGAAATGTAATATATTTAACACTATTTCACATCTGAAAAGAAACAGTCTGTCTTGAAGGAATTATTTGGCCTCTGTGAGGATGATATTCCATTCATGGTTGACTCCAGGAAAGGTTTTTTTCTCTCTTATAAAACAGAAAATCTAGATGTTGTCAAAACATTCCGCTTTCTTCCTTGACACCTAAGGGTATGAAAAACTAGTGTAGATTAATTGAAAAAATTCTAGTTGATGCTATAATGGTTAACTTTATCAAGTGAAGACAGGGCTTCCCAGGTGGCACTAGCAGTAAAGAAACCTGCATGCCAATACAGGAGCATTAAGAGACACAGGTTTGATCTCTGGGTTGGGAAGATCCTCTGAAGGAGGGCACGGCAACCCACTCCAGTATTCTTGCCTGGAGAATCCCCATGCACAGAGAAGCCTGCTGGGCTACAGTTCATAGGGTCACAAAG
This sequence comes from Budorcas taxicolor, assembly GCF_023091745.1. Classification (NCBI taxonomy): domain Eukaryota; kingdom Metazoa; phylum Chordata; class Mammalia; order Artiodactyla; family Bovidae; genus Budorcas; species Budorcas taxicolor. Next base: position 111,903,689 of record NC_068914.1, read on the forward strand.
AGTTAGCCCGAAAGTTAAGTCAGGACTGAAGTGACTTCACATAGCACGCACAGCACAAGCAAAGACACATTCATTCCCGATTGTTTCAAGATGGTGTGAAAACCAGGGGAGTGGAAGGACTTCTTTTCTCCTAGAATACTCACTGTTGCAACCCAGCTGCCTTGTGAAGAAGCCCAAGCTAGCTATGTGACCATGGGAGAGAAAAGAGAGAGAGGCCCAGCCTTCCACTGCTATGATGCCAGATGTGTGAGCAAAGCCATTCTGAAAGTTCCAGTCCCAGCTGCCATCTTACTGAAGCCACAGAAGTGACCCTAAGGGAGGCCAGCAGACATTGTTACGATGCCAAGGGCTCAATGCCCAACACACACGGAAGCCAACGTTATAGTACTGGTCTTTGGGAAAAGAAAGAGGTGTATTGTGAGGTGGACCAGCAAGGAGACAGGAGGCAAGGCTCAAATCTGCCTCCCCAGTCTGGGGTTCAGTCACACTTCTCTGAGTTAGAGGAGGAAGGCTGAGGTGTGGTGGTGCTGGTGGGCAGGCGTTGGCTAGAGGGCCCTGGAACTTGGCCTTTTATGGTAAGGCGTGCTAGAGGGGCTTCAGCATCAGGTTTTCCTGGACAACGGACCCTGTGCTTCTAAAAGGGCTCCAGCCTTCAGGTTCTGGTTATGCCCCTGTCCTTGGGTTCCAGGCGTGGTCTGAGGTCAAAATCTCCTCTGTGCATGGCAGCCGCCCGACTTGGAGTTTTGTTCTTTGTCTCTGGAAAACAACTCAGTGTCTTGTTCAAAACAGGATAGGGCCAGTTTGGGGTTGGTTCTGTGGTAACAAAAATGAACCAGTTGGTCAACCCACAGAATTTTTGTGAGATAATAAAATAGTTGTTTTAGCCATTAAAAGCTAGGGTAGTATATTACCTGTCAATTGATAGTCAAGCAACCTAGTATAAAAGTCCCCATCCAAAGCTTCCAGGGTTGAGAAAATAACCCTCCTGTAGAGTGTGACATCTGCTCTCTTCCAGCCTTTGGAATATGCTTCTGTTACTGCTGAAGCACAAAAACCCAACCTCTGCCTCCATCTTGTCCCATGGTGGGTCCCAGCCTCCTCCGAGTTCAACCAGACCCAGAGCAGTGGGTCTTGGGGTCAGAGGTGAGGACTCGCATTGCCCTGTGTATGCCTGTCTCAAAAGTGTTTTTCTTCGTGGCCTTCTCCTCCTGTCTTCAATCTTACCAGCATCAGGGTCTTTTCTAATGAATCACTGCATCAGGTGGCCAATATTCAGGGTTGATTTCGATTAGGTAGTTTCTTGTGTCCAACTTGTTTCCCTTGATGTGTGCATGTCTTTCTAGAAAGATCTCTGGCTCTCAGGTTTGCGGTAAGAAAAAACACACCTGTGTGACTTGTTAAAATGCAACCCCCCTGGGCCAGGATGCTGTAGTTTCGCCTTCAGGATACATGTTTTCACACAGCAGGTTATTGTGTAGAGGGATTTATGGCGACCATGGTTTGAGAAACTGTGCCCAGGGTTCAGGTTCTCCTAGTGAACAAACAGTGGAGAAGGCAATGGCACCCCACTCCGGTACTCTTGCCTGGAAAATCCAATGGACGGAGGAGCCTGGTGGGCTGCAGTCCATGGGGTCGCGAAGAGTCGGACACGACTGAGCCACTTCGCTTTCACTTTTCACTTTCATGCATTGGAGAAGGAAATGGCAACCCACTCCAGTGTTCTTGTCTGGAGAATCCCAGGGACGGGGGAGCCTGGTGGGCTGCTGTCTCTGGGGTCGCACAGAGTCGGACACGACTGAAGCGACTTAGCAGCAGTAGCAGCAGCAGTGGACTGAACAGCGTTGTTTGCCCTGAGTCATTCTTGATGTGAGATGGCGTGAACATGCATGTGTGCGTGTGTGTGAGTGTGTGACTGTCAGCACATGAGCCTGTATGAGTGAGAATGTACGTGTGATACATGTTTGTCAACTCGGCCCCATGAGCGTGCACGGGGGGGCCCTAGACCCAGGGTAGCACGCAGGCTTGGGCAGCCGTGGGAGCAAGGCACAAGGTGGGGAAGAGGTGTAGGTACCCTTGGAGAAGAGAAGACCTTTGGGGAGGGACACAGTTAACTAGGTGGCAGTAGCAGCTGGCCCTGGTGGCCGCCCGTGTCCAGGATCTGCTTTGCTTTTCCTACAAGTACCTGTGCCTGTGCTCAGGCTGAGTCCAGAAGCTCACATTATAAAAAGGTGTCCTGTGCTGGTAATGGAAAAAGGGCAAAGAAAACCATATGGACCCGGGAGGGGATCTGGAGGTTGGCAGACAGCCCGGGCCCTCCCGGGATCCCCACTGCTCCCTGCCAGCCCTCCATGGCCAGTGGCCATGCTCGTAAAGGTCCTAGATGGCGGGGGGATTATACTTTGGTACCACCCTTTGGCCCCCTTTAAGCAAACTCCTGGCAGTCAAGCTGGGAATTAGTCGTGGTGTACTTTTCAAAAGTTCTCCACTGCCGTTTGGAAAGCCAAAGACATAATAAGAGTAATAATAACACTTGCTAGAATTTATATGGTGTAGGTCTCCATTCCAGACACTGTGTTGAGTGCTTTTGGGGCCTTTGTGCATTTAATTTCAACTTGGAAGATCACAGACATCTCTGGAATAGCAATCCTGAAATTAACGTTTGAAACAAAGTATAAATATCTCTGTTTAAAAGAAAAGTTTTAAGTAAAAATATATAGGAAAATTCACAGTCCACCAGTGTGATCCTCAATGAGTTAGCACAGGTGAACACAGCTGTGTGACCACTCTCCAAGTAAAGAGATAAAGAAATAGAGCTTTGCCTCCTTCCCAGACTTCCCTGGTGGCTGAGACGGTAAAGCATCTGTCTACAATGAGGGAGACCTGGGTTCAATCCCTGGGTCGGGAAGATTCCCTGGAGAAGGAAATGGCAACCCACTCCAGTACTCTTGCCTAGAAAATCCCACGGACGGAGGAGCCTGGTGTCCACGGGGTCGCAAAGAGTTGGACACAACGGAGCGACTTCACTTTGACTTTGACTTTCCTTCCCAGACACCCGCCTTGCCCCACAGGCTTCTCTACTGCTTACCTCTGCCTCCTTCCCAAAGGAATTTCGGTCCTTTCCTCTAACCGATGGGTTCATAAACTTTCTATGAGTTGAACCACACAGTAGGTAGTTTCTTGTGTCCAACTTCTTTCCCTTGATGTGTGCCTGTGAGATGCATCCATGTTGGGAAAGGTGACAGTGTCCCCTTCATTTTCTTCTTTGTATTCCATTGTGTGACTCCACTTTGCTGTCGAGTATTCCATTTATCCACTCTGTTGTTGACAGATGTGTTTTTTCTGGATTGGGCTATAACAAATACTGCTTAGATAGCTCCACTTTTCCTCATTTGGTTTAGGGAAATATTATGATGTATTCATATTCAACTCACAGTCAAAAGTGCTCAGAATTTCCCTGGTGGTCCAGTGGTTCAGACTTCACCTTCCAATTCAGGGGGTGAGGGTTCAGTCCCTAACTGGGGAGCTCAGATCAGATGTGCTTTGGGGCCAAAAAAAGCAAAATGTAAAACAGTGGCAATATTGTAACAAATTCAATAAAGACTTAAAAAGTTGTCCACATCAAATAAAAAAATATTTTTTTTAAAAAGTGCTATATTCACATTCTCAGTCCACTACTGACTAGCCCTGTGAGCTTCCGGCAAAATCCTTAACTTCTCTGAGTCTCAATTTTCCCCCTCTAGAATGAATAATAACGCCTGCCGACTTCAGTCTCCTCGTCTTTCAAGTTCTTGTTCAGTTGCTCAGTCATGTCCGACTCTTTGTGACCCCATGGACTGTAGGAAACCAGGCTTTCCTATCCTTCACCATCTCCCAGAGCTTGCTCAAACTCATGTCCATCGAGTCAGTGATGCCATCCAACCATCTCATCCTCTGTCATCCCCTTCTCCTCCTGTCTTCAATCTTACCAGCATCAGGGTCTTTTCTAATGAGTCACTGCATCAGGTGGCCAAAGTATTGGAGTTTCAGCTTCAGTATCAGTCCTTCCAATGAATATTCAGGGTTGATTTCGATTAGGATTGACTGGTTTGATCTCTTTGCAGTCCAAGGAACTCTCAAGAGCCTTCTCCAACACCACAGTTCAAAAGCATCAATTCTTTGGCACTCAGCCTTCTTTATGGTCCAACTTTCACATCCATACATGACTACTGGAAAAAACCATAGCTTTGACTATACGACCTTTTGTAAGCAAAATAATGTCTCTGCTTTTAATATGCTGTCTAGGTTGGTCATAGCTTTTCTTCCAAGGAGCAAGTAAGTAAAGTCACTCAGTCGTGTCCGACTCTTTGTGACCCCATGGACTGCAGCCCACCAGGCTCCTCAGTCCATGGGATTCTCCAGGCAAGAATACTGGAGTGGGTTGCCATTTCCTTCTTCAGGGGATCTTCCTGACCCAGGGAATGAACCCGGTTCTCCCGCATTGGAGGCAGACGCTTTAACCTCTGAGCCACCAGGGAAGCAAGTGTCCTTTAATTTCAAGGCTGCAGTCACCATCTGCAGTGATTTTGGAGCCCAAGGAAATAAAGCCTGTCAGTGTTTCCATGTTTCCCCATCTATTTGCCATGCAGTGATAGGACTGGATGCCTTGATCTTAGTTTTCTGACTGTTGAGTTTTAAGCCAGCTTTTTCACTTTCCTCTTTCACTTTCATCACGAGGCTCTTCAGTGCCTCTTCGCTTTCTGCCATAAGTGTGGTGTCATCTGCATATCTGAGGTTATTGATATTGCTACATCTTTCAAGTAGCAAAGAATAAAATCTACTTCCTAGGACCTCAGGGAAGGATGGCTAAGATAAGTCCTCCTGGGACTGTTGTGGAATTAAATGAGGTCATTCTGCTGACATGCTTGATGACATACTCAGAACTGAGTGAACACACATCTCTGTCCTTGTGTTAATACTGGGAAAAGAAAAAAATATTTATTCCTGGAATATATTAAAGAGAAAAACCACAGACCCAAAATGGTGTCTCTTGTGCTAAAGCCCGTGATACCAAATCTAGATTTAAGACCTAACCTAATTGTAGTTTCAGTGTTCACTAGAAATGTAACCTTAATCAACCAGCCTGAAAATTTCTGGTCAGCACAAATGAGGTGATTTTCAAGGGGACCATATCTATTCCTGCCTGTCCTGACCTCCAGAAAAAGAGGAAGCAATGTGTATGTAAAACCTTTATAGCTCCCTCTGCCACAAAAGATGTCCTGGCCTAAAAATAATCCTTTTGTGTCTTTTGCTAATAGTTCCCTTGCCCCATCCTTTTTCTACATAAACCTTCCAATTTGTTCAACCCCCTCAGAGTACTGTGGATGCTGCCCCATTCATAAATTTCCTAATAAAGCCAATTAGACCTTCAAATTTACTGGCTTGAATTTTGTCTTAACAAATATAAGAATGTAAGCCAACTCAAATAGTTTGCTTGTCAAGACTAACAGCTTTGTAATGAAGAATCCCAGCCCTTGACTGATACCAGATCAAAAGGTATTTTTATCATTGTCTATGCCCCAAATTGCAACAATCCCCAGCTGTGCAAGACACACTTTGAAACCAACTGTCTCCAGCCCTAAACCCTTTAACTGTCCTCTGAGACATCCTTCTTCTGAGACATCCTTCAAATGTCATGGTGACATTCTCTCTTAACTGCAATCAGTCCCATGAACTTAGCTTTGCCTGATCTATGGGTTTTTCTGTCTTTTGGGAGGTCGGTGGGCAACATTCCCCTTTCTGCCTTCTTCCTCCTTTCATAGGCATCATCTCATTTGACCTTTCTAAAAGCCCCAGAAAGTGGGTTTTATTTATTCCTATTTTGCAGATGAGAAAACTGAGGGTCAAAAAGAAGTAGCTTGCTCAAGGCTGTACAGCTGGTGGGTAGCGGGTTTGAACTCTGGTTCCCTCTAAGCCTCTGCTTGTCTTTTGCTTTGTCCTTAGCACACGGGAGGCATTGTTTACGTTATTATTACCTAGTCAAACTGAGCCACAGGGAGTGTAGACTTGGCCCATCAGGGTTCCTGCAGGCTTGGAGGCCAGGGTGATCTGCCCACTACCTCCTGCAATGAGCTATCTGCTCTAGGCCCTATTTGGTAGCAGAGAAGGGGCTTCTTCCCTTCTAGGTTCTACTGTCTGAAAAGGTGGAAGTCCTCACTTTAAATATCATCTTCTGAACTTCCCTGGTGGTCCAGGGAATCTGTTGCCAATGGTAAAGAATCTGTTGCCAATGCAGGGGACATGGGTTTGATCCCTGCTGAGCCTGCGCTCTAGAGCCCTCAAGCCACTACTGATCCTGTGTGAAGCCTGAGCACCTGGAGCCTGTGCTCTGGAACAAGAGAAGCCACCACAATGAGAAGCCCACAAGCTGCAACTGGAGAAAGCCCGCATGCAGCAGTAAAGACCCACCACAGCCAAAAATATCGATAAATAAAATAAGTCAGTCTTTAAAAAAAGAAGCATGAATGAAGAAGACGGAAATGTTTTTTTAAAAATAAATACCATCTTCAGCTAAAGACACAATAAGATGTTTGGGATGGGGAGTCAGTGATGGGAGGTTCACCAGGAAAAGCGGCAGTGGACAAGGGTGAGGTTGTGCTACAGATATAAGTCCTTGTCATCTCAACCAGTAAGTTTCTAGAAATTGAGTCATCTTCCTCTTCTTGGTACAGCAGGGAGACACCCTTACAAATGGAGATTTCCATATACATGGAAACATCTCTTATGAAGGGTAACTTCTACTGTATTTTCAGAGACTCTCCCACGTCTGCTGTGTTTTTTTTAAAATAACCATGCTTATGCCAAAAAGACACACTTCAGGACGGGGAATTCGGCTCCCCTACATTTTATATTCCAAACTAAAATAGTCCGCTCATCAACACTAACAGATGAGTAGTGAAGACTCCCACCCTTTGGCTCATCTCAAACCAAAAGCTATTGTATCACATTCTATTCACCCAATCCCATACACATGTTACTATTCTGTACTCCGCTCATAGTGCAAAGTGCTGGGTTCAGGTCCTAGATACAGTGTTTCCTAGCTCTGTGAAACTTGGGAAAATTACTCAACCTCTGTGGGCCTCATCATTCTCCTCTACAAGGAGTAATGCTTAATTTGCCTCAGTTTCCTATTCAATCAACACGTATTTATTGAGCATTTACAACATGCCAGGCATTTTTCTAGGAGATTGAGGCACCAACAGCACAAAGATCCCAGTGCTATTTTGTGCCTTTGTCCTTTCTGTTCCCCATTTTTTCTTCTAGTTCTGTTGAGACATAATTGACATGCATTCAGCACTGTATAAGTTTAAGGTATACAACATAATGGTTAGATAGCATCACCAACTCAATGGAAATGAACTAGAGCAAACTCTGGGAAATAGTGAAGGAATAGGGAAGCCTGGCGCGCTGCAGTCCATGGGGTCACAAAGAGCTGGACGTGACTAAAAGACTGAACGAGTACTTGAATGAGTCAGACCGGACTTAGTGACTAAATAGCAACAGCTTGTATGGGAAGATGCAAGAATTCAGGCTCATTGAAATTATTCTTTATCGTGTGCATCTTAGCTATCTAGGGCCAGTATCCTGTTTTGATCCACCCTGAATTCCCCTCAGGACACACTGCAGGGGCAGCTGCAGTGGCTATTAGCTTGATGGCAGGCAACATTCATTGCTTACTGGTTTAGCTAGCAGACAACATTTTTTTTTGTTCACACTAGCTTGAAAAGTGCTTTATATAGTCTTTTCTGGTGGGCCAGAGGCTAAGACTCTTTGCTCCCAATGTAGGGGACCTGATCAGGGAACTAGATCCCACATGCTGCAACTGAAAAAAAAAAAATCCCACATACCGCATCTAACATCTGGCACAGCCAAATATATGTATATATTTAAGAGTACTTTATGTATTTTAACTCATTTAATCATCTCGACACCCTTCGGGGAGGAGCTGTCATTATCGTCAGTTCATAGATGTGGAAACCAGGGCACCAAGAATTTGGGGAATTTGCCTAAGGCTACCCTGACTTCGTCCAGAAATAGCGACCTGGAAAGGAGGCTGTGATCTTGACCACCATAGACTACATGCCACCCTTGAGACTCATTCTAGAAACTTCCATAGAGCATGGTTGCACAAGCTCTTCACCTGTTTACTTACGGCCAGTTCCTGGCAAGTCAAAGGGGCCAAACACATCTTTCTTTAAAAGTACAGACTCCCTTTGCCTGTCTTGTTGAGGCCTCAGAAAGGGTAAATTGTTGCCTCTTTGCCTCCATAGCAAAAAAAAAAAAAAAACCCTGTCTTCAGAGAGCCATGACCTATATATATGGGAAGCACAGGGAATTCTAATGATAGTGTACAGGTAAATTCAACTCCAGATGCATTGATGATAAAATGAATTGATAAATTCATTCATTTATTTAACAAATGTTTATTGAGCACCTACTTTGGGCCAGTGTGAAGAACTGATTCTAAACAAGGTTAAGGTCCTGGACTAGACGGAATTTACGTTTTTGAGATGGGAAGCGCACAGAGCAAACAGTTTCCACTCCCCATCACTTCTCTTTCTTTTACTTGCTTAATTTATCCAAATTTTGGTATTTTGGCTTTCCTTCAAGCATTTCAGTCTTGCATTTTCCCCTAAAATATGAAAGAAGAATTTAAAAGCATTTAAATTTAAAAGCATATATATATATGAAAGTAAAAATGAGAGTGTTAAAGAGGGATTTATACAATCTAAGAAACATGAAATTATAGTGTTGGAAAGGCACTTTCTGATCCAGACACCTGTCTTGAGTGAAACCCATATGGAAAATCACAGCCCATTAGAGCTGGCAAGGACTTCTGAAGTCTACTAGGCCAGTATTCCTCAGGCACTGATTTATGGAATGGCCTTGGATTTCGGGAAATTTTCCTATTTACAAAACTTTAAAATCTGAAGGTGTTTACTTTTGACTCACCTGGACACAGAGAGACAAAAACAAACCTGACTCTCGATGGTCAAGCCAAAATCAATCTGTAAATATAATTTCTCTATAAGGATCTGTGGGGTTTTATTAAGGATAAAGAATAAAAAAGGAAAGCTTAATAAGAAATTCCTACCTCTACTGAGGAATGTAGTATATGTACTATGGGCTGCATGACTGTGTCTCTTCACAATTCACTGGCTAAAACCCTTATCCCCAGTATGACAGTATTTGGAGGCAGGGCCTCGGGAGATAATCAGGTCTTGAGGGTAAAGCCCTTGTGATGGGTTCACAGTCCTTTCTCTCCCCTTCGTCACGACAAGGCAAGAAGGGATCTCTCTACAGCTGCGAGGTGGGCTCTCCTCCCCTCACTGTCAGCCTCCAGAACTGAGAAACGCTTGCGTTTTAAGCCACCCAGTGGATGGTAATTTTGTCATAGCAACCTGAACTAAGACAATATGCTCACACATACACACACTTATATAGAACTATGCAATTTTAATGAGCAGTGATCAAGAATTTAGAAATTGTAGCATTCCAAGTCTCACTGAAAGATAAGGAGGGACTTCCCTAGTGGCCCAGTGGCTAAGACTCCGTGCTCCTAATGCAGGGGCCAGGGTTCAATCCCTGGTCAGGGAACTAGATCCCACATGCCACAACTAAGAGTTTGCATGCCTCAACAAAGATTGAAGATCCTGCATGCTGCAACTAGGATCCAGCAAAGACAAATAAAATAAAATAAATATTAAAAAAGAAAGATATAAGAAGCTGAGGCCACCAAACACCTACACTCAGCACATCTAGTCTCCTGATCTGGGTGTGTGGAGGAGGACTCAAGTGACACCGAGAGGCATAGGGGAAAGGGCCTGGGGAAGGGGTCCCTAAGACCACCCCAACCTTGAAAACTCACTAGGAGGGCTTATAGGAGTCATCGTGTATTATACTCATGGTTGTGACTTATTACAGTGAATGGGTACAATGCAAAGGCAGCAAAGGGCAAAGGCATAAAGGAACCAAGTCAGCAAAGGAGGCTGGAGGAAACCAGGTGCAAGAGTCCAGAGCCTCCTCCCCGTGGAGTCACACAGGATGCTCTCAATCACTTTAGCAATGAGTGTGACAACACGTGTGAAGCAGTGGCTATCAAGGAAGTTCCCTGAGCCTAGGAGTTCTGGGACCTTACTGGGGCCAGTCATGTAGGGATCCTTTGTAGCAAAACTCCAGACTTCCAGAAGGAAGGCAGGGGTTCTGCATAAACTACATGGTGAATACAAAGAGTTTCAGAGAACCACTGTTGTCCATTCTGGGGATGTTGAGAGCCCTCTATGGATCCAGGTTCCCAGATGCCAGCCAAGGGGTACCCTTGCAAACAGTCTCAGGTCGGCTACATTCTCTTTTCTGCACAGGGCCTCCGATCCATGTGTCTTCTCTGGATCAGTGGCCACTGCATTGTTATAGATTTTAGGTTCTGCTGGAGGTAACTAGCTTTCTTTCTTTTTAAATTTTTGGCTGCACCTTAAGGCATGTGGAACCTTAGCTCTTTGACCAGGGGTTGAACCTGCACCTCCTGCATTGGAAGCTGGAGTCTTAACTACTGGACTGCCTGGGAAGTCTGTGAATTGCTTGCTGAAGCCATGCATATCCCACGCAGGCCACCTCACCAGCCAGACATGTCCTTCCACCAATGTCACGACCTTGTGCTGAATGTGGCTGTAGGGGAACTTCTTGCCGCCTTCCCCTCCAAGTTACTTATGGAAAGAATGGCATGACCTTCTCCCTCTGCTCAGAGTCTGATATGCCCCTTGGGTCTGAGCATTCATCTCTGGCTGGGTCCCAAGGTGGAGGTGGGAACGGGTGGCTCCTCTTGTCTTCAAGGTCACAACATCCTGCGAGGAGTAAGCTCTAGAATCGGGGCGACCAGGTCCGGTGGTTGTTAATGGTTAATGGGAGCTAAAGAAATACAGTTTTTTTAAACTCCCTTGGTAATCCTGGCTCCCAATACTGCTTCATGCCTCAGAGCTGATGAGTGATCTTTTTGCTTTAGATGAGACCTTTCCTTCTGTGAGGAGACCCTGAGGCATTATTGTTGCTGTTGTTCAGTCGCTAAGTCATGTACAATTCGTTGTGCCCCATGGGCTCCCCTGTCCTTCACTATCTCCCAGAGTTTGCTCTAATTCACGTCCATTGAGTCAGTGATGCCATCTAACCATCTCATCTTCTGCCACCCTTCTCCTCCTGCCCTCAAATTTTCCTAGCATCAGGATCTTTTCCAATGAGTTGGCTCTTCACATTAGGCGGTCAAAGTGTTGGGAGCTTCGGCTTCAGCACGAGTCCTTCCAATGAATATTCAGGACTGATTTCCTTTAGGATTGACTGGTTTGATCTCCTTGCTGTCTCAAGAGTCTTCTCCAGCACCCCAATTCAAAAGCATTAATTCGTCAGTACTCAGTCTTCTTTATGGACCAACTCTCACATCCATACATGACTATAGCTTTGACTATATGGACTTTTGTTGGCAAAGTGATGTCTCTGCTTTTCAATATGCTGTCTAGGTTTGTCATGGCTTTCCTTCCAAGGAGCGTCTTTTAATTTCATGGCTGCAGCTACCGTCCAGGTTATTTTGGAGCCCAAGAAAATAAGATCTGTTTCTGCTTCCACACTTTCCTCTACATCCTTGCATTTCCTTTCTGAAAAATCATCTGCATTTGTACGATGTTCACAATGTAAATGTGCTTTTATGAATATTGTGTCACAACAACTCAGCCACTGAGGTAAGCGTATTCATTGCACAGGTAAACTGAGACCGAAAGAAGGCTCATGCATGGGCAGAGCTTGAATTTGAACTTATGTCTTTAGACTTGATGTCCAGTAAACTTCCTTTTTAAAAATTTTTTACTATTTATTTGGCTGCACTGGGACTTAGTTTTGACATGCAGGATTTTTAGTTGCAGCATGCAGACTCTTTGTTATGGCATGTGGAGTCTAGTTCCCAACCAGAAATTGAACCTGGAGCTCCTGCATTGGGAGCTTGGAATCTTCTCCATTGGACCACCAGTGAAGTCCCTAGTAAACTTCTGACCTACATGACATTCCTTGCTGGCCAGAGCCAACTTTACTGACATTTGTATGCTGTGGACAGGTACAGATGTAGTTTAAAAAAAAGAATCTTTTCTTTCCTGTCCACAATGATGCCGGGGGCGCTCCGCAGAAAGAGAGAGGCAGTGGAACTTCCCTCAGCAAAGCTGAGGGGTCCCGAGTAGAGGTGAGCCTGCTGTCCGCCAACCCAGCCCCTCAGCGAGCAAGAGACAATCAGACGCGACAGGGGTTCCGTCTAAGCAGTTCGGCTTTATCGCCACAAACTCTTGGTTTATATAGGCAAGCAAGGGGGTTTTGCGAGGGTTGCACCAATCACGTTAAAGGTCAAATTGTAATATGCCATAATTGCACCAATTACGTTAAAGGTCAAGTCGTCGTGCGCTTCATTGTAACAAGAGTCTATGGTGATCATGCACTGTCCACGTGCACGGAAATCAAGAGAGCCAATCAAAAGTTCAAACAACTTAGGCCGTGCCCTCATCTCTTCTGCCAGGCACCATCTTAGCTCTAAACCGCAAAGCTAGCCCTTCTTTTTTCAAGATTTCCCATTTAGGGCCCCACACAATGGTAGTCCAAGTAATGGTCCACAAAGATGTCCAATCCTAATCTCTGGAACCCATAAATATGTGACCTTATATAGCAACAGGAACTTTGCAAATGTGACTAAGTTAATGATTTTGAGATGGGAAGATCATTCTGATTATCTGGGTGGACTCAGATAATAAGGCCTTATTAAGAGGGAGACAAAAGTGTCAGAGTCAGAGAGAGAGATATTGGAAGATGTCATGCAGAGGCTTTGAAGGTAGAGGACAAGGCTACAAGCTAAGGAATGCTAGTGGCTTCCAAAAGTTAGAGAAGGCAAAGAAACACATTCTTCCTAGAGCTTCCAGAACCGACACAGCCCTGATGATACTTTGATTTTAGCCCACTGAGACTGACTTCCCACTTTTGACCTCCAGAGCTGTACGATGATAAATCTGTGTTATTGTAAGCCACTAAATTTTTGGAAATTTGTTACAGAAGCAGTGGGAAATGAATACATCTGGCATCCTGTCCTGTAGCAGAATCCATCTTGGCCTTTTGGGGGTGGTGGCCTCTGGGGACCCCCCTGCCGCCACTCTTGCTTCTTGTGGTGTGGGTGGGACTGATCTCATATCTGGCTCCAGGATGAACATACTATCCAGAGCTGGCCGACGAGAACACCATGATCTCTGTCCCAGTGACAGGTGACTGTAGCCGGGCCCAGCCAAATGAAGCATCAGACACTTGCTGGAGCTGTTCAGGAGGCAGGCACTTCTCACAGGGGATGCAGTGCTAAAGGAGGTAAGCCTGGAGCTTACCTGGTGGCCACCTGAAAATGAGAACCACACACAGGTGAGCAGGCGGAATGCTGCAAAGAGACACTATCCTTAAGACCTGTCTTCAAACCTTGAATCCACTCATGCCTAAAGCTGGCTTTGCCCCTTGAAGTTCCCTTTTGGTTAAGCTGGTTGGAATTGGATTTGTGACTCCCCATGTCTCTGACTAATACAATTGCTTGGTCAGGAGTCACTTAAATGGTATCATTAGAAGATCAACTCTATTGAGCGTAATCTAGTACTACTCAAGAGGAGGTGTGTTCTTGTCTAAATGGTATTGACATTACAGTTAAAACCAGGGAGAAGAGATGGCTCCTTCCCCACCCGCCTAGAGATTGTTACCCCTGAGAGTTACTACCGGAGTCCTTTTACTTGTGTGTCTGTGTGTGTTAGTCGTTCAGTCATGTTGGACTCTTTTTGAGACCCCATGGACTGTAGTCCACTAGGCCCCTCTGTCCATGAGATTCTCCAGGCAAGAATACTGGAGTGGGTAGCCATTCCCTTCTCCGGGGGATCTTCCCAACCCAAGGACTGAACCTGGGTCTCCTACACTGGCAGGCAGATTCTTTATCATCTCAGCCACCAGGAAAGCCCTTTTACTCAACATATCCTAACAAACACTTAGTTGTCTGAATACTGCATTTCTCTGGCTTTATCTCAGGTGCCTAGAGTCCCAGGGAAGGACTTGTTTTAAGCCACATGATCAGTTGGTGGCTGACCTCAGAGATCAGAACTCGTGCCTGAGTCAAGGCACTGTACTCTCTCTGAGGCATAATCCTTCTGCTCCCTTGGCTCTGAAAATTCACACCCTGCTGTGCGCAATTAGTCCTTGCTGCTTTCCCTTGCTGATCAGCATTCTTGGTTTCATTTTCAGAGCCCTGGGTTTATCATTATTATAATGAGATTATTTAACATCTTGAATATTTAAGATTTGACTTCACAGAATAAGATTTGTGTTCCAAGGTGTTTGTTGTCTGCCAGTGCCCAACATTCAACCTGCTCTTTTTTGAGAAACATCATTTTGAGGGTGATACACCCCGCTCCAACTCCTGGTAGAGGTCATGTATAAAAGGATCTCTGTTTGAGTTCCAATTATTATGGCACTGACCTGATCCAACTACAGGAATCTGGAAATATCAGGTTTCAATTCAACCCGCCCCAGAATCTTAAAGGTTGCTTAGTCCCATCTTTAAATTTAAATTCTTTAAATCATAAAATTTTCCTATAATTTAAAGATGTCTTTTTAGGGAGTTCTTTGGTAGCCTAGTGGTTAGGATTCTGGGCTTTCACGGCTGTGGCCTGAGTTCAGTTCCTGGTCAGGGAACTGAGATCCTGCAAGCTGAGGTGTGGCCAAGAAATAAACTAATTTATTAAAAAAATACTTGAAGATGTCCTTTTAAAATTAAGACAGTTTGGTAGAGCAATTCAAGGTTCACAGCAAAAGTGAGGGAAAGTAGAGATTTCTCATACGCCTGCCCCAGCTCATGCACAACCTGCCTGATGGAACATTTATCACAACTGATGAAGTTGTATTGACACATTATAATCACCCAAAGTCCATAGTTTCCATGAGGGTTTGCTCACCATTATGGTATCATACAGAGTGCTTCACTGCCCTAAAAATCCTCTATGTTCCAACTATTCATTCCTCCCTCCCCCTAATCCCTGGCAACCACTGATCATTTTACTCTTTCCATAGTTTTGCCTTCTCCAGAATGTCATATAGTTAGACTCATACAGTGATTTGGTTTTTTTTCACTTAGAAATACACATCATTCCTTGCATTTTCCCATGGAGAAAGTGAGCTTTGAAAAGTCAAGTATGTGTCAATCAGAGTTCTTGGTTAAAGGCAACTACTCTGCTAGGTAAGAAGATCATGAATATTTTAAAGACTGTTCAGTAGCTCACAGGGATCAAGGAGGTCAGAGAAGCAGAGAGCTGTCTCTTTAACTAGAACCAAGTCCTTAGGGGCCGCTCCAGTAAAGACATCGCTATCACTGTTTGTAGTGGGTTGTAGCAGGGCTGGTGGCTGTCATACTTCGTGCATTATACGTAACTGCACTTGGTACCTCAGCCCCACTGCTAGGATAAAGGGCACCTGTGCTCCCGAGGGGGTTGTTCAAAGGGAAACGTATCATATCATACAAACCTTTGCTACTCTGCTACATGAATATGGCATCTTTTTGTTTTGGTTTGCTTCTCTTAAATTATTGAGTTTGTATCTTTCCTAGTTCTATTATCAAGTTATATTTCCTTTCTGTATGTGTGAAGAATCCTGTCCATGGATTTTGTCCATATGTCTACTGAGACTTGATGACATTATTAGTTATCCATATGAGCTCATTATATTCACCCTTCATTTTTCTCTTTTTCTCTCTTCCCCTCTCTCTCTCCCTTCCTCCTTTATTCAACTTCCTTCCTCTCTCCCTCCCCCTTTCTTCCTCCTGCCTCTCTGTCTCCCTTAATGAATGTTTCCGTCATGATTTTGCTTGCTGTTTAACTTTGCTCCTTTTCTTTTGATACACAGGAGTTTAGTATTTTGAAGACAAATATGTAACAAATATTTCTCAGGCTGCCCACAAATGCAAGAGATTGTTTTAGGAAAAAACATCTTTCACCCTAAATATGTATATAATTCCTCTTTTTTTGTGTCCTGACACCTCACACTACTTTTGAGTCAGTAGGTTTAGAGAGAGTCCTTTCATCTCCTCTGAGGGTCATGAACAACTCTGAGAGGCATGGTTTTTCACTACACCCCAGGGCAAAAAGAAAAAAACGAAGGTGAATATTGATTGAACCAATCTTTTATGCAGACTCAACTTATCCTCCCATCTAAATGACTGTTGTAGGGTGAAAGGAGAAGGGATGTTAAACCATTATTTAAAAGTCACCGAGATTTGACCTGCACTAAGAAAGGCTGTGAAAGTGAGCATGTCTGTGAGTGCAAAGGCCAGAATCTTTGGGCTCCAAAATCACTGCAGATGGTGATTGCAGCCACGAAATCAGAAGACGCTGACTCCTTGGAAGAAAAGTTATGACCAACCTAGATAGCATATTCAAAAGCAGAGACATTACTTTGCCCTGAGGTCCGTCTAGTCAAGGCTATGGTTTTTCCTGTGGTCATGTATGGATGTGAGAGTTGGACTGTGAAGAAGGCTGAATGCCGAAGAATTGATGCTTTTGAACTGTGGTGTTGGAGAAGACTCTTGAGAGTCCCTTGGACTGCAAGGAGATCCAACCAGTCCATTCTGAAGGAGATCAGCCCTGGGATTTCCTTGGAAGGAATGATGCTAAAGCTGAAACTCCAGTACTTTGGCCACCTCATGCGAAGAGTTGACTCATTGGAAAAGACTCTGATGCTGGGAGGGCCTGGGGGCAGGAGGTGAACGGGATGACAGAAGATGAGATGGCTGGATGGTATCACTGACTCGATGGACGTGAGTGTTAAGTGAACTGTGGGAGTTGGTGATGGACAGGGAGGCCTGGCGTGCTGCGATTCATGGGATCGCAAAGAGTCGGATACGACTGAGTGACTGAACTGAAATGAACTGAAGAAAGGCTGTGAGAGTGAGCATGTCTGTGAGTGCAAAGGCCAGAATCTAGATGACTAGTGGAAAATCTCTCCATTAACTCCTGATTGGTGGACCCCTAATTCCCCTGCATTTATATGACTTCTGCCCCCAAGCTCCCTAAAGGGCTGATCTTGATTAGATTGATCTTGATGAGAAGTCTAGGTGAGGTGCCGTTCAATGTTTGTAGTATGGATAGAGACATGGTTGATTCCACTCTGAAGTGTGGGTCTTGGTGCCACGTAATTGTGGTTCAAATCCACGTCCTATAAGCCTATGACAGCGGTGCCAATGTAAGCAAGTCCCTTAATCTTTCTGAGGCTCAGTTTTGTCATCTGTGTAATGGGATGTGGGGATTTCCAGGTGGTTCGGTGGTAAAGAATCCACCTGCCCATGCAGGAGATGAGCAGATGCAGTTTGATCCCTGGGTTGGCAAGATCCCCTGGAGGAGGGCATGGCAACCCACTCCGGTATTCTTGCCTAGAAAATTCCTTGGACAGAGGAGCCTGGTGGGCTACAGTCCCTGGGGTCGCAAAGATCTGGACACGACTGAGTGGCTGAGCACGCACACACAACACACGTCATGGGATGCTCACGCTGTCTTTGTGTGACTGCGATGAGGATTAGTGGTGGTGTGTGCCACATGTGGGCAGTGTCTGGCCCGGGGTAGGTGGCAACAGGAGACCACTGTGACGTACCAGGAAATTAACTGGCAAGTCCTCACGGGTCATCTGCTGCATATTTGGCAGATGTCTGTGGCAACAGGTCCCAGTGTCACTCTTCTTCAGCTTATGCAGTGTGGCCCAGGAGATGGGGTACAGCTCGCCAAATGACTCTCAAATGCATGGCAGTGCTGAATTATAGTGTACTCGTGCGTGCTCAGTCGTGTCTGACTCTTTGTGACCTAATGGGCTGTAGCCCACCAGGCTTCTCTGTCCATGGAATACTCCAGGCAAGAATACTGGAGTGGGTTGCCCAGAGGATCCTCCCAACCCAAGGATCAAATCCCTGTCTCCTGTGTCTCCTGCATTGACAGGCAGATTCTTGACCACTGAGCCACCTGGGAAGCCTGCTGAATTATAGAAGAGGGGTCCAACACAAGCAGGAAGAGATCTCCCTAGGCTGAAGTAAGTAAAGAAAACATCATGGAGGAAGTAGGGGTTTAATTGGGGTTTGGTGATTGAAGAAACATATTCTCCTTTTATTAGAATGGTTTTCCCTCTGAAAATGAAAATAGTTGTACAGTTTTCCTTTTTAAAAAATAATATGTACTCTTTAAAACACTTAGAGAATACAGTAAATCAATTTAAAACAACTCAATATCCAGGAATACCTTCTATTAATACTTTCTTGTATAATAGATACCTTTGTTGTTGTTGTTTAGTTGCTAACTTGTGTCTACTCTTTGAGACCCCCATGGACTGCAGGCTGCCAGGCTCCTCTGTCCATGGGATTTGCAGGCTATAGTCCATGGGATTTCCTAGGCAACAGTACTGGAGGGGGATGCTATTTCCTTTTCCAATAATATATACATATATATATGTATATAAATTTATTTCTATCTGTTTATCCAAAAACAGGAGCAAATGTATACACTGTGTTTTAACACTGTTAACTGATTTAGTCACTTTACTTTTTAGTAACTGTAGAGTATTCCATCATATGGAGGTTTTACAGTTTGTTTAGCCAAACCCTAATTATTAGGCACTTTGGTGGTTTTAGCACAAAGTACATGAATGCTCTGACTCTCTCAACAATTATTTGGTGATATTAGACAAGTTATTGCTGGATCACTTTTCAGAAATGTTATAAAATTTGTATCAATTTATAATCACTTCCACCATCAGTATGTATGGCTTCTCTTTTCTCTGCACCCTTCCCAGCACTGGGTTTCATCAATATTTTATAATCTTTGCAGGCTGCTAGGTAAAAATCATATCATTCATTTCATATGTATTTCTAGACTGCCTCGTGTCTACACTGTCATATTAGGTTTGATAAGGACATGGTCACAGTGGTTCCCAGAGCTCAGAGACCACTGGAAAATGACACATTAAATAAGTGCCCCATGAGATTTTTCAGAAATGTAACCTCATGTTTATCTGAGGACCGAGGAAGTGGCTATTCTTTTAGCCTCTGTTAACTCATGGAAGGATACAGTGACGGGGTGATTCAGGAGAGAAAGATGGACTCAGTCATGCTCTTCCGACCTCATTTCCACAGCATCCTTGGAATCCTATTATTAATGTCTCGAGGACTGCACCATGCCTATGGGGATTTATATCCTGATGTGGCATCCTTTGGGTGTACAACATTGCTTGGGGTCGTGTGCAAGGGTCCCAGGGTCTGACAGGCCTGTTTCCTCAGTAAGGGAGGGAGAGGAGTCTCTTGGGCCTAAACTGGGAGTAAGGGCAAAGGCAGCATCAGAAAGCAAAACAATAATAGCGCCTCTCTCTTCTCTTCTTCCTCTACTCCCTCCCTTCTGTCTTCCCTCCTTCTCTATTTCCTCTTCTGTCCTTTCTCTCTTCCCTACCTTGTTCTGAAAGGCCAGGGAAGAAGAGCCTCGCTCAGAGCCATGTCAGGAGTGACCCACTTGCGTACTCGCGGTTTACCTACCTGGAGCAGGGCTGTACCCTCAGACCTCCACATGCTGTGGGCACATGGTTTCTTATTCAACTCCACAAATATTGACTGTGCTCTGGTTAACTGAGCGTACTTTGTGCTGGAGGTGCCAGAGAGATGCAAAAAGGCAAAGCCCCTCCTGGGAGAGGCTAGTCTGGGGCCCCTGCCTGAGGTTGGCCTAAGACATGCCCCCCTTCCTCACGGATGCAAAAGAACTCTCTGTCTTCCAGTGCCCTGGGCCCAGGTCTCTCTCCAGAAACTGGCAGCCAGTTCTGCCAGATCTGAACAAGACGGTACATTGAAGTTGTCACCTACAGGAATGGGATAGAATTCAGCCTGCAGGTACTGGTGGCCTTGGCGAGTGTCTGTGTTCACTGTGGATGGCACACACAAGTCAGAATTCTGATTTTGTATCCATTCCTTCTTCGCCTCTGAATTTCCCAAGATCATCCACACACAGAGCCCTTTCTCCTCAGCAGTTTCTAGGGGCCATTCCAGGTTTTGAAATAGACAGACCCCAATTACATTTGTACGTTGTTTTACCTGGAGAGTGGGCTTCTCTGGTGGCTCAGATGGTAAAGCATCTGCCTGCAATGCGGGGAGACCCAGGTTCGATCCCTGGGTCGGGAAGATCCATCCCCTGGAGAAGGAAATGGCAACCTACTCCAGTACTTTAGCCTGGAAAATTCCATCAATGGAGGAGCCCGGTAGGCTACAGCCCATAGGGTCACAAAGAGTTGGATACGGCTGAAGGACTTCTCTTTCCCTTTCACCTGGAGAGTAAGAGTCATGCCTTACAATCAACCGAGGCTTAGCCAGGCCTCACCCTGAGGCAGTGCCAATGGGCAGAAGCTCTTGGGGTGAAAGGGAATTTAGAAAAATGATTAAATGAGGTCTGAAGAGGGATGGGAGGATTGCAACTAGGAGGACTATTTCCCAAATGCTTTGGGCTCTCTGACTTCCCAGTCTGGGTGGGATGGGGAGCAGTGTGTGAGTAGTTCTGGCTGATAAATGGTGAGTGGAAGTGACATGTGCCTCGTCTGGGTGGGAATCACTGAATTGTGGGGGCCGGAACTTCAAGAGATCCTCTTTACTTGGGCATTGCCAGGTTCTAGGTAGGGCTACTTCGGCTTCATCCTGTATGTGGTATTCCATGAGTTCAGCCCCTTTCACCTGATTTCGGGTGAGAAATCAGGAAAGGCTTCTTGGAAGAGGTGGTAGTTTCACCTGTCAGAACCTTATTCTTCACTGTATGTTTGGGCCTATGTGCCTGTGTGATCAGCTGTGTCCGACTCTTTGTGATCCCTTTACCTCTGGGCCACCTGGGAAGCCCATGTTTGGGTCTGTGACCCACAGTAGACACGTGGTGGAGTTAAGACCTAAGCCCTGGTTGTTCTGAGCCAGTGAAGTTAGGGCTCATTTGTTATTGTAGCATAACCTTGCATGTTCTGAAGGCTACACTGGGAAAACAAAAAGCTTGATTTCAGAGGCAGCCTTCCACTGACCTCTCTGCAAAATTCAAAATATCAGGACTTCCATGGTGGTATAGTCGATTGGAATCTGCCTGCCAATGCAGGGAACATAGTTTTGATCCCTGGTCTGGGAAGATTCCACATGCCAGGGAGCACCTAAGCCTGTGTGCCACAACTCCTGAAGCCCAAGGGCCCCAGAACCTGTGCTCCTCAACAAGAGGAGCCAAGGCAATGAGAAGCCTGTGCATGGCAACTGGAGAGTAGCCCCTGCTTGTCGCAGCTAGAGAAAGCCTGCATGCAGCAAGAAAGACCCACCACAGACAAAAACAAAATAAGTAATTAAAAGACAAACAGAATATCAAATCTCCTTTCTCCTCTGTTTTATCAGTCAGCATTTTCCTTTATCTGGTCAATATTTATCATGTAGCATGCATAAAAGATACAACAAAGCTTTGTAAGGAGAGGGATGGAAAGAAAGCAATGACTGTAGTTGTGGCTGGGAAGTTTATTGCAGTGTGATGAAGAGACAAGAAATTAGAACTTTTCTCTCACCTGTAACGTGCACAGAACAACAGAATTGCAGGCCATTACCACTGACCATGACCACAGACTTTAGAGGGGATCTAATTTAACTTCCTAGTCCAAGAAAGTATCACTTCTCCATCTCAGACTTATTTGTACCTACCAGGCGCCAGTTGCTCTGCTGAGCACTGGAGAGAAACAGAGATGAATAAAACTCAGCTTTGTAGGTACAGCGACCCAAGAGGGGTTTGGACCTGCTGCTCAGAACATAGAGGGGGAAAGAGGCTATTCCAGGTGAGAAATCGGGAAAGGCTTCTTGGAAGAGGTGGTAGTTTCACCTTCAGAACCTTATTCTTCACTGGTATGTTTGGGCCTGTGTGGCTGTACGCTCAGCTGTGTCCGACTCTTTGCGATCCCATGGACTGTAACCCACCAGGCTCCTCTGTCCATGAGATTCTTGAGGCAAGAATACTGGAGTGGGTTGCCATTTTCTCCTCTAGGGGATCTTTTCTACCTAGGGATGGAAACTGCATCTCCTGCATCTCCTCTGTCTTCACAGGCAGATTCTTTACCACTGCGCCACCTGGGAAGCCCATGTTTGGGTCTGTGAGAATGCAGAAATGGATTCAGGGCATGGTTCCTCATTCTTCCCCACCACATGGGCTAACTCAACCCCCACCCCCCACCCCCTACCCATCAGGGATTCCGCTTCTGACCTCCCTGTGACTTCGCAGACAGGCTTATGCGTGTCCAGGCTTTTGTATTGGTACAGTGTGGTCTCTGCCCTGGGAGATGAGGGACCAATTGGGTAACCTGGAAGCAAAGCCTAGCCTGCTCTGTAAAACTAGGAGTTAAATGAGAGCCTGCTATTCCAGGCCAAGCACTGCAAATGCCCATCTAGTCATGCTAACTGCAGGGATTCCCTGCCCTGGTCAAGGATGGGCGGGTGGGTGAGTAGGTCAGTTCCCATCCCGGGGCTCCTGGGGTGGAAATCACTGGGGAATGTACTGGATCTTGTTCAGCTCGACTGCCTTTATTATGCAGCTCATTTACAAGTGAGCGCAAATTAATACAGTACAAACTGGCTACATAAATATTGTGCTGTAATTGACTGTCTTCTTGTAATCAAAGGCAAGGCTGCTGACTTTGTTAGTTTCTCTGCTTTGCAACTGCTGGAGGAAGACTTTGTGGGGAAGGGAACCCAGGTTGTTGAGGTGGTTTCCGCTGCATGTCTACATGTTGTATCTCTGATGTATTGAGAGAAGGATAAGGCCCATTACATTCAGATTCAGTAAGTATCAAACGCTTGCTACATGAGAGGCAGTCAAAGACCCATTATCTTATGATTAATTGTGTTCATAGTAGTAAAGCTTTGATGAAAAAAGTGAAAGCGTTAGTTGTGTCCGACTCTTCGCCACCCCATAGACCGTAGCCTGCCAGGCTCCTCTGTCTATGGGATTCTCCAGGCAAGAATACTAGAGTGGGTAGCCATTCCCTTTTCCAGGGGATCTTCCAGAGCCAGGGATCAAAGGCAGATTCTTTACCTACTGAGCCACCAGGGAAGCCTAAAGATTTGATAATGTGTGCAAAACAGTCTTTACAATAACTTTTTCCCTGGTATATGTTATTGTTAGAATTTAAATAATCCTTTAACTTCTAAAAACATGCTGTAAATTTATAAGGAAAATAAAAGGCTGTAACAGTCTTTTCTCTTTGCTTAGGGAATTCCCAAAGGGCAGAAGAACAAGATCTTCCATTCTAGGTAGTTAGATGAGCCGACTACAGTAACCGATTTTCTCCAGCTAGTACTAGGTAGGCGACACAGTGATCCCTGCACTGTTTACCTGCATCCACCTTGACTGCTAAACAACCTAAACGCACGGAATTGGAATTTTAAAATCACTTCACACAACACAAGAAGGCAACGCCATCTTTCCATTTACCTGCCAGGCGGGCTGGTTTTTTTCCAGCAGTCAGTTGTCCTGGGAGGAGTGACTCCGTGGGGGCATCCTTTCCCATCCACCCCGCACTCGCACTTTGAGGATGTGGAGGGAGCTCTGTTTTTTGGAAAATCAGACTTCGAAAATCCACAAAACCTCCTTTGCCCACTGGGGATATATGTGTGTGTGTGTGTGTGTGTGTGTGTGACACACAGACACAGAGACAGAGAGAGAGAGAGAGGGAGAGAGACTGACCCCTGCGAGTTATGCAGTTTTCCTAACCTTGACCTGAAGCCAGACGTCTTTAACCCCTTTCCAAAACGTCGCTCGCGCTGGGCTGCCATAGGAAAGGGGAAAAAAAGGAAAAAGAAAAACGAAACCTCCCTATTCCGAGACTCGGGTAAAGAGCACTCGCTCCCAGGGGGCTTGGGACAACTTGCCGTCTACCTTGCCCAGGGCTTTGAAATCAGCACAAACCGCCGGACCCCTTCGCGCTTCGCGTGCCGGACCCGAATCCCGCCACTTCCCTCTTCACACGCCGGCAGGAGGGGGTGGCGGCACCGAGGCGATTTTATTCGTATGTTTTTCCTCCGGGTTTTGTCATGGAAACGCTGACACACAAGCTCCAGACGGCGGCCGGCCGGACCCGGGACTGAGGGCCTTTGGGACCCTGCGGAGCGCGGCGCGCACTCCCCGGGAAACAGCTGGACGCGACCAAATCCCGGGAAGGGGCGGGGGAGCGAGACGCTCCGCCCCGACGCTCCGGTCCCGCCCTCCGCCCGGCTCTCCGCAGGCGCCCTCCCCTCGCCCGGGGCTGCGAGTTGCTTTTGGTAAAACCCAGCCCCGAAATATATAGATCATTGGAGCGCAATGAAGTAGCCTTTGGAGAGGAGGGAGGGGGCCGGTCCGACAGCCACAGCGGCCAGCGCAGCGGCAGCGGCGGCGGCGGCGGCACCACCATCAGCATCACCGCTCGCACCCCAGTCGCCCGGCCCGTGAGGAGGCAGCGGCGGGCGCCGGCGGGAGCGGAGGCGGCGGCGGCGGAGAGGCGAGGAGGAGCCGCGGGAGGAGCAACGGCGCGCAGCCGGCGGGTCCACGCATCTCCGCACTTCCAGAGCAACTCCGGCGCCTTCCACACCCCTGCCCGGGGCTGGGGGCTCCGAGAGCAGCCGCGAAGCCAACCCCTATCCTCCCAGCGATCCTTGCCCAGCCCTGTCCTGCGCCTCCCGGGCTCCGCTCCGCGCCGCGGGGTCCCAGCTCCTGCGCTCCGGGAGCGCCTCCCGGACACCCGGGTTCCCGTAGCCAGGACAAAGCCATGAAGCCGGCGCTGTTGGAAGTGATGAGGATGAACAGAATTTGCCGGATGGTGCTGGCCACTTGCTTGGGATCCTTTATCCTGGTCATCTTCTATTTCCAAAGTATGTTGCACCCAGGTAGGGGGCGCGTTAGCGTGGTTTTGTTGGATATTTTCTTCTTTCTCGTGCTCTCGCTCCCTCGCTCACCGTGGCTGGCTTCTGACTCTTCCAACCTTACCTCTTCTCTCTGGGCCACCTCGGGGTTCCTTGCTGACCGGATCTGCCCGGATCCCCGAGTCAGGCTGGGGAGAAAAGATATACTCCTTCCTCTTCTTCCTCCCAACTCCAGGCTGGAGGATGGGACCAGAGGGGCGGTAGATTTTTTTTTTTTTCTTTGTGTCTCTTGTTTGTCTGCGAGGTAGCAGAGCAAGGTAGAGGCTGTGGGAAGCTCTTGGGGGTGGAGGATCAGTTTGAAGAGAACGAAACTCCCTCCTCGCTTCTGCCGAGATCCGAGGTTGAAAGAGGCGCCGGGAGCCAGTCATCCCGCTCCCCAGAGAGCTGCTTCTTCCTGGTGGGGGGCCGGGGACGAAGGGTGAGCGCCGGGCGAGGTTGCTCGTCTGGCCGCGAGCTTGGGAGCCTGAGGGTAGGCTCCCACGTGTGCGGGTTTCGGCGCCGCGCCGAGCAGGTGGAGGGAGATATTGGAGGTGCCCGACATTGCCCCCCGCACCAGCTGGGGTTGGGTCCCGGCGCCGGCTGCCGCGCGGCTCCGCATTGACCTTGCGGCTAGTGCCATGGGGCCTGCTCCCTCCCTCACAGAGCGGCTCGCGACCCTGTGCTGGGGGGTACTCAGAGCCTCGGTATCGCGCCGCTTTAGTTTGGGAGGAAACTTTGGTCGGTTCTGGGCTGACCGTCAGTTGCACCCCCACACACACACCCCGCCCCCCACTCGTGGGTTCTGAGCATCCGGAATCCCCCGGAGCTCGCCGGGCCGTGTGCGAAGGAAACCCGCCACCACCCCTACCCCGCGCCTCCCCGCAGTCCCGGGTGGGTTAAACAAGTTCCACACCTGAAATCTGGACTCGGAGAGGGACGAGGCTGCCCCTTCCGAGGGGCGGGAAGGAAAGTTTGAGAGGGACGGGCGGCCTGGAGCGCGGTGGCCCCCGGATCGCAGCTCCACTCCGAAGCCCAACAGGTAAAACCTTCCCGAGAAGCTTCCGGGAAAACGGGCATCTCGCAGTGGAGTCGTGATCTTCCATGCTCTGGCCCCTAGCAGGCCCCCTCTGGACCACATGGGCTCCCAAATCTACCAATCACGTCTCCCAGTTGCCTTTCTCAGTATAGTCATGGCAATAATTTGCTTTTATAATTGCAAGGAGGGAGCTGGAAGCCCATTTCCTTCCAGAGCTATAGAGTTATGTTCTGCTTTCTGTGTATCTGACCCAGAGGCAGCGCTGAATTCATCTAGCCTGCTTTGGGTGGTGGCACAGGACCAAAGCTGTTCTTTCCATCAAACTTGGGGATTCCTTGACAGCTCCGACAGAACGGCCCCTCTGCCTGGCTGGGCCTGGAGGAGTTGTTAAGGCGGCCCCTTGGCCAAGAGTAAGGTCTCAGTCTGGCGTGGCCTGATGCTACCACATGTAACCTCAGGACGTTGGAGCTAGCCTGGTAAAGGGTGGCTTTTGTTTGCAGCTGGGTATTTTTAGTTTCATGTCAGCAAACTGCAGCGGTGTTTGTCTCCTCACCCAAACCAGTGGTTGTGAAACTTCTTAGGGAATTTAAAAATGGACCTGGCTTGCCTGCTGGCAGCCAGGCAGTGGTTGCAATGGGCAGGACCAGACAGACTGCTGTGTCCTGGGCCAGGCTCTGCCCGGAGGGCTGGGGGACTGGGTGGTGTGCAAATACACTGGGGGCCCAACAGCTCAAACAAAGAGCTGAATGATTTGGTCTAGACACTACAGATGTGTTTAGGCCACTTAAGTTTTGCCAGGACCGAACGTGCCGGGTAGTTCTCTGCGGAAATGCCTGGGACAGTGAGGTGTTAGTCTCCAGCAGGAATGTGCTATAACTTATCTGTACCTGTTAGTTGTCCAGGGAGATACTAACTAGTAAGACTGTTGCTGCCCATGATTTTCAGGCATCCTATGTTTCTCTTGCCCTGTGTTAGATTTAGGAAATAACTTTCCAGCCAGGGATACCAGGAAGAAATTTCCAACTTGTAACTGACACTTTGTGAAAATTTCCAGCCCTAATTGGAATATTAAGTTGGCTTGAAAGTGGTGTTAGCTGCTTTCAGTCTGGCTTTTCGGTACCAGGGACAGAAGCTTTGCCAAGGCTTTCCAGATAAGGATTTGCCATCCTTGACCCTCTGCTCTCAACCTTGGCTTCCCTTCCTGGTCCCACTTCCAACCCCCAAATGGCATTTGTGGATTATTTGCTTATATGAGTATACTCATCTGTTATTTTCTGCCAGTCTATAGCAAAGACTACTTTCAATATGTTCTATTGAATGTAGAACTGTATTGGTCTACATTCAACTGAAAGGTCTTCCTTATTTTGAATTATGTATAATTGTTTCACTGTTCCATGAAAACGCCATGCCAATAGTTTATTATGATATGGAACATAAAAATATACTTTGAAATTAATATTAAACATTTACACCCCCCACGCCCCCTCCACACACACATTTTATTAAACTATGCTCTTGATGACAACTGATGCTATCTCTTTTTCCTACTGCTTGGAATTTCCTTAAAAGTTAGCTGCTCTTTGCTTCTCTGAAGGATTTCGGGTTGTGACAGCTGATCTTTTAGCCTGGCACTGCAGTTTCCATTTCTCCAGATCACCCTGGGAGAGGCAGAAGGGACCACAGCATGGCACAGATTGTGTTGCTAAAAATTAGGAGCCCTCTGGCAGAGAGGCTATTTCTATTCCTATCTGAAATAGAAATGTAGTATTCCAAAAAGAAATGGATCCCTGGCTTCATTGATGGCTAGAGAATACCTGGAGTGTGTGAGGAGGAAGGGAATAAACAGAGACAAGCTGGCGAGGGGCTGGCTGACTGTTCCTTTGATTTTAATCTGGGATTCATTGTCTTTTGTACTTTTCTAATACAGCAACTTGAGTAATTGATCTTTAATTTGGTTGTTGGGTTCAGCAGAAGCGGGCTCCTTGTCAGCACAGGCAGTTTTCTTTAGGTCTTTGACACTCGAAGTTAATAGTCTTAGGGCAGGGTCTGGGTTTTAGGCCCTATTCTAATCCCAGTGTCCGGCACAATGCCCAGCCCATAGTAGTTTCTCAATAAAGTATTTGCTGGATGAATGAAGGAAGTGACTAGATTCTAGGAGACCTGCTTCTCCAATTTTTGGGAAGTTGTATCAAACCTTGCCAAGAATGCCTCGTCAGTAAGTCTGGCTCTCTTACGGGGGGTGTGGGACGCTGGAGACAAGGTCTGGGTGCTTCTCTACCCTTCTGGTCTCTGAGATCCCTCAAGTCATGGGTCAGGTTTAAGCTCATCACACCCCAGACAGAACGCTCCTCTTGGCCTAGAGTTGCTGCCCCGAAGTGTGAGACAGTGAGGCTGGGTGTCTTGGGTAGGGGGAAGCTTGGTCTCTTTTAGCCACTGACCTGTAGAAACCCATCTGCAGGAGAGACAACCTCTGTGGGCGTGAACTGCTCCTGATCTCAGTGAGAACGGAGCGCCATGCCTGTGCTTTCTGCACAGGTTTTGCGTCCATCAGCGATCGCCTCCTGAACAGTGACTTGTCTCGGGTACTTGCCCCAGATAGGCGGCCTTTGATGGAGCTGTGTCTTGGGGCGGGCTAGGCTGAGCTGAAAGGCCCCCAGGCTGCTTTTGTGCTGAGTGTGTGAAGGTGGCTCCCCTGAACCTTCCTTTCGTGTTACTCCGTAGGGTTGTGGTTTTGTTTGAAAGCTCCTGTTCATGGGAGAGAAGCCTGGGGAGAAAGCCTTTCTTCTCTCTTTCGCTTCCTCTGTTTTCTTTTTTTTTTAATGTTTATTTTTACTGTCGCCTGGGATTTCTTTGCCTTGGTCAAATGTATTGGAAGATCATACCCTTTATTTAAAGGCTTCCTCGGTTACCCCTTTGTAGTTCACTTGATTAGATTGGATGTAAAACACTTGCATTATAATTTTAACCTAATTATAAAAGTAATATGTGCTCATTTCAGAAAATTTAGGAGGTACAGAAGACAAGCAATCATCCATTAATCTACCACCAGAGGCAAGGGGTCCTTTTTTCCTATTATAGAATATATATATTAAAAAAATAATTGAGATCCTATTCTGAATTTTGTACCTTGTTTGATAGGTAATATGTATTTTAGACAAATACATCATTATGGTCATTATGGTGACCAGTAATTAAGTTGAAAAACAGAAAACTTAGCCACAAACTTTTAAATTTATAGGGTTGCCTATACCTCTAACCACCCATCCCTACTACTTTGCAGAGTGCCAGTCTGGTATTGTGTTTGTTTTTTTTTCTTTCTGCACATATTTAATTTTAAAGAATCTTTGTGCTGATACATGAAATGAATTTGAAGTTAGACCAGGTTGTAGGGGCTGTTCTCTTATATATCTGAAACTTCTTTTGAAAAGAAGTCAGGAAGTTCTCAAATATGACACTGTTATAAATCCTGGAAACTGCATCAAATAGCTGAAAGATAAGATGTTTCCAGCATCTGGTCTCCCCTTGGCGGTTTAAATGTTTGCACCTCCGTGGGGAGTTTCATAGCTGCTCAAAGACGAGACAGATACACTTAGGCAATTTACTTCAACAGTTAGATCTGCTGTCCAGGAGTCCTCATTTTGTTGGCTCTGAAATAAAAGTGGTGATCAGGCACTGGAGGAAGAGTGGTTGGGGGGTTTCTGATGGACGAGGGGTGGGAGAATCAACCCGCCAGCAGAACGGGCTGCTGTTTATATTTATCTGGATGAAAAGCCATTTTGCTTATGAGCTGTATCTGCCACAACCATTTAAAAACAGGAAATCAAAGGCTTACAAGTGGGCACCACCCTTTCCCTTCTTAAATCTACCAAGAGGACAAAGCTCTTCTTAATCTGGGGACAGTGAATGGAAAGACTTTCATGAAAGTCACAGCCACTGGTAAGGGCAGATTCTGAAAAAAACCAGAAGTAGTTTTACGTATTCATTTTCTCTTTTTTTTTTTCCTTGAATTTTGAGACCCCATCTTTATCACAAATGAAGAGTGAGGCAGTCCCTCCCCTGAGGTCATTGAATAGTCTGATCTGTCCATTAAAAATTCCTAGAACTTGTAATTTGATGCATCTTACGTTAGATGTGATTCATCACAATTTGAGATCAGAGTTGCTCTTTCTTTCTCTGTCTCTTTCTCTCGTCTACTCTATGCTGGGTATTGTTCTGGGCACTGGGGATACCATAAAACATTATTTCTGCCCTCACGGAACTTACCTTCTAGTGAGGTATAGGCAGACTTTAAGGAAGTGCAGAAGTCACATACATAGGCGATGTGTCAGATGGTGTGAAGAGAGAAGAACAAAGCAAGAGATATGAATGAGGGATGTGAGAGGCCAGGGTTGCAGTTTAATACAGAGGTCATCACAGGATGTCGCTGACAAGTTGACATTGGAGAGCAGAGATGGGAAGAAGTGAAGGAGCTGGCCACATGTCAACCCAGTCCCAGATAGGATATTCCAGGTCTGTTCCCTGAGGCAGGACCTCGCATGGCAGGCAGCTCTGAGTGTCTGGAGCAGAGGGAGGAAGCAGCTAAGACCAGAAGGTGCAGAGAGATTGTGTGGATCTTGGCCTTGACTGGCGACAGGATGGCAGAGTTTGGGCTGAGGACTCTTGGGGGAGGGGTTGTGGAATGGGTGGACAAGCCCAGAGCCTCTCACTTGCACTTCTGTGTTATCTTCAAGCACACCACAGTGCAGTTGGGTGAGGTGTTTACTGTGTAAATCCCACTTCTCCTCCATCAACCTCTGCCTCTCCCTCACCTCCAAACTAGACCACCCCCTTTTTCCAGTTTTTTAAAGCAGTAATGTATAACTCAGAACAAAATAAAACAAAACCAATTTGACAGGAATTTTAACTGAGTTTGTGTTGGGAAATTCTTGAAATGGCTAAGGCGTGATCCACAGCATTCATAGATGGAAACCAACAGCCCCTGACTTCTGGAGGCACTCCAGAAAAATAGAGGAATGGATCAATGATTTGGGAGTGAAAGACCCAGGTCCTAGTTGGACATACCCCCTCTGTCTGCTCCTGTGAATTACTATATTTAATCAATTGTAAAATACTCATTCTTTTCACCTTTCTGACATTTGACTTGTTGTAACAGATGGTATCTTAGTGCTGTGCTGACCTTTAATGCATAGCCTTTATTTTCTTAGTGGAACATAAAGTAACAGTGATTCTTATAGTTGATGCCCTTGGACCCACCTCTGTAAACTGTGAAAGTACATTCTGTACACCGTGGCGTACCTCAGAATCTCAGTAAGGTGATAAAAATGGCATTCAGGCTCCAGCTGAGGGCCCGGGGGAGGGGGTACCTGATTAATCCTGATCACATGCTTCCTAAAGGATTTGCTGGTCGGCAGGCCTTTCAGTCTTTTCTGCTGTACCTGGGAAATTTGCACCTACTTTCAGAGCCACAGGGCTTGTATCTCTTTCTGATTTAACTGACGAGGTTGGTAAGAGTCAGAATAGGAATGTGGGGAAGTGAGTTATTTAGTATGGGGCTCAACTCCCTGATGGCTCCCACATAAAGCGTCTGCCTGCAACGCAGGAGACCTGGGTTCGATTCCTGGGTCAAGATGGTCCCCTGGAGAAGGAAATGGCAATCCACTCCAGCACTCTTGCCTGGAAAATCTCATGGACGGAGGAGCCTGATAGGCTGCAGTTCATGGGGTCGTAAAGAGTCAGACATGACTGAGCGACTTCACTTTCACTTTCAACCCTGGAAGATCACAGAGAAATAGACTTCGTGACGTTGTTTGGGGAAAAGGTCACCAGTGTGGATTTTGCTTTCTTTCCAGGCTGCTGGACTCCCATGGCCTCGGTCATTTCCCTTTTCTGTTGCTGTTTAGTCACTAAGTCATGTCCGACTCTTTGTGACCCCATGAACTGCAGCACACCAGGCTTCCCTGTCCATCACCAACTCCCGAAGTGTACTCACACTCATGTCCATTGAGTCTGTGATGCCATCCAACCATCTTATCCTCTGTCGTCCCCTTCTCCTCCTGCCCTCAATCTTTCCCAGCATCAGGGTCTTCTTCAACGAGTTGGCTCTTTGCATCAGGTGGCCAAAGTATTGGAGCTTTAGCTTCAACATCAGTCCTTCCAGTGAATATTCAGGGTTGCTTTCCTTTAGGATTGACTAGTTTGACTTCCTTGCTGTCCAGGGGACTCTCAAGAATCTTCTTCAGAAATGCATGGTAGTTTGTTTACTTGTATTCGGTACATGTTCCTCTTTTAAGGAACCTCTGCCAAGTTCCTCTTTATAGCCTCTAAGCTTGGCCCAGAGGTACTTAGGAAACATTTAAAGAGTAAATAAGTGACTGGCAAAGATGCCTCTTCCGCCCCTGTGCCCATCTCACCAAGATGCATAAGCCCAGAGGGAAGAGCTTCTGGTATGGTCTGCTTTGTTTCTCAGACCTCTTTGCTTCTGGCTTGCTAGGATTCAGCCAGGCTTCAGGGTGTGAACTGGGAAGGGGTCTAGGTATTTAAGCAGAAAGGTATTTAATGGAGGGAATCTGGTCCTTAAAAAAGTTGGGAATGCTGGTGGTCAAGAATCCACCTGCCAAGGCAGGATATGCAGGACATGCAGGTTTGATCCCTGGGTTGCGAAGATCCCCTGGAGGAGGAAATGGCAACCCACTCCAGTAGTCTTGACTGAAAAATCCCATAGACAGAGGAGCCTGGTGGGCTACAGTCCATGGGCTTGCTCAGTCGTGTCTGAGCACGCACACACATAGAAGCATAGGGCTCTCAGCTGGGCCTCCAGGAATTAGCCTCAGGTAATAGTAGTAGCCTATGTAACAACATAGAAGCAAACATATACAGGCCTGGCTACTCAAAAGAACTGACCCACTCAGTGTGCTGCTACCTGAGACTATCTTTGGAATTACCAAATCCAAGAACAAACTAATGACATTGGGGCCCTGGGATCAGAAATCCTGGTCCCAGAATTGGGATGCTCCTACAGCCTCCTCTCAACACCCAGCAAGCCAGAGAGTCGTCCCAGAGAGTGTTGCCAAAACCCCTCATCATTCTCACATCATCGGGAGGCTGAAGAAAACCTGGAAGACGGGGAGGTGGCCTCTCACCTATGGCCTCTTTCTAAATCTGAAGTCAGTGCTTCTGTCTAGGGGAGCCAAACTGACATTCAGAACCTTAGCTTCAGAACCAGGACAGCTGGGAAACATAGCTTTTAAATCAATAGCCCTTACTATATAGAAAGGCTTTCTAGAAGGGAGTAGAATGGGTGACGAGCAGACATCCAGTGTGCTCACCACTCCCTATTGGTAAAACATATGTGAGCAGCCATCTCCCATCTATTTTGCTTATAGTAAGTGTATTCATATTATTCCCATTATCTGAATATGTAGGATACGGATGTTTCTGTTTCTAACAATAGTCATTGCAAACCCACATGTTCATTACCATCTGGGAAATTCTGTTAGCGAACTCCCAGTCAGCTCCCATTCTCTTACCCTTTTTACCTTGTAATGTGGCATTTCCCAGGGGCGCCAGTGGTACCCAGGTTCCCACTTGCTAATGGAGGAGACGTAAGAGACACAGGTTTGATCCCCGGGTCAGGAAGATCCCTTGGAGGAGGGCATGCCACCCCACTCCAGTCCTCCTGCCTAGAGGATCTCATGGACAGAGGAGCCTGGAGGGTTGCAGTCCACAGGGTCACAAAGAGTCGGACATGACTGAAGCAACTTAGCGTGCAGCACATGGCATACAAGATTCAGGTAGAGAGAGGAATTTTCTTCTGTGCATTTTTTTGTGCACATAATATGTGCATGCATTATGAGCATTGTCTCCAAGCTGCAGTGTTTTCTTATTTTTAATTTTTGCAGCTTGCGGGGTCTTAGTTCCTCTGTGTGTGTGTGCTTAGTCGCTCAGCCCTGTCCGACTCTTTGCAACCCTATGGACTGTAGCCTGCCAGACTCCTCTGTCCATGGGGATTCTCCAGGCAAGAACACTGGAGTGGGTTGCCATGCCCTCCTCCAGGGGATCTTCCCAGTCCAGGGATGGAACCCAGGTCTCCCACATTGCAGACAGATTCCTTCACCGACTGAACCACCAGGGAAGCCCAACCAAGGCTTCGGCAGTGGAAGGGCTGAGACCTATCCATTGGATCACCTGGGCATTCCCTCCAAGCTTCTTGACTGGAATCTCTTTAAGCCTCTATTCCACTTTGTGAGGACTAGTTTAGGTAAAAGTAGATGATGTAATCTGTAAATCTACTTGGGATTCAGTTGTAAATGGTGATCTTAGAGCAGTGGGTTGACTGATTTCCTTGGTCCCTCACTGTCTCCCTCCTCAGGATGCCTGAATTTCGTAAATGCATGTAACTTGGTACAACGGGTTAGATGAGGGGGTTTGTTCCAATTCGTATTTTACTTTAATTCATGTTTTTAACATTAAATTTCTTTTTCTAAATTCAATGAAGATGGAAACCCTGATGTTTCCTTTCCAGGCCCCTTTGTGATAGTTGGAGTGTGTTGGCTAGACTTTGGAACCCAGGGTGGAGACTGGTCTTGAATGTAGTTGGTGATTGTCAGACCCACCACAGTCAAGTTTGGGTAAAAGTATAGTTTGCCACCCAGGTGGCTCAGTGGTAAAGAATCTACCTGCCCATGCAGGAGATGCAGGAGACATGGGTTTGATTCTTGGGTCGGGAAGATCCCCTGGAGTAGGAAATGACAACCTGCTTCGGTATCCTTGCCTGGAGAATCCCATGAACAGAGGAGCCTGGCTGACTACAGTCCATGGGGTCCCAAAGAGTCAAACATAACTGAGTGACTAAGCACGTACACAGTTAGTGCTGCTTAGTTCTAAAGATAGTTCTGACAGTGGTGAGTCAGAGTTTGGCATTAGACATGTGGTGTGGCTAGGACTGATATTTCCAGTATCACTGGAGTTCAGGTCTCACTCAGATAGGCATGGATAGAAATAAAGAGGGCTTTCCTGGTGGCTCAGACGGTAAAGAACCCACCTGTAGTGCAGGAGACCCAGGTTCAATCCCTGAGTCGGGAAGATCCCCTGGAGGAGGAAATGGCAACCCACTCCAGTATTCTTGCCTGGAGAATGCTATGGACAGGGGAGCCTGGCAGGCTATAGTCCATGAGGTTGCAAAGAGCTGGACATGACTGAGCAAGTTTCAAGCCCAGCAATGTAAATGTTGAAATCCATATCAATCTTCAGCTTAAGTGGTTATCTTAAAGGCCTTGTGAAAAAGACCCACAAAGGCAACACCAGTTCGACAGGCCGGTAGTTGGGTTTCTGTTAGAAACTGCTCATTTCAAAGAATCCCAGAAGAGGGAGAACACAAAGGCTCCTCCAAGGTAGTGTTGTAACACTTTACATTTCTTAACGGTTGATGTATCTTACCTTCAGGGCCGTTGTTCATGGTCATTCACTATGACGAAAAAAAAGCACAGAATTTGCAGCCCAGGATCAGCTTTCAGGCTCTGAATGTCTACTGTGTCCATTTGACATCACTCAGAATGGTTCGGTTGAATGCTGTTGAGAGTTAGACTGTGCTGGGTGCTGGAGACACAGCAGGGACCCAGGTGGACAAGACTTGAGGCGGGGAGACATAATATAAACAAATGCATGTTTGAACCATTGAGTCTGTTGGATGATGACAAGTGCCGCAGAGAAAAAAAAAATAAAGCCAGGAAGGAAGATGTGAAATGGAAGCAGTGAGTGATCACTTCTAAATAGAGTGATCAGGAAAGGTTCCCTGATAAGATGGCTTTAGGATCAAAGGAGGTGAGAGTTCAAGGGGGTGCATTGACAGATGCACATTTGTGCATACAGCTATTTATTGGGTATTATTTCCTGGAGGCTGACATAGGTCAGGTGTTTAATATGTATTACATATTCCTTATAGGGATCTTACAGGGTTCATCTCTTGTAATCACCATTTTACAAGGAGGGTAGGAGACTAGGGTGGACTTGCCAGGTGGCGTTAGTAGTAAAGAACCCGCCTGCCAATGCGGGAGACACAAGAGATGTGGGTTTGATCCCTGGGTCGGGAAGATCCCCTGGAGGGGAGGAGCGCATGGCAGTCCAGTCCAGTATTCTTGCCTGGAGAATCTCATAGTTAGAAGAACCTGGCCGGATACAGTCCATAGGCTTGCAGAGAGTCAGGCATGACTGAAGTGACTTAACACAACAGTACACAGGAGACTAGGGCATAGAGAATGTGACTTGTCGGAGGTCGCACAAGAACTGATGAATCTAGAATTAAACCATGGCTGTCTGACTCTTTCTCTAAATGTCTGGTTGGGGCTCTCAGTTTGGGGGCTCTCCCTGGCCTCCACATTTGGAAATGTGTCATGATGTGCCTGTTTGTCCCAAAGATTGAGGACATCAGTTTATCGGGCAGAGCCAAGGATGCTAGACATCCTGCACGGGGTGGGATCTTTCCTCCCATCAGATCGTCCTCCTAGCCGTGGGCCACCGACTCTTCTTTTGGAGAAATCCCTTAAGACTCTCCACGCTTCAGTGGTGTCTGGTATAGTACCTGGCCACACTCAATGACTTGGGAAAGTGCCCGGCACATTGTAGGGGCTTAATAATTGATTGATTACAAGTCACCAGCTCAGAGATTTGGTCTCCCCATTTGCCAAGGGAAGGTAGTAGTATTACTTCTTTTCCTTGGTAGTGGGGAAGATTAAATGAGAAAAGAGATGTGAAAATACATTGAAGATGGGTGCAAAAACAGTATACATATATTTTAAAAATAGGTACACTGTGGTTCCTCGTTCTAAGCTTTTATTCTTCAGGTTGATGACAGTGCTCTTGTAATGCATCCTGCTGGAATCTTGAGCAAATGTTTTATCTGTTTCGTAGGTGTGACCTACCCTGTAAGGTTTGCCGAAAGGGTCTTGCTTTTCAGCCCCAGTGACACCATCTTTCTGGATGTCTGACCCTCCATC
Source organism: Budorcas taxicolor (assembly GCF_023091745.1). Taxonomy (NCBI): domain Eukaryota; kingdom Metazoa; phylum Chordata; class Mammalia; order Artiodactyla; family Bovidae; genus Budorcas; species Budorcas taxicolor. The sequence continues at coordinate 111,940,734 of NC_068914.1, forward strand.
TGCTGTGCTGTCACACCTCCCCTGCCAAGGCCAGCACTTAGCACTGCCTCTGTGGAGCTTGGAGTGTTTTGCAAAAGCTGAGTTTATCTGGTAAAAAATCAGCTTTGTGGTTTCACACCAAATGCAGAGACCATAGCTCTCCCTCACCCCATTATGCACACAGTTACCTCTCAGGTTCCCACAAACTTTAAAAAAGTGGCACTTGAAAAATACAGCACAGGCCACCCATCAGTGCTGTTTCTGCAGCTGATCGCTGAGGAGGATGGAACTCATTTTGGAAGAGGAGACGTTGTGGAATGTCAGGGTGCATTACATGGGATAGAACTGATTATCCTTGGTCTCCCAATTCGAGCCCGAAGTGTGCACAGGAGGACTTTCTGGGTTCTTCTCGCACAGGGGCCAGTCCTCCCAACTCTTGTCTGCAGGGCTGGAGCCTCCATGCAGGCTGGCACTCAGAGCACGGGCAGAGGTCCATTTCTGCCCACCGTCACCAGAGTAGGTACTGAGATGCAGTCGAAAGACTGTGATTCTGAGTTGGGCGAGGCCCTGGGTTCTTTAGGATTCCTAGGGGCTCAGTGGTAAAGAATGCACCTGCCAGTGTAGGAGACTTGGGTTTGATCCCTGGGTCAGGAAGATCCCCTAGAGAGGGAAGTGGCAACCTGCTCCAGTATTCTTGCCTGGAAAATCCCATGGACCAGAGAAGCCTGTCAGGGTATAGTCCATGGGGTTGCAAAGAGTCGATGCATGCACACACACACAGGGTTCTTTGGCCTGAGACCGAGGACCTGTCTGATGCTCTTCTGCTCCACCTCTGGCCCTTCAGACAGTCCCTGCTGGGCTTGATACTTAACAGAGGATGGAAAAGTTTGTCAGTGCTTGGAGTTCTTTTTTTTCAGGCGGGGCTTTATTGGTGCCCCTGTTGCAGCAGGTGGAAACCAGCAACAAACAAGTCCCCTTGCTTGCTTACTCCCCAAGGTTGGGGCAAGCTTTTTCCTTATATATGGGGTGAGGGTCAGGGTCCAAGTTGAAAAAGCATGTAGTCCTCTGGATGAACTTTCTGCCTCATCTAATTGATTTAGAGCTGGGGTTCTCAACGGGTGACAGTTTTACTCCCTTCTCTTCCACATGGCAGGGGACCTATGTCAATGTCTGGAGACAATTTGGTTGGCTCAGCTGAGCAGGTGGGTCCTACTGGCCTCTAGTGAACAGAGGTCAGGGATGCTGGTAAACATCCTACAATACACAGGACAGCCTCCTACAATGAAGAATACTCCAGCCCAGAACATCAGTAGCTAGGAAATCCTTACTTAGATTCCCTGTTTTTCTGGTACTTTACTGAAAATAGCAGTAATGAGATGATCAGTTAGTGATACTGTGTATCAGACAGCATGCCAGCTGCTGTACTTAGATAATCACATTGACTCTTTACCACAGCCTGGTGAGGTGGGCACTTACCAATCCCATTGTACAGATGAGGAAACTGAGGCTTTGGGAGGCTGAGGAGCTTGCCTGAGGTCACAGAGCTGAAAAGTTGGAACAGGATTCCTGCTCAGGTCTGACACCAGAGACTGTACTCTTCATCTCATCGGTGTATCCCAGCTACATGTGCTTGGTTTTAGCTACTTAGGTCAAGAGGTAATTATTTTGAAAGGGCCTTCAGCGCAGCTGTGGGCTTTGTGTGGGACATGAGTGGCAGTACCTTCTCTTCCTACCGTGCACACCAGCCTGGGTGAGCTCATCCCCTCTTGGGGCCCGTGCTATCACCTGTGTTTGGATGACACTCACCTCTCTTCAGCTTGGATTTGTCTTAAGGTAAAAGTCCAGTTTATATGTTACCTCCTGTGCAAAACCAAGATCCATCTCCTTTTGGTCAGAGGAAGGGGGCATGTCCCGTGGTACTCTGCATGTGCACAGCTTGGTTATTACGTGTTGGTGCACTGGCTCGTCAGGAGCAGGCCAGTTCTGGTGATGGTAGTGGCTTACCTTGTCTGAGCTGCTGCAACAAAACCCCACTGACTGGGTGGAGTATAAAGGACAGATGTTTGACTTCTCCTTGTATCTCCACAGGGTAGAAAGGCTGAGGGACCTCTCTGGGGCCTCTTTTCCAAGGGCACTCATCCTATTCATGAGAGCTCTGCCCTCACGCCCTAACTGCCTCCTGATGGCCCTGCCTCCTGATATTACCACTTTGGGCATCAGGTTTTCAGCATATGAATTTTAGGGGGGACAGAAATGTATAGACCGTGGCAGCAGTCAGGAAATATTGAGTGAAAGAATGAGTACATTGGGACTTCCCTGGTGGTCCGGCGGCTAAGACTCTGACCTCCCAATGCAGGGGGCGTGGGTTCGATCCCTGGCCAGGGAACTAGATCCCACATGCCGCAACTGAGAGTTAGTATGCTGCAACGAAGGATCCTGCATGCTGAAACGAAGCTCGAAGATCCCACATGCCACGACTAAGACTTGGTGCAGCCAAATAAATAAAGAATAAATTTGTTTTTCTTTTTAAAGGGAAGAACAAGTACATTCTTCCCTGGGCTTCCTTGGTGGCTCAGGTGGTAAAGAATGATTCTGCGGTGAGCTGCATGTAAGAGAGCAAAGAGCAGTTCATTTAACACCATGGCTCGATGCAGACGCAACAAAAAAAGTGAGCGTCTCTCAAAAAAGTGAGCGTCTCTCAAAGATAGCGCCGTATGGTGCTGTAACCAGTGTGTGTCAGGAAGGGGTCTGCAGATCCAGCTCTGGGTGCCCTGCTGGGGGAGTGCCACCCAAGAGAAGATGCTGTCAACAGTGCGTGTGTGCTAAGTCGCTTCAGTTGTATCTGACTCTTCGCGACCCCATGTACTGTAGCCTGCCAGGCTGCTCTGTCCATGGGATTCTCCAGGCGTGAATACTGGAGTGGGTTGCCGTGCCCTCCTCCAGGGGATCTTCCTGGCCCAGGGGTCAAACCTTTGTTTCCTGCAATTCCTGCATTGCAGGTGGATTCTTTACCACTGAACCACCAGGGAAGCCCCAGCTGCGCATGGCACTCTAAACTTTCTAGTAGCCACATTAAAAAGGTATAAACCAACAGGTGAAATTAATATCTACAGTAGTATCATTTTAAGAGGCAATACTTTTTTTTTTTTTTGGCTGTGTCACAGGGCATGTGGGATCTTAGTTTCCCCTGCTGCTGCTGCTGCTGCTGCTAAGTCGCTTCAGTCGTGTCCAGCTCTGTGCAACCCCAGAGACGGCAGCCCACCAGGCTCCCCCATCCCTGGGATTCTCCAGACAAGAACACTGGAGTGGGTTGCCATTTCCTTCTCCAATGCATGAAAGTGAAAAGTGAAAAGTGAAAGTGAAGTCGCTCAGTCGTGTCCAACTCTTAGCGACCCCATGGACTGCAGCCTACCAGTCTCCTCCATCCATGGGATTTTCCTGGCAAGAGTACTGGAGTGGCTTGCCATTGCCTTCTCTGTAGTTTCCCCTGCTGCTGCTGCTGCTGCTGCTGCTGCTAAGTCGCTTCAGTCGTGTCTGACTCTGTGCGACCCCATAGACAGCAGCCCACGAGGCTCCCCCATCCCTGGGATTCTCCAGGCAAGAACACTGGAGTGGGTTTCTATTTCCTTCTCCAATGCATGAGAGTGAATAGTGAAAGCGAAGTCGCTTAGTCGTGTTTGACTCCTAGAGACCCCATGGACTGCAGCCTACCAGGCTCCTCCGCCCATGGGATTCTCCAGGCAAGAGTACTGGAGTGGGGTGCCATTGCCTTCTCCGCAGTTTTCCCTACCAGGGATCAAACCCTCACCCCCTGCATTGGAAGTGCAGAATCTTTTTTTTTTTTTCACATTTAACTTCTTAATACACCCTCCAAGATTTTATTTTATTTTTTTTAATTTTTAATTTTTTTAATTTTAAAATCTTTAATTCTTACATGTGTTCCCAAACATGAACCCCCCTCCCACCTCCCTCCCCATAACATCTCTGTGGGTCATCCCCATGCACCAGCCCCAAGCATGCTGTATCCTGCATCAGACATAGACTAGCGATTCAATTCTTACATGATAGTATACATGATAGAATGCCATTCTCCCATATCATCCCACCCTCTCCCTCTCCCTCTGAGTCCAAAAGTCCGTTATACACAGCTGCGTCTTTTTTCCTGTCTTGCATACAGGGTCGTCATTGCCATCTTTCTAAATTCCATATATATGTGTTAGTATACTGTATTGGTGTTTTTCTTTCTGGCTTACTTCACTCTGTATAATCGGCTCCAGTTTCATCCATCTCATTAGAACTGATTCAAATGAATTCTTTTTAACGGCTGAGTAATACTCCATTGTGTATATGTACCACAGCTTTCTTATCCATTCATCTGCTGATGGGCATCTAGGTTGTTTCCATGTCCTGGCTATTATAAACAGTGCTGCGATGAACATTGGGGTACATGTGTCTCTTTCAATTCTGGTTTCCTCGGTGTGTATGCCCAGCAGTGGGATTGCTGGGTCATAAGGAAGTTCTATTTGCAATTTTTTAAGGAATCTCCACACTGTTCTCCATAGTGGCTGTACTAGTTTGCATTCCCACCAACAGTGTAGGAGGGTTCCCTTTTCTCCACACCCTCTCCAGCATTTATTGCTTGCAGATTTTTGGATCGCAGCCATTCTGACTGGTGTGAAGTGGTACCTCATTGTGGTTTTGATTTGCATTTCTCTGATAATGAGTGATGTTGAGCATCTTTTCATGTGTTTGTTAGCCATCCGTATGTCTTCTTTGGAGAAATGTCTATTTAGTTCTTTGGCCCATTTTTTGATTGGGTCGTTTATTTTTCTGGAATTGGAAGTGCAGAATGTTAACCATTGGATTGCCAGACCCAAGAGGCAATAGATATGAACAATTATTGAGATATTTTGAATTTATTTTTTTATACTAAATCTTCAGAAATTCAGTGTATAGTTTACATTTAAGCACATCTTTATTCAGACTTGCCACATTTCAAGTGCCCCATAACTGCATGTGGGTCAGGGCTACCTTGCTGGAGAATACAGCTCAGAAGTGTTGGAGAACTTTCTGTGCAATGGATTATAGTTTTTTTTGTTTACTTTTCAATCTCTCTCTCTCTTTTTTTTCCCCTTCTCGTTTTTTCAGTTCAGTTCAGTTGCTCAGCCATGTCCGACTCTTTGCGACCCCATGGACTGCAGCATGCCAGGCTTCCCTGTCCATCAACAACTCTCAGAGCTTGGTCAAATTCATGGCCGTCGAGTTGGTGAAGCCATCCAACCATCTCATCCTTTTTCGTCCCCTTCTCCTTTTTAAGGGGACGTTTTCCTTCCTGGCTTTAAGCAATACCCTTTGGAAAGACTGTTGACTCTCTTAGGACCCTAGGTATTAAATCACAGTTATTGGTAGTGGAGTCACATATGTTTAGCTAAAGTAATGTCAGTCCCCTGAGGCATCTTCACAGTCTTCTGGCGAATCAAGGCCATCTGAAACTTAACCCTTTTTCTTGCTGTTCAGTTGCTCAGTCGTGTCTGACTCTTTGTGACCCCATGGACTGCTGCACGCCAGGCTTCCCTATCTTTCACTATCTCCCAGAGTTTGCTCAAACTCATGTCCACTGAGTCAGTGAGATCCAACCATCTCGTCCTCTGTCACCCCTTCTCCTCCTGCCCTCAGTCTTTCCCAGCATCAGGTGACCCTCCTAATTCTTATACAGCCTAACAATGTAATGTAGAGAGAGACTTATCAACTTCATTCTATAGACGAGGCAGTGGAAACTCAGAGAGGCTTGGGGAGCTGCTTAAATTTGGTTTAAAGTGAGTTCTAGGGCCTTCCCTGGTGGTTCAGTGGTGGTTCTTGCTCTCAATTTATGGGACCTGGGTGCAGCTAAGAGCTGGCATGGCCAAATTAAAAAAAAGGGGGTTCTAAAGTAAACATTTACATGCAAAGACTGGTCCAAGAAAGATTTGTTCTATCAAGGTGGGCAGAAGCACACATGACTGAACTGTCTGTGGGGCCAGGTGTGATTGGGGTTACAAAGGGAGATAAAGAACTCAGGAAGCGGGGGTGATTGATTCAGAGGGAGGAAGACTTCACAGGAGAGGTAGTGTTTGCACTGGGCCCTGAAGGGTGAGTAGAGATTTGCTGGGGGGATTTAGAAGGAGAGGACAGGCACTCCAGGGGAGGGTACCTGCCAGGACCAGGGTGAGGCAGGAAGGAGAGTGATGCCTGGGGGCAGAAGAAATTCCAGGGCGGAGAAGTGGATCAGCCACCAACTTGGAGAGCTCAGAAGGCTTTGAAGTTTGAATTTTATTCTGGGGGCCCAGGAGCCATAGAAGGTTTAGGGTAGTGTCTTCTGTTTTTCAGATGATGAAATGTAAGTTCAGTTGAATGAAACACTCATGTTTCTTTAGGAGGGTAAAGGTTTTCAACTCACTTTCTTCAAAATGAACTTGGAGTCATTTTGAAATAGTTTCTATTATGATCATTTAATGGTGGGAGAAGAAGGTTATTCACGAATGTCTAAAGTGCAAACTAAGAAACCGCTTGAAAGCACTCTGGGATGGGATTGAGAACTCCGCTGTTTGCATTGCTCCTGCCAACATCTGAGGCCATGGAGGTCGCCTTTCAGGCTCTCAGTTGCTAATGGTGCCCTCCGTTCACCCTGGGAGGGCCCTGGGAGAAGTGGCCGGAGAAAGGGAAAGTATGTAAATAGTTGCCTGGTGGAGAATTTCTTGCTTCAGTGTAAACTCTTGGGTCTGTCTGGGGTCAGGTTGAGGCTGTGGACTGTCCTGGAGATGAGCAGTGCAGGCTGGATGAAAAGTCAGCCTCTTCCTCCTGGGAACTGAGACCCCAGGCTTTGATTCCACTCCCCTCGCCCCTCAACTCACCCCACTCACCCTGTGTACTGTGTGTGGGGTCTGATCTCATTGTGCCCCTGAAAGATGCTGCCCTGTGTAATCTTCATATCAAAAGGGCTGCCTCTTTTGAGTCCCCGCTCCTGGGCTGTGGGAGAGAGGATGGGTTAATTGTAGAGCTCTTCTGGCTTTCAGAATCACTTCTGGGGGGCATTGGGCTTGATTCAAAACTGAGGGCCCCCTTCATTTTCTCTGGTGGCCTGTGGCACTTAACATTCATTGATAAATGCATGTCATCTGGAGCTGGTTTCCTCATGGGATATCTCACCACCCTTGATCTCTGTTTTTTTTTTTACTCATTAAAATAACAATACACAAGGAGAACTCTCTCAAAGTCTTAACTTAAAAAAAAAGAGAAAGTAATATCATCACAGATGTGCAGCATTTTTTCAGGGGGCGTGTGGCTGTGCAGGCTACAGTGGTTTTGGGATTTACACTTGCCAACTTGTATGGATCTAGGGATTAGAGATTGGAAGACCTAATTAAGATAATGCTTGTTATTGGGAGTCTGTGCCAAAATATCGGAATGGAGATTGTTCTGAAAATGCAAAAGTTAGGTCATGAATCCTTTAGGAGCCAGTTTTTTATGGTACGTAGGGCTCTCTGTATAATTTTGCTATTCAAAAATGGAAGTACAGGTTTGAAATCAGAAACTGAACGGGGCAATTTTTTAGTCACTTGTAATAAAACAACTTTTATTGGGAGAGTGCGAGCCATTCTGTGAAAGACAATTATGTGCTTAAAAACATTTAACAGTAGCTTTGCTCCTTTACGGATGATGTGTTTAATTCAGGAGGGGAGTGGCTCGGGGCTTTTTCCTGTAGGATTCTGCCGAGAATTCTTTTGAGGCTTGTGCAGACTTTGTTTCCTGTGTCTGTAAAAGCAAATTGAGAATTTAAAAATAAATATAGGTCTGATAGCAAGTACCTTCCTGCAAATGGGGTTCGAGCGATGTGAAGGATGTTGTCATTGGAAAGTCACAGTGACATTCCTCCTTTATTTTCATAGGAAATAAAAGAGTCATGGATTCAGAGCAATGAGTTCTCAGCCTTGTAAACCTTGGCTGCCAGAACTGAGTGTTTGGTTTGTTCTAAAGCATGGGTAGCCCCTACCGGAAGAGGAGGTGCAGTTGAGTAGAAAGGGCATTGGGTGGGGAGGCCAGGAAGTGAGCGTTCTGGTCCTGGTTCCTTTTGGAAACCCTCTCACATGGCTCAGAGGGTAAAGAATCCACCTGCAGTGCAGGAGACTCAGGTTCGATCCCCAAGTCGGGAAGATCCCCCAGAGAAGGGAATGGCAACCCACTCCAGTATTCTTGCCTGGAGAATTCCATGGACAGAGGAGCCTGGTGGACTACAGTCCAGGGGGTTGCAAAGAGCGTGGCAGGGTATAGTTCATGGGGTCCCAAAAAGCTGGACACAACTGAGCGACTAACACTTTCACTTTTTACTTCACCTGTTACTAACGAATGTCAGTGTGTGTTGGCAGCTTTCAAGCTGTCTCTCCAATCCCGGAGGGTCCAGAGCAGCTGACTTAATGTCCAAGAGAGCTCTGGCACCCCACCCTCCTCAGAGTGGCTCTGTGCCTATTTTATATTTTGGGATTCTGAGTAAAATTTTGTTAGAAGAAAGTGTCTAAGGGCTAAAACCATGAGCAACTTTGTAGTTAGTTGACTGCTGAGACGATTTCTAAAACTTTTACCCAACTCAGGTCTTATTCTGTTAGCAGCTCGCAAAATTGATGCACATTTACAGTTAGAGTTAAATCTCAGTTGAAGTGAATAATTACTGTGAATCCAGTGTGAACAGGCTGACATCTCTCCACCTCTCCATCCATCACTCAAACGTTTATTGACCAAACATTCATCTGACTACAGAGACAAATCTAAATAAGACTTAGTTCCTGCATTCAAATAACTTGCAATTTAGCGAGTGGCATCAGACCCATAATTGTGAACTGTAAAGCTTTGTAATAACGGCTCTGGGTCTCTAGAAAAAGAAGAGTAATTAGTTTAGGGGAGGTCAAGGGACTTCACAGAGAGGAAGAACGTTTGAGCTGGACTGCAGTCAATTATTCAGTTACTCAACATGCATTTACTGAATACCTTCTGTGTGTGCCAGGACCCTTCAGAGAGCTAAGGAAACAGCAGGGGACAAAACAGACAAGATCTTTGTCTCAATGGAGCTGACATTTCTTAGCATATGATTTATCAAATGGCAAGGGTGGTGACACCCCTGGCCTTGTTCCACCATTGCCCTTCAGTATCAAAGTCAAGCAATGGTTTCTGTATATGTGTATATATTTTTTTCCTTTTTTAAAAGATTATTAACTTAATTCAGGCATGTTACAGAGAATTTTGAAAGAATGAAACCCACTTCCAAAAATGTGACCCCTTATCCTACCATCCAGGAGGAATCTCTGTTAACCTCTAGTCTGTTTTTCTATGCATCTATGGGCTTCCCAGGTGGCTTGGTGATAAAGAATCCACCTGCCAATGCAGGAGACTTGGGTTCGATCCCTGGGTTGAGAAGATCCCCTGGAGAAGGAAATGGCTACCCACTCCAGTATTCTTGTCTGAAAAATCCCATGGACAGAGGACCCTTGCTGGCTATAGTCCGTGGGGTCACAAAAGAGTTGGACATGACTTAGTCACTAAAAATAAAAATCCCATATATATATATATATATATATATAAAATTTTGTTTTTTACAAAGGTGAAATTATCATTCATATTATTATAGTGTGTCCTGCTTTCTTTGCTTTATACTAAACCATAGGCATTTTCTCATTTCATACAATTTTCTTTGAAAACACTGTAATATTCAGTCATGTAGATGTCATAATATTCCATCATATGGATATGTCATCATATGAATGTAATTTAGTTGTGCTCTTATATAGAACATCTCGGAAAGTGATTTTCCCTTAAAAAAATGACACAATACACCTTTCTATACATAAACTATTGCGTTTTAATGTCTCTCTGAAACAAATTTTCAGAAGGGGAATGCACAGGTCATAAACTATTGAAGGCTCTTGATAGGTGTGGCCAGAGCATTTTCTATGTTGCATCTATTTATGCTCTAGCTGCAGCCTATGAGAGTGCTGGTTGTACCAAAAGCAGCCAGTTTGATTTGGCTGCTATCCAGATTCCTAACGGAGCCTTTCTCAGACTCAGCGTGGATGCTCTTGTTTAGTTTCCAGGCCACACTAGATAACAGGCTTCCGGAGAGCATGGAGTAAGTCCCCAATGCCTGTCCTGTCGCAGACTTGCAATAAAATGCAGGTTTGTTGAATACACGCTTGTGTGTCTCAATACGTGAGCCACAAAGCGTAGGAGGGAAGTCTCCCTTGACAACTGGGAAGAGAGTGGACCTCCTGTCAGTGTCCCAAAGCCCCTTATCACTGTACTTTCAGGAAGAGGGAAACCCAACAATACACAAATACTTGTCTGAAAGCCAGCTCCACAGTCTCCATGTGACCCGGAGAGCTTGTAGATCATCCACGGGGTTGAAATTCACTTAAAAGATAAGTCTTGGCTACTGACTCCCTGGCGACCTTTATCTGTGTCTCAACAGCCTGGCGAAGGAGGCACTCATCTTTAGGTGGGACTCAGAGAAAGTTCTATAATTAATTTTTTAAAAAACTTATTTATTTATTGTTTGGCTGTGCTGGGTCTTCATTGCTGTGGGGGCTTTTTCTCTAGTTGTGGTGAGCAGGGGAGTTATCATTGCTGTGACTTTTCCTGTTTCAGAGCATGGACTTGAGGGTTTGCTGGCCTCAATAACTGGGGCTCCCGGGCTCTGGAGCACAGGCTCAGTAGTTGTGGCACATGGGTTTCGTTGCCCTGCGGCATGTGGGATCTTCCTGGACCAGAGGTTGAACCTGTGACTCCTGCATTGGCAAGTGGGTTCTTTACCACTGAGCCACCAGGGAAGTCCTATAACTAACCTAAGGTAACGGAGCACTGTGGTCTAAATACTTGTGTCCTCTCAAAATTCGTGTGTTGAAATCCTAACTTCCAAAGATGGCGGTATCAGGAGGAGGGAATTTGGGAGGTGCTTTGGTCTTGAGGATGTAGCCCTCATGAATCGGATTAGTGCCCTAATAAATGAGAGTCCAGGGAGCTCCCAGCCCCTTCCACCATGTGAGGGCATAGAGTGAAGGTGCCAGCTATGAGGCAGGGAAGACCATGCTGGCACCTTGATCTTGGATTCCCAGGCTTCAGAACTGGGAGACACTGATTTCTGCCATTTATAAGCCACCCACCCTGTGGGGTTTTGTTGTAGGAGCCTGAAGACACACAGCTGGCTAGTGGTAGAGCTGGGATTCCTACTAAGGACCTAACTTCTGGGTGCAAAGTAGGGGTAAGTGTCTGTATGAAAACCTCCTTTCTGTGACTGAGGAGAAGAAATGGACAGCAGGGTGATTCCTGGACTGGAAGGAAAATGGACAGCTGCTGAATGTTGATAAGACATAATATAGAGCCCTGGGAGGCTCTGTGCTCTCAGGGGTCCTCACCAGTGTGAGGAGGGAATTCAGATATGAGGATGTTTGGGCAGTGACCAGGCCTGGGATACTGTGGCACCATGGAGTGATTCTCTACACACCTGCACCATTCCCAGGAGGGAGATGGTTTGCAGCACCTAGAGAGGGAAGCCTTTTCCTGGGAAGTTGTGCCTTGATCATGCTCTCAGTGTTATGGGAACAGGCCGCCCCCTAAACAGGAAGCAGGAGAGGAGGGGGTGGGGAGAGAAAACCAAAACCAAACCTGACTCATGACTATGTCTTTCCTTTTGCAAAAGTGAAAGACACTGCTGTTGGACACATATACACACCCACACATACCCCTCACCCCACACTCTGCCCCTCCAGATGGGGGTTTCCTGTGCATTCTCTGCGTTGCCTCTGCCTTCAAAGGGGAGGCCTGGATGTATTTAACCCCTCTTTTCTTGGATATTTTATGATGAAATTTTCCATTTTAAGAAAAACCACGATAAACATTTTTATACATGTATCTTTGAGCTTTGTATTCTTCCTTTGAAACAAGAATGGAAAGTTAACTTATTCTTGATAATAGAGTGAAACTGAGTATAAGCCACTCTACTGGCAGCACTAACAGGTGTCTTGGGGCAAACTGTAGCCCCATCATAATTTCCACTAGTCTGCACTGGATCACCCCAAAATACACGTGAAGGAAAAATGCAACATCTGCTATGCAGATACGGTGCTTAGCACCTCTCTCCTTCCAGATAGTCTCCTTAAAGCCTTTTCATCTCTGAACTCTGGAGTTGTCACTGTCCCCCTCCCCATATTTTCATAATACACACTCTGACTTTCCATCAGCTTGGTGTTGCGGTAGAAGTGGACGAGGGGGAAGTGAGATGAATCTAAAATAGCTGGCTATTGGGTTTCCTGTTAAGTAGGATGTGGTCAGTTAATTTCGGTTATCTGTGGGCCTAGTTCAGACCCTCTTGCAACAGTGGGTGTGTAGAGGACCCCAGAGCATGGTGGTCTCTGCCTGGGCTGAAAGCAATGTAAGAAGCACAGGGACCCAGCAGCCACCTTGAGAAAAGCCAGTGTGACTTAGCTCTTTGGGAAATAAAGGTGATGTTCCCTGTAGCCCTCCGTGGTGGCAGGCAATCTCAAGAGCTCCAGGTCCAGGCAGTGGCTGGAATCATCCAGTCTCTGGTTGTTCGTGGGCTAGTGCACAGTGGGTTGGTTCCTAATGCACAGTGGCAGCAGCTGTGACCTGGTCCCTCCTTTCCAGGATTTTATTGGAGGGAGATTCTTTTCAAACTAGAAAGGACAACATGGAAGGTAGAGGGTGAGTGCCTGGGGGTGAGGAAATGGTCAAGGGCCAGTTTCAGAGAAGTTACCTGTCTTTGCAGCATTTCCAGATGTGCCTCAGATGTCTGAGGAAGTCTTAACATATTGGTCAAATTTTTTTTATTTGGACCATGTTGCATCGCTTGCAGGATCTTAGTTCCCTGATCAGAGATTGAACCTTTCCCCAAGTGAAAACACTGAGTCTTAACCACTGGACTGCCAGGGAATTCTCAGGAGTCTTTTTTTTTTTTTTTTTTAATTATATTGAAATATAATTAATTTGCAGTGTTGTATTAGTTTCAAGTATATAGCAAAGCGATTCAGTTGTATATTATATGTGCTCAGTTGCTCAGTCATGTTCTACTCTTTGTGGCTCCGTGGACTGTAGCCCGCCAGGCTCCTCTGTCCATGGAATTTTCCAGCCAAGAATACTGGCGTGGGTTGTCACTTCCTCTTCCAGGGGATCTTCCCCACTCAAGGATTAAACCCACATCTTTTGCATCGCCTGCATTGGCAGGTGGATTCTTTACCACTGTGCCACCTGGGAAGCCCAATATGTGTGTGTGTGTGTGTGTGTGTGTGTGTGTGTGTATTCTTTTTAGATTCTTTTCTTGTTTTAGGTTATTGTGAGATAATTGCAAGGAAGGCTGGGCAAGGTAGTCTTTATTGTGTGTGGTCATGTGCTCAGCTAAAATGTTGACCTTTTAGCTTTAAAGAGTAAAGAGAGAGAGGGAGGGAGGGAGAGAGGGAGACAGACAGAGAGAAAGTATATTGAGGGATAACCAGTAGATCCGCTACATTAAGGTTCTACACTTCAGACTGTTAAGTGCTCAACCTTTGTCAAAGGCAAGTATATTTTATAACCTTCTGCCTTGTCAGTGTGCTATGCTGGATGGTGCCCCTCCAAAATTCATGTCCTTCCTTGAACCTCAGATTGTGACCTGATTTGGAAATAGAGTTGTTGCGGATGTTATGAGTTAGGAGGTCACACTGGAATGAGCGCGATGGAGTGGGTTGTCCGTAATTCAATATGACTGGTGAGCTTAGAAGAGATGCAGAGACGCAGGCGTGCTCACAGGAGGAAGGCCACGTGACAACAGAGGTAAAGACTGAGGGATGCTGCCACAGGCCGAGGAATGCCAGGAGCTACCAGAAGCTGCAAGGACAGGAAGGATCCTCCCTTAGACGCCTTGGACGGTGCATAGCCCTGCCAGCACCCTGATTTTGGACGTCTAGCCTCCAAAACTGTGAGGGGATAAATTTCTGTTGTTTTGAACTGTGGAGCTTGTGTACTTTTTGTTACAGTAGCCTGAGGAATTGAATACAGTCAGGAAGAATGCATTTCTGGCCTTGACCCAGTGGGAATTGTTTCCAACTGGAGTCAGTGGTGGCTTCTCAGCTTTGCCCTGTGTCTAGCTATGACTCAACTAAGGTCACAGTCCAGGGACATTGTAGGTTGTCAATGACATATCAGTTCAGTTCAGTTCAGTTCAGTTCAGTCGCTCAGTTGTGTCCGACTCTTTGCGACCCCATGAACCGCAACACGCCAGGCCTCCCTGTTCATCACCATCTCCCGGAGTTCACTCAGACTCACGTCCATCGAGTCCGTGATGCCATCCAGCCATCTCATCCTCTGTCGTCCCCTTCTCCTCCTGCCCCCAATCCCTCCCAGCATCAGAGTTTTTTCCAATGAGTCAACTCTTCTCATGAGGTGGCCAAAGTACTAGAGCTTCAGCTTTAGCATCATTCCTTCCAAAGAAATCCCAGGGTTGACCTCCGTCAGAATGGACTGGTTGGATCTCCTTGCAGTCCAAGGGACTCTCAAGAGTCTTCTCCAACACCACAGTTCAAAAGCGTCAATTCTTTGGTGCTCAGCCTTCTTCACAGTCCAACTCTCACATCCATACATGACCACTGGAAAAACCATAGCCTTGACTAGAGTCTGATGGAAGATCAGACATTAAACAGACACATGAAAAGGTGAAGGTGTTAGTCGCTCTGCAACCCCGTGGACTGTAGCCCGCCAGGTTCCTCTGTCCACGGAATTCTCCTGGCAAGAATACTGGAGTTGGTAGCCATTTCCTCCTGCAGGGGTTCTTCCTGTCCCAGGGATGGAACCCGGGTCTCCTGCATTGCAGGCAAGCTCCTTTACTGTCTGAGTCACCAGGGGTATATTTAATAGCAATTAATTTTCATACAAAAGAAAAGGATATCTCTTTTGTTATACAGAAGGAAAGGGTATCAAGAAAGGCCATAGCAAGGATACCTAGTCTTGTGTTGGCTGATGGGATTGGGGGCAGTGGTGGTGGTCACTGAAGGTTTTCTCTCCTAAGAAAGCTGCACTGGAGCTAAGACATGGATGAGTGAGAGTTAGGGCAAAGATGGGAAGGGAGTGGGGAGCACTTTGTTTGGGAAACATGGCTTGGATGTCAGGAGCTCACAAACATGTGTACTCTTTGGGGAGTTACATTTCCAGGCCCCACCCCAGACCTTCTCTGTCGGGCTTTGGGGAGGGCGCTCTCTGAGACTGTGGGGTCCAAAAGTGTGTGTTTCTTTTAACTTGTCCTTGGACGTTGTGGGGGCAGGAATTGTTGCACTGGGGCAGTTGGTCTCAAATATTCTGCGTCACGTGCAGAGCTTGCTCAAAAATGCAGACTTGGGGTTGGATTCAGTAGATTTGAGGTGGAATTTAGGAATCTGGGCTTCCCTGGTGGCTTAGAGGGTAAAGAATCTGCTTGCAATGCAGGAGACCCGGGTTCAATCCCTGGGTCAGGAAGATCCCTTGGAAAAGGGAATGGCCACCCACTCCAGAATTCTTGCCTGGAGAATTCAAAGGCCAGAGGAGCCTGGCAAGCTACAGTCCTTGGGGTAGCAGAGAGTTGGACATGACTGAGTAACTAACACTTTCACTTTCAGTTAGGACTCTACCAAACAAACCCTACCACCCCGCCTCCCCTGGTGGTTCTGATATAGGAGTTCCCTGACCTCATTTTGAGAAACACATCCCTGGAAGGTTGGGTGACTCTGAAAAATCTGCAGTTGATCTTTGCAACAGGAAATGATTCCAGTGGAGAATAAAAGGGGTCACCGCAGGAACGCCTGTGTTTGATATAAGAAAGTTGGGAGGGGGCGGGTCAGACATGCAGCAGCAAGGGGGAGCCTGGGATGGCAGGTCGCAAGAAGGGTCCATGGACATTGGGCACTGTTCCAGGCCTTCACCTCACTCCAGAGGGTGAACGCAGCACCTCTGACATCCAGTCCTGACTCAGGGTCGATTGGTTCCTGTCCAGTTGTGCCAGCAGTAAAATACTGTCTGTTGTCAGACTTGGGAGCCGGGTTGTGGGCAGCCTTAAGTTCAGATTCAGAGCTTGGTCTTGTTCATAGTGCCTTTCTAATCAGTGGGGCTCATCATAGCACTTGAGCTGGAAATGGAAGCAGTGGGAAAATGAAAAGGCCTCTGACCACAGACTTCCTGCTGGCCCACCTTCCTGCTGGCCCGCCTTCCTCCTCCACTCGGGGTACACCTCTGGTTGTAATTACCTACGCACCATTTTTAGGAGACAGGGTGATCTAAGGTGAATTGGGGCTTTGCACATCTTGTCTTGGTTTGAAGCTGGAGCATAAATCATCATGCAGCTCCGTGTGTCTGGGTATCCATGTGTGTGTGTCCGTGCGTGTGTCACTGTGTGTGTCCCTGTGTGTCTGTGTGTCTTCTCCTACCCCTCACCTCCTTCTCTTCTGTGCTTCCTGCCCCGTGAGCCTCACTTTGCTGGATGGCTTCCGTCCTGTGAGACTGCAGCTAGTCATTCCTGCTTGACCTTTAGATTTTTCTCTTTAGGGAAAATATGATCGTTAGTCTGTATTCTCGAGCAGATATATTTGACTCACAGGCCACCTTCCTACCTCACTTCACATCCATGGAAGAAAAGGGTTTTTAAATTCCATGTACATACCTTCTTAATTTTTATTTTATATTGGAATATTGTTGATGAATAATGTTGTGTTAGTTTCAGGTGTACAGCAAAGGGATTTAGTTATACAGATACATGTATCTATTCTTTTTCAAATTCTTTTCCCATTTAGGTTATTACAGAATACTGAGCAGAGTTACAGAAATGAGTATCAGGTCAGAGGACCTGCTGTATGGCCATCGGCTGTTCAGGTGGGCATCCTTGCTTTTGGAAATGATGACTTCAGCCTCTGGGGGTCTGACTTTTTGGCCTGGGGGCCATGTGTTGTGGCTGGACAGTGGGGTGGATTAACCAGAGTCTGATCCTGGGCCTCGTAGACGTATGTGCTGGGGAATCGGAGAGAGCCAGGCCGAGTTCTTGGGCTGCCTGTTCCGCTTCATTCCTCTGGATGGTGAGATTGTCTCAAGGGTGTGTTCCTGGAACTTTGTAGTCAGGCTTCACTGTGGTGTGTATTTAATGACCACACACGAAAGGCTGGACTGCCAGGGCTGATCCCTAGGACAACCCTAATCATGGAATCTCAGAGCTGGAAAGAGCCCCCTGGGCAAATCTGAGGGAGGAGACCTTCCCTGGGATGAGGGAGACCCCCAACTTGGGGTTCCAGTTCCAAAACCGGGACTTCTGATGGAGAAGCCTGTTTAAAAGCACTGGAGGACTTGCCAGCTTTCTACTTTTGTTACACAAATTAATAATGGTCCAATGTAGCAGTCTGGGAGAGCTAGGTTTTTATAAAGAGACAGACCCAGATAAGAGTTAAGACTAAACAGCCAGCCACATTTCCGGTCTGAGCTATTTTAAGTCTTACCTTGTTTTTGGTGCATCCATTGGTGGATGCTGGGTAAACGAAGAACCCAGCCTCGGGTGATATTCATTTCTCTTTGCCTAAAAATAGCCTTCTTCCCCTCCCATGACTGTCAAAAATTCTGGCGTGTAATGGCCCATTGTTCCCAAGAATTGCTATAGACTTCTCACAGTGGCACCTCTTCTTGCGCTGCCCAGTGAACTTCAGAAGCAATGCCGTGTTTTATAGTGATTCAACTTTAGAGGGGTTCTCATTGTCCTTATTTTATAGATGAGGAAGTTGGGCTTGGAGAGGCAGGGAAATTTCTTTCAGGATCACTAATGGAACTTAATTCACTGGTTCGTTTTGCCTTGAGAAACCTGTTAAAAAGGCACTTGGAACAGTATGTATCTGTTTTTGTTTAAAAAGAAAAAAAGTGAATCTCCCTGGGTGGGAGGTAGAGTTATAGGCCATTTTATTGTTGATATTTCCTTGTATGTATTCTTTGCATACGGGTAAACTTTTCAGAAGGGTATTATCTGACAGCTAAACTTTTGTTGCGCATGAGGACTTTTTTCTTTTGTGTTAGATTAGCTGGTGAGGGCCACTTCTGGGAGTCAGGCTATGCACATGGGACTAGTGTTTGAGAGAAGGAGGAAGACAAGGCTCCTTTGCCCCAAGAGGGAAGTTCAGGTCAAGGCTCCAGGGAGACTGAGGATTTGCTCCATCAGCTAGAGCAGAGTGGGGCAGTGTGTGTGTGTGTGAGTGTGTGTGTGTGTGTGTGTGTGTGTGTGTGTATACACTTAAGCCTGCTTGGTTTTCACTGTTCTATCTGCTTGGGCCTTCACTAAAATAAACAACCTCAGACTAGGTGGCTTGAACAACAGAAGTTTTCTCCCCATTCTGGAGGCTGGAAGCCCAAGATCAAGGCCGGGGCGGGGGGGGCAGGTTTGGTTTCCTCTGAGGCCTCTCTCCTTGGGGTGTGTAGGTGGCTGTCTTTCCCTGTATTTTTGCGTCATCTTTCCTTTTTGTGCATGCATCCCTGGAACCTCTTTTTGTGTCCAGGTCTCCTCTTCTCATAGCGACACCAGTCAGATTGGATTAGTACCTACCCTGAGTATGTGTTTAGTCATTCAGTCATGTCCAACTCTTTGCGACCCCTTGGACTGTATGTAGCTCACCAGGCTCCTCTGTCCATGGAATACTGTAGGCAAGAATATTGGAGTGGGTTGCCATGCCCTTCTCCAGGGGATCTTCCTGACCCAGGGATCGAACTGGGTCTCCTGCATCGCAGATGGATTCTTTACCCTCTGAACCACCAGGGAAGCCCAGTACCCACCCTAATGACCTTCCTAAAACTTCAGTTACCTCTTGAAAGACCCAGTCTCTAAATACAGTCACATTCTGAGGTCCTGGGGGTTAGGACTTCAGCATCGGAATTTTGGAGAGATGCAGTTCAGCCCTTCACAGCCATCATTGGCATATCTGGGCAGAGCCCTGTGCCTCCAGCATTTCAAGGGAGCCAAGGGCCATTGAGCCTCCCGTGTAGTTTATTTCAGAAGTGTGAGGGTGAAGCAAGTCTTCGACCAGGTTCTGCCTCATGTGCATTTCCAGAAGGCAGCTACATAAATGTTCCTGTGCAGCTTGTCCTTGAAATCTGGCCAAGTGCAGTTGTCTATACTTTCAGGCTCTCTGACTGCATCTTGCATGGAGGTTTCTCTCCCAGTAGAAGAGAAAGTTCTGACACCAATTCAGCTCACTTTTAATTGAAGCAGGCATCAGCATCCTCTGCAGATATCGGCTCACAAAGCAAGCAATACTCTGGGTCAGAGTGTGCTCTGAAAGATGAGGGTCTTAGCCTACAGTTTGTTGAGGAAAAGTGGAGAAGTTTAGCCTAGCCATCTTGAACACCACTCACTTCACGGATGCAAGATTATTTCTAACATTCGCTAAGCTGAATTTCTCACCTTCTGGTCCCTGTGGGAGATAAAGATTGTGAACGCGCTATTAGATGGCCAACAAGGAGTGGGCTTCTGATGGTCATCTCTCAAATACTGACCACCCCCAGCAGTGTGTGTTTCCTGTTTAGGGACCTTCGAGGTTACCTGACTGCCCCTAGCTTAAGACAGACGTACACTGTATCACGCAGCTGGTGCCAACGTGTAAATTGCAGACAACATAAGAGTTTGTCAGAAAACTTCACCATATCAACATTTGTCTTGAGCCTGTACTGTTCCCAGATCAAGACAGAAGCACAGTGATTTATTTCTTTTTTGAAAAGTTCAACAAAAATCAAGAGGGAGATTGGATTTGAAGCTGCGTTTTCATTATATGTTAGGTCTTGAAAATGTTTTTGCTGAACATTGGTTAGGGGAATTGACAAGTAGAAAGGGGCCTTCTTTCAGCCTTTGAAAAGAGAGAATAGATTCATCTCAAGAACTGACATCTCAAAAAAAAAAAAAAGCTTTAGTGTGTGTGATGTGTCTGAAGAGATAACAGTTACATCTCAGGGGTGCTTATTTTTGAGCTGTTTCCAAAATTCTAGAACCAGATTTGAGAAATAATAAAATATTGACCATCGTTCAAAGAGAAACATACAGGGTGATCTTTGGCAAAGCTTGTCATTTTGCTTACATTTTACTCAGTTCTCTGACTTGTTGGGAGTCCCTG
This sequence comes from Budorcas taxicolor, assembly GCF_023091745.1. Taxonomy (NCBI): domain Eukaryota; kingdom Metazoa; phylum Chordata; class Mammalia; order Artiodactyla; family Bovidae; genus Budorcas; species Budorcas taxicolor. The sequence continues at coordinate 111,960,878 of NC_068914.1, forward strand.
CTGTGGACAGGTCCTCTGCTGCATGCCAGGGGTAGTCTCTGACTTTTTTGATCTCTGTCTTCGCATCAAGTTTAGTGGAAATGGTATATTGAATCATTTATCCAACAAACATTTCTGAGAGCCCGGTGTGTTCAGACATGGTTCCAAGCTTTCAAGTATTCTCTTTTTGGGTACATAGCAAATGCCCATCCTGTTAGACTGTCTTCAGATACCTCCTTTCATGACCATTGGAGAGAATCCTGCCATTGCCAGTCCCATCGATTATACCCACTTCATTTGATTCAGACTTTTCTGGGAGTGATCTGGGGTAGGACAGACAGGAGAGTTTAGCCAGAGCATCTAAGTAAAATCCACAAGGACTTCCCTGGCAGTCCAGTGGTTAAGACTTTGCCTTCTAATGCAGGGGTCATGGGTTTGATCCCTGGTCGGGGAGTTAAGATCCCACCTGCCTTGCAGCCAAAAAACCAAAACATAAAACAGAAGAAATATTGTGAATAAATTCAATAAAGACTTTAAAACTTCTCCACATCAAAAAATCTTTAAAATAGATAGTTCAGTTCGGTCGCTCAGTCGTGTCCAACTCTTTGCGACCCCATGAACTGCAGCATGCCAGGCCATCACCAACTCCCAGAGTTCACTCAAACTCACGTCCATCGAGTCCGTGATGCCATCCAGCCATCTCATCCTCTGTCGTCCCCTTCTCCTCCTGCCCCCAATTCCTCCCAGCATCAGAGTCTTTTCCAATGAGTCAGCTCTTCGCATGAGGTGGCCAAAGTACTGGAGTTTCAGCTTTAGCATCATTCCTTCCAAAGAAATCCCAGGGCTGATCTCCTTTAGAATGGAATGGTTGGATCTCCTTGCAGTCCAAGGGACTCTCAAGAGTCTTCTCCAAAGCATCAATTCTTCGGCATTCAGCCTTCTTCACAGTCCAACTCTCACATCCATACATGACCACTGGAAAAACCATACCATTGACTGCTGCTGCTGTTGCTAAGTCACTTCAGTCGTGTCCAACTCTGTGTGACCCCATAGACGGCAGCCCACCAGGCTCCCCCGTCCCTGGGATTCTCCAGGCAAGAACACTGGAGTGGGTTGCCATTTCTTTCTCCAATGCATGAAAGTGAAAAGTGAAAGTGAAGTCGCTCATTCGTGTCCAACGCTACTTCAGATACAACTAACGAGACAGCAACAAAAACCTCAGTCTAATAGTAAAGTACATTAATATCATGGATCGTCAGGAAGAATCAGATAGGAGCAATCAGGGTGTTGCAGGTCGTGATTACGCAGAGCCGTTAATCACGAATCATGCGAGCGCCAATCATCATGTTCACCCTTGATTAGATGGACCTTTGTTGGCAAAGTATTATCTCTGCTTTTGAATATGCTATCCAGGTTGGTCATAACTTTCCTTCCGAGGAGTAAAAGTCTTTTAATTTCCTGGCTGCAATCACCATCTGCAGTGATTTTGGAGCCCCCCAAAATAAAGTCTGACACTGTTTCCACTGTTTCCCCATCTATTTCCCATGAAGTGATGGGGCCAGATGCCATGATCTTAGTTTTCTGAATGTTGAGCTTTAAGCCAACTTTTTCACTCTCATCTTATACTTTCATCAAGAGGCTTTTTAGTTCCTCTTCACTTTCTGCCTTAAGGGTGGTGTCACCTGCATATATGAGGTTATTTATATTTCTCCCAGCAGTCTTGATTCCAGCTTGTGCTTCTTCTAGCCCAACGTTTCTCATGATGTACTCTGCATAGAAGTTAAATAAGCTGGTTGACAGTATACAGCCTTGATGTACTCTGATCTGTGTGTACTTGGGAACTGGTGTCTATCGACAGCACAAGGTCTCTATTGGGTTCTCATTAAATGATGGATGTGGAAAAGAACATTTTTACCTGGAACCAGGTAGGCTTCCTTAGGACATTTAATTGACTCTATTTTAATAGACACAGGTGTTTTCAGAGGGACCCGGGTATTCCCTCAACAGATACTGAGTACCTCCTTTCAGGTGTGAGGGGCCATGTGTACACTGATAAGTAATCTAGACATGCTGGTTTGTAAAGCTGGTGGATTGGACCTGTCCTGGGTGTGTGCTAGTCGCTCAGTCGTGTCCAGCCCTTTGCAACCCCAAGGACTGTAGCCACCAGGAAGCTGGAGGTGGCAAGGAGAGTTCTCCCATAGAGCAGCTTGCTTTCAGACTTCTGGCCCCTAGAACTGTGACAGAATAACTTTTATGTTATTTTTTTTAAACAACAAGACATAAACAATTTTATGCTGTTTTAAGTCCAAATAAATAAACAGGTGTGTAGAATCCACATTATGAAGAGTCACTGCTCATCCCCACGATCTGTTCTTTATGCAATAGTTTGAAAGAGATTTTTAAAGACAAAAATCCAGAGATTCCCACTGTGCTTAGGATGGACTTCTGACCGTTACTTCCTAGGGTCTATAAGATGCTTCAAGACCGGGCCCTTGCTCACCTTTCTGACGGTTTCTTCTTTCTGTCTCAAAAATGGCCCCAGGGACTTTGCACTTGCTAGTCTCTCTACGAAAAATGCTGTTGTTCCTAAAGACTGCCTGATAGCCATGAACTAGTCTCTGCTTACATGTTACCCCCACTTGGAGACACCATCCCTGACCATCTGTTCTAAAGAATTCCCTCTTATTACAGCATTCTCTTTTATTTTCTTCAAAGCACATATCACTCTTTGAAATTCATTTCTTTTTCTTCCTTTTTACCTCCCCTCCACCCCCCAATCAACATAGAGGCTGCCTGTGGGCAGAACCTTTGTCTGTTCATCCCTCCCTGGGTATCCCTGGCATGTACCTGACTGCCAGCTCCAAAGAAGGAACTCAATAAATATTATTGTTGACTCACTGAATGAATAAATTCCTGTTAATGCACTTTGGAAGTTATGAATAAAGAATGAAATTCCTGTTTGAAATTATACTTTTGGCTGTTGAACGGTCTTTCTGGAACAAGATTCAGTTTGGAGATACCACCATGGGTATGACATCAGTTGTGCTGATGAAGGTTTTATTAACAAGCATCCAGGATGTAGCTGAGGAATATTGTGGTGTCGAAATCCTGTGCCACACTTCCCCATCACTGTCTTTCCTGCTTTCAGCCGAGGTGGATTTTCTTGAGCCGAAAGAAGAAGCTCAGAAAGTGAAACAAGACAGTAATCAAATGGTGTGTTACAGCTCAGCAGTTTGCTGGCAGCAGAGTAGCCTCACTTACTCACAGGCACAGGGGGACCTCTGATCTACATGTACTTGGGAACCAGTGTCTGTTGACAGCACAGAGTCTTTATTGGGTTCTCATTAAATGATGGATGTGGAAAAGAACATTTTTACCTGGAACCAGGTAAGGCTTCCTTAGGACATTTAATTGACTCTATTTTAATAGACGCAGGTGTTTTCAGAGCGACCCAGGTATTCCCTCAACAGATACTGAGTACCTCCTTTCAGGTGTGAGGGGCTGTGTGTACGCTGAAAAGTAATCTAGACATGCTGGTTTGTAAAGCTGGTGGATTGGACCTATCCTGGGTGTGTGCTAGTCGCTCAGTCATGTCCAGCTCTTTGCAACCCCAAGGACTGTAGCTGCCAGGCTCCTCTGTCCATGGGATTCTCCAGGCAAGAATACTGGAGTGGGTTGCCATTTCCTTCTCTAGGGGATCTTCCCAACTCAGGGATCGAACCCAGGTCTCCTGCATTGCAGGCAGCTTCCTTACCTTCTGAGCCACCAGGGAAGCCCCTGACCTGTGTGAGAGAGATGTAAATAATATATGCAAATATGTCAAATGCTTCATAAATGGCAACTGTATTTCTTACGTATGTGGGAGGTGTGCCGTGGAAGTGAACTTCAGGTTGGCAGTGGAGGGACCCTTTGAAAGCCTGAGGATGACAGCATCCAGTAAATCTTCCCTCCCTCCATCCTTTTCCCTACCCCAACTCTGGCTCAGGCTCATGCTGGCAGTGACTCACCCTGAGAGCAAGGGAAGGAGGAGAGGAACTTGTATATAAGCACACAGGTTTAAGGTCTGTGGAGGGCAGTCCCTTCTGAAGCATCTCATCACTTGGTGTGATGCTCCCTGGGGTCTGACATGCACAGAAATATGCTTTTCGTTATCTGTGACCCAGTCGCTCTATAAGGACTGGAGTCCCGGGGCTGATGGATAGAATTGGGCTCATTCCCCCAACACTCCACAGGATCCCCTCTAAAGGGATGGCCTGGAGGTGAAAGATAGAGCCTGCACCTCTCAGCAGAGCGTGGGACTTGGCAGCTTGCTGGTGGGCCCCTCTGGCCTCACTGGTATCTCTAAGCCCTCACTGCCTTGGAGCCATCGCATCACATGTTAAATGTTCCTTATCAAGGCTCTTATTTGAAAAGCTCCGTGATAACATCTCTGAAATGAAAAGTAGGGTTTCCACTTCTGAGGATGTGATGAGTGAGTTGGAGGCAGTTTCCCAGGGGAAGGATTTTGTCTCCAAGCTCTGAAATAGAATCTATTCTCAGTCAGAAGGTTTCTTATAATTTCCTCAAAACCCCTCCAATCCTGATCCTCTCCCTAAGGGGAGGACTTCTGGCGGTGAGCTCCACAGCTTCTCGAGCAGTCTTTAGGTAAACACAGTGTGTGTGTGTTAGTCGCTTTCGTCGTGTCTGGCTCTAGCCCACCAGGCTCCTCTGTCCAAAGAATTCTCCAGGCAAGAATACTAGAGTGGGTGGCTATTTGCTTCTCCAGGGGATAAAAAAAATCCCCAAATTGAACATTTTAAACATTTTTAAGTGTGCAGTTCAGTAATGTTAGGTATATTCCCATCATTGTGCAACACATCTCCAGGACTCTTTGGTTGCTTGCAAAACTGTATCCGTTAAACAGTTCCCCATTCCTCCCTACTCCCAGCCTCTGGCAAGCACCACCCTCCTCCTTGTTTCTTTGAACTTTGACTCCTGGTATGTGTCTTGTGACTGGCTTATTTCACTTAGCACAGTGTCCTCAAGGTTCGTCCGTGCTGTAGCACGTGTCAGAATTTCCTTCCCTTTAAAGGCTGAATAATATTCCAGTGCATGTGCGTACCACATTTGCTTAATCCATTTATCCATCAGTGGATGTGTGGATTGCTTCCACCTCTTGGCTATTGTAAACAGTGGTGTTGTGAACATGGGTTTGCAAATGTCTGTCTGAGATGCTACTTTCACTTCTTTCAGACATATGTCCAGAAGTGGGATTGCTGTGTCATATAATAATTCGGTTTTTAATTTTTCGAGGAATATTTGTACTGTTTTCTGTTGCAGCTACACCATTTAATAGTCTTACAAACAGTGTATGAGGGTTTTGATTTCATTACATCCTCACTGGCACTTGTTATTTTCTGTTTTCTTGACAGTAGCCATCCCTGTGGGTATGAAGCAGTTTCTCATTATGGTTAAACAATGCAGTTTTATTACTTTATACTTCATATTGTAATCAATATATAGATTGGTACTAATCCAAACTGACGGGCTTCCCAGGTGGCTCTGTGGTAAAGGACCTGCCTGTCAATGCGGGAGATACAAGAGTTGCAGGTTGGATCCCTGGGTCGGGAAGATCCCCTGCAGCAGGAAATGCCAACCCACTCCAGTATTCTTGCTTGGAGAATCCCCATGGACAGAGGAGCCTCGGGGGCTGCAGTCCATGGGGTCGCAAAGAGTCAGACGTGACCGAGTGCCTGAGCACGCAATCCACACTTAACAGCAGCTGTTTATTGAGTGCTCACTAAATCTTCCAAATAGCTTGTGTGACTTACCTCTCACTATGACTCTAGGAGGAAGGTTCCAGTTTTTACTCCATTTTACAGATGAGGAAATTGAGGCTCAGAGACTTTGAGCCTCAATACAACTAGCAAAAGGCTTACGTCTGGATTTGAACCTGGCTGTCTGGCTCCCAGAGAATTCTCTGCCTCCTTCTTCCTAACTAACTAAGCTGTTTAAAATTCATATCCCGAGCTGACCCATATCATGGAAGGTTTAATGGACAATGAGATCCTTTCTCGAGAACAGACTTCCTTCGTGGGCTCAGGAGTGGAAGATTCCAGAATAAGGCCCATGCTACAGTTGTCATAGAAGTGCCCTGTAGCACATGGACTTCACAAATAGTGGCCAAGTCGCTTAAGCCCTTGGCTTGTAAAAGACTGTTTTTTTTGGCCTGAGTTCCCCTAAGTCTTGAGTAAATAATAGAAAAAAGTGAGGAAAGAGACACATAATTTTGAATATTTTTTTTCTTGGCACTATTCAGCTCCTGAATTTGGTTTGTATTCTATATGTGTATGTGTTGGGGGGTGGGGGATGTTGCATTAATGAGCCATTATTGCGTTAGAAGGTTTATTTCTTAGAGTCCCTGGGTTTTCTTGAAAGCTGTGGGAGCACTGGAATGCCTGCCAGTTTAAAAATAGCTGTCAAATACAGCTTTCCCTTGATATTCTCAGGGGCTTGATTCTAGAATCTCCTGAAGATACCAGAATCCTTGGGTGCTCAAATTCCTTATATAAAATGGTATAGTCTTTGTGTATAATCTATGCCTATCCTCCTCTGCACTTTAAAATTACCTCTAGATTACTTGCGATACCTAATAAAATGTAAATCATGTGTAAATAGTAAATACAGTGTAAATGCTGTGGCTGTGCATGTTAAATTCAAGTTTTGGTTATGGAACTTTCTGGACATGTTTTTTTAAGTGGAAGCAAATTTATTCTATAGAAAAAACATTGTCCCTCTCAGAAGGTGAGAGCCTAGAACATTAAAAAAGTATATTTTTGTTCCTTGTTTGGTTGAATCTGCAGATGTGGAACCTGCAGATACGGCTGACTGTATTTGGTTTATTTTTTGTTAATCTTTATCTTATCTGATTGGGTGTGTGTGTGTGTGTTTTTAAAAATAACACTTTAAAAATATTGTGTTTGCTTCATTGCGCGTCATGTGGAATCTTGGTTCCCAGACCAGAGATTGAACCCGTGCATGCTACAGTGGAAGCAGGGAGTTTTAACCAATGGACCACCAGGGAAGCGCCCTAATTGTTTTTTTTTTTTTTTTTTTCTAATTGTTTTTGATTAGGCCTGATATTAGTCAAGTTTCCTTTAGGGTGTTACCGAAGTGACTGCTGCCCGCAATTCCCCGTATCACTTCTAAAGTTTGCGTTGGCTTATTGTATTAACAGACTCTTCAAATTACATTAGGAAAAATACATTGCATTATTTCAAGCCAGGGGAGCAATTCCACACTCACATCTGCTAATCCTATTAGTAAATAATGGCCCAGAGCCCATGAAATCTGCAGGCCCCCTCCTCACTCTTGGAGATGCCCTGTTTACAGTTGTCTTGTTTTGACACTGTAAAATCAAATCTCCGTTAAGAACTCAACTCACAGATTAATCCCCTGAAACTTTTTTTTTTAAAAAAAAACAAGATCAGAAAACCCCCATGATGTGTCATTTCCTGTCACAACATCCTGGACAGAGTTTAAAGGATGAGTTTTCTGGTGTTCTGAGGATCATTGAACTGAGGCGTCTGAAAGAATTTGCTATCTAGAAACAGTCTTTCCACTGGAGCTGGGGAAGGGAGGCCTTGCTCTTCCGCATCCTGGGCTCAGACCTATCTCTGTTCTTAAGCTTGTGGGTTATTTAGCCACCTTCTAACTGTGTGACTTGTAAAGGAGACTATCTGCCTCATGGGAACTCTGCAAAGATTTAACAAACCGAGGTGCATCAAGGACCTGGCATAATCTGATTATCAGATCCCTGAGTGCAGTGATTCCCAACCTTTTTGGTACCTGGAACCGGTTTTGCAGAAGACAATTTCTCCACAGACCAGGGGATGGTGGGGATAGTTTCAGGGTGATTCAAGGACATTATATTTGTTGTGCCCTTTATTTCTATTATTTTTACATCAGCTCCACCTCAGGTCATCAGGTATTAGACCCCGGAGGTTGGAGAGCCCTGCTTTAAAGGACAGTTATTGTCATTGTCATTTGTTTTGGGCTGAATTGCTTCCCCTTCTACTTTCATACATCGAAGTCTTAACCCCTGTGACCTCAGAATGTGACTGGAGACAGGGTCATTAAAGAGGTGACTGAGTTAAAATGAAGTCACATGGGGGGACCCTAATCCAGTCTGACTAGTGTCTTTGTAAGAGGAAATTTGGACATACAAAGGGTTGGCAGAGGTCCATGCTCACAGAGGAAAGACTGTGTGGACTTGGGGAGAAGGTGGCCATCTGCAAGCTGAAGAGGGAGCCCGCAGAAGAAATCAGCCCTTCCCTGCCTCCTTGATCTTGGACTTCAAGCCTCCAGAACAGTGCGACAGTAAATGACTATTTCTTCAGCCCCCCCAGTCGGTGGTATTTTTTATGGCAGCCCTAGCAGACTCATACATGATTTCATTCCTCTGATGCTGTCACAACTTCTGGAGTACCTTGTGAATGGGGAAAAAAAAAATAACATTCTGTATGTCTTCTTTGTCCTCTTCCTGAGGTCACTGGGTCTCACCCCCAGTGACGGGGGTGAGAGATTGGAGGGAGAGGAGGAGGGCCATGTGACAGCAAGCCTGCTGAAGGCACCTGTTCCTTGACAAGGCCACTCTGCCCTGCAAGAGCTGCTGGTGGGCATTTCCTAAGTACTTCTTTCTGCCCCCTACTTTGTTCCATCCTGTGGCTTCAGGGATGTTGGACATCAGTTTCACCTTAATAATGTCACCATCTTTGAGGGAGCTTTTCTCTCCCTCCTGGGCTGTGTGTGAGTCAAATGTAAGATGCTTCCATAAGCAGATGGGTCCGTTTTATTTCAAAGGCTTTACTGCCAGCCATTACTGGGAGTTGGGCAGATAGAATAAGGAGTGACTAGATTTTAGAGGAATCTTCAGCTGCCAGGGTGAGCTTCGCTTCAACCCACTAAAAAGCTAGAAGAACAAAGGGATGTGCACACGAAGAATAGGGATGGTGTTAATGTCTCGTGACCGCAGTAATCCACCATGCAGTTCACAGGAGGGTCAGGCCTTCAAAGATGCTTTTGTTGGAAACTGCCGTTAGAGATTCTTTTCATTGAAGATTTCAGCGAGTTTCACTTCTGGGTTATCTGACTTGTCGGGAAGGGGTCTTGGTTATTTGTGCAGCTCTTAATGATTTCCGAGAGCCCATTCAAGTGGAAGTAGGGAGGATTCAGTTCAAAGAGCTGGGATGCTTGAGTTAGCTATTGATTTTAGTAGTCTTTTGCAGCTGATAACATTGTGCATGCAAGGTTTCTTTGAGAAAACTTCGAATAGTTTTCAGGTGGCCGGAGGAAGGAATTATTTCTGTTAGTGTTCTTTTCCAGCAGTAAGGAGGGAGAAAGAAGTGATTTGGTTGTGAATTTCTATTCATTGTGTCTTTATTTTTTTTAACTCTTTTTCAGGAGGGCCACCACCCTATTGTTTCACAACATTCAGTGATTCACTATGGCCAGTCTTTATCCTCTTTTTCTCCCCAGGATTAGTTTCATTTAGGTCTCTCTGTCTGGTCCACGGTTCTTGTTTTTCAGTTCACATGGATTCTGAAAAATAGAGCAGTCACTTAGCAAATATTTATTGGTGAATCTTTTTTGTGGGGAAGGAAGTGTTTGGTTTTTCATCCTTTTCTTAAAGCCTGTTAGAGAAGCAAGTTTTTTCCTCATTTTTTTTTAAATTGAAGTGCAGTTGATTTACTATTTTGTGTTAGTTTCACATGTACAGTGAAGTGGTTCTGTTATATATATTTTTTCAGATTATTTTTCATTATGGGTTATTGCAAGATGTTTAATATAATTCCCTGCACTACAGTAAGTCCTTCTTGCTTATCTCTTCTTTGTGTGTGGATGAAACCATAAAGTATTTGCTTATCTATTTCATGTATAGTAGTCTACCAATTTTTCCCAAACTTACAATTTTAATCCTTCCCCCCACTTTCCTCTTTTGGTAACCATAAGTTTGTTTCCTGTGGAGAAGCAGACAGTTTTGATTTACTTCTCTGTACCGGGGTTTTCTGTAGAGGCCATTGGGGGTAGGAATGAGAGTGATGGGTAGGGTGGGTATCTTTGAGCCTGGATTGAAATTGGGGTGAAGTCTGTAACCAGCCACTGGAGCTGCAACAGCTGAGGTAGAAATGCCTGTAGCCTCCTTCTGGTTTCTCACCTGGATGTGGGGGGAAGGGAGGACTTGGGGGACTCCCATGTCCAGGTTGGCGAGACTGTCCTTTGACCTTCCCACCCAAGCCTGGAACATCAGTTGGTTACTGGATCATCGATTTTATTCTCTCCTGGGGTCAGACTCTGCATTCTTTAACCTTGGCTTCAGCAAGAAAACATCAAGAGCCAGGACTTGGAGAAAATGTGCCCCGAGCCATGCTAGTGGGTCATGAAAGCTTTGTGAGTATAAAGTAGTCATTATTATATAAATCAAATAGATACTTAAGTCTGGACAGCAGGTAGCTCAAGACTGAACAGTTCAGGAACCTCCCCGCCCCCCCGCCCCGCCCCAAAAACAAAAGACAGAAAGAGGAATCATCAAAAATCGGTGTTGGTTCTTTGGGGCCTCAGACTGCCTCCTGCCGTGGTCTAGTTCCCCAGCAGCCCCCTCTCATGGAGACCCACCTTTCCCTTGTTATCCTCCTCTAGGCATCCCAGCTGGGCGCGAGACTGCCACAGTAGCATCTAGGGCATTCTCTGAGCCCCATGTGTCTGGTACAGGTAGCCTGTGCTCCATCAACATTTTTTGGAACTTTTTTTTTTTTAGATTTTTTTTTTGGACCATTTTAAAGTCTTTATTGGATATTTTTATGTTTTGGTGTTTTGGCTGCAAGGCATGTGGGAGCTTAGCGCCCTGATCAGGGATTGAACTGCACCCCGGTGTTGGAAGGTGACTTTTTTTTTTTAATGTAATTTTATTTATTTATATTTGGGATCTTTCTCAGACCAGGGATCAAACCCATGTCTCCTGCATTGGCAGGAAGATTCTTTACCACTGAGCCACCAGGGAAGCCCTGGACGGTGAAGTCTTCACCACTGGACCGCCAGGGAGGCCTCGTCATCAGTATCTTTCGATAGAACTAAATAAGATTCGTATGGCATTGTAGGATTTGATTGTGGACTTTTAATCCAGCACCCCTGGTGACCCTTAAGCTCTGTCTGTTTTTCCCTGGAGCTGTCTTCTGAGATACACTTGCCAGGCCTTGTTAATAGTTCGTTTTTTCTGCTTTGATTTATTAGATTAGAACCTCTGTTCTTGGCCTCCCCTGCCCTTGGGAGAAGTTCTTGCTTTGTCTCCATAAAACGTTGCTATTGGGCCTTTCCCTGGTTTATTACTTTGCATTAATACCTGGCAGTTTATGTTTCAGCTCTCCTCTTATTTCCTTTGCATATAATATTGCCTCTCTTTCAGAGGGCCTGGTGCTTGCTAAGAGTTTGTCGGCCTCTCATTTTTTATGTTGGTAGGTAAGGATTTACCTTGATCAGTCCCAGCTTAGTGATAAGCAGCACAGAGAATTTGAAATGTTGGTTTTAAGCCACACGATTAGCAGAGGCAAAATGAAACGAGGGTCCAGAAATGGATGAAAAAGGGGATGAAAAAGGGAGAGGCGAATGACCTTCTGGTGTCTTCTGCCCTTCGGTGTCTTACAGATGTAAAACGATTTGTGTTTGACTCAGTGTTTCTCTGTGAAGCAGTAGAAGGGATTATGTGAGCTGAGAGAGGAGCATTCAACAGGAAAGGGGTAGAGGAATAAATGCCATGATTATGGTGCTGGATCTATTGAAGTTAGAGATACACTTTCCCCCACAAAACATATTTTGGTAGAAGAATTATAGATCCTTTGCATTGCCAGGTTTCAGTTGGGTGACAAAGCTAACAGTCGTTTTTTTGTGCTGGGCTTGTGGGGGACTCATTCATCCAAAGGGTTTTAGCTTTCAGTGCATCTGATTCCCTGTGGTAAGGAAGGAGAGGAACTGAACTGTTGCAGCAGGCTGGCCAGTTAGTCTAGGATGTTAGGAAATGAAATGGGGGAGAGTGAATTCCCTGGTGGTTCAGTGCCTAAGACTCCGAGCTCCCAATGAAGGGAGCCTGGATTTGATCCCTGGTCCAGTGGCAACCCATTCCAGTACTCTTGCCTGGAAAATCCCAGGGGTGGAGGAGCCTGATAGGCTGCAGTCCATGGGGTTGCGAAGAGCCAGACACGACTGAGTGACTTCACTCTCAATTTTCACTTTCATGCAGAAGGAAATGGCAACTCACTCCAGTGTTCTTGCCTAGAGAATCCCAGGGACGGAGGAGCCTGGTGGGCTGCCGTCTATGGGGTCGTACAGAGTCGGACACGACTGAAGTGACTTAGCAGCAGCAGCAGCAGCAGCAGCAGGGAACTAGATCCTATGTGCTGCAACTAAGTGTCTGCATGCTGCAACTAAAGATTCTGCATGCTGTAACCTGGCACAGCCAAATAAGTAAATCTAAAAATTAAAAATGCGAGGAGGTTCCTCAGGTTCTGGTCTCTGGAGGGTCCCAGGCAGGAAGGTAGGTTTGATTGGGGGATTGAGTAGAGTCCTTTGATTCTATCCCTAGGGCAGAGCTGACATTCAGTGTGGGCAGGGCTGACATTCAGTGTAGACAGGGCCTGTTGATCAGGATGCTTCATTCCTCTCTGAGTCCTTGAGGATCAGAAAGGCTCTGAGCTTCTCAGACATAGGGAGAGAGGGGCAGAAAAGTGGAGCAGCTTTTCAGAGCATTCTGGAAGAAGAGGTGAGACCGCAGTCTGGAGATGGAGTAGAAAGATGTTCGAGATAGTTCTCTCCCCTTCTTGCCTTCATAGCTGGACCGTGAGTCTGTCTGTCTTCTGCAGGTTTCCTGGCCTTGATTGTAAAGCCAGCACCTAGGAGTTGCCAGGGAAGGATCGGTGTTAGCACACACCTTGGGTGAATACACAGTGGGGCGTGGGATCCGGGAAGTAGCAGGAGGGCACTTCCAAGTCCCTGGAGGCAATAACTTTGCTGGGTGGTCTTGTGGAGGCGCCGAGCAGAAGGTACTGGACTCAAGTGCTTTTCTCCTTCTTGGGGAATGTGGTCGAGCATTGGATGGTCACATCCTCAGTTCTAGTCTTCGCCTGACCACTAGATTCTTGACATTGAGTGAGTCACTTAAGCATGCAGGTACTCAGCTGACCTGTAAAATGGGTTCAGGTTAGGACAGTAAGTGCCCTCCTGGGTATTTTTGAGAATTCAAATCATCTCAGACAGGAAAAGTGCTCAGTCCCAGGACTGGCCAGTCACGCTGGCCTGGACGGAGTGAACTTGTAGTTACAGTTTGCACTTGTTGAGGTCCTTCAGGTGCCCCCAGATGCGGGAGGAAGGAGCCAGCCTCCCCCCTTGGAACACAGGCCATGTCTTCAGTGCCTTCTACCAAACCCTGGGTCGGGAAGATCCCCTGGAGAAGGAAATGGTAATCCACTCCAGTTTTCTTGCCTGGGAAACCCCAGGGGCAGGGGAACCTGGTGGGCTACAGTCCATGGCGTCGCAGAGTCAGACACGACTCAAAGAGTGAGCAACAGCAGCAAGCCAGACTTTGGTGTCAGTCACTGGGGGAGTGTTTCAGACCCTCGGCTCCTGCCAAACTCCTGACCTTCCCCTCTCGACACTTCTGGGACCTCAGCTGCTCTTCCCTCTTCCTTCTAAGTGCGTGGTTTTTACAATACACTGGAATGACTAGGTGACTCAACTGATGGAGATACTCTTGTCAGAGTACCTGTCTGTTGCTATGGGGCAAAAATACCCCCCAAACAGAACTCATGTCTTCTCCCCAGATTGCTGTGTCACTCAATTGAATGGAGATCATTTGATTAGTGAGTGATAATTTCCATCTGCCCTGCAATCAGTCTTTGAACTTTTGAGCTCCACCCTTTGCATGTGCGAGACAATTAACATGGGAGCTCCCTGGGAGGCAGCATGGTGCTAAATCAGGCAGCTGCCAGACTGTACAGTTCAGAATCTCATGTGCCTGTGAGATGAGGTGGAGAAAGGAGAGAGCAAGGGTGCTCATCAGGAAAGAGTTCCTGAAAGGAGTACAACGATGGAAATGGAAAATCTTATGTTAGACTCCCCAGCCTCCTGAGGCCCAGACCCCAGGAAGGGGGATGTGTGAGGCAACTCCTTACATTGAATCAAGAAAATAAGGATCTTATCAGCACTTCTCAAACTGGATGCAAGAGGTTGGGGCAGGACTGAGGATTGTGCATTTCTGACAAGCTCCCTGGTGATGCTCCTGGTCTGAGGACCACCCTTGGTGTAGTCAGGTCTTAGATCGGGGTCCCCAACCTCCAGTATCTGATGCCTGATGATCCGAGCTGGAGCTGATGTAATAATAATAGAAACAGAGTGCACAGTAAATGTAATGTGCTTGAATCATCCCGAAATCATCTCCCCTAATCCTGGCCCACGGAAAAATTGTCTTCCACAACCAGTCCCTGGTGCCCAAAAGGTTGGGGACCACCGTCTTAGATGGTAGATTAGGCATTACCTGCAGGTCTGTATCATGTGATTAGAGGTATAGGTACACAAGGGAAAAGGAACCATTGGCACATGAGATTAATACAAATGTTTGCCAAACACCTCGCGGTGGTGAGTAGCATGGCATGGACTCCACCTCTGTCACTTCCTAGGTGTGGAACTTTGGTGTCTTAACCTGTTCCTGCTGCTCTTACAAAACACTGCAAACTGGGTAGCTTATATACAACCAATGGATCTCTCCCAGTTCTGGAGTCTGGAAGTCTGAGATCAGGGTATCAGCATGGTCAGGCGAGGGCCGTTTCCTTGCTTCATAGCTGTTGCCTCCTAGCTGTGCCCTCCTCTGGCAGAAGGGACTGGGGATCTTTCTGGAGCCTCTTTTATGAGGGCACTAATCTTATTCCTAAGAATTCCACCATTCTGATCTAAGCATCTCTTCAAGGCCCTGGCTCCTAATGCTATTATCTGTAGGAGTTACAATTTCAGCCTATGAATTTTGGAGGGACACAGACCTTCAGGCCATACAACCTGGACAAGTCTTTAACCCTCTCAGAACTTCACTGTTGTTGTTTAATTGCTAAGTCGTGTCAGACTCTCTTGCAACCCCATGGACTGTAGCCCGCCAGGCTCCTGTCCATGGGATTCTTCAGGCAAGAATACTGGAATAGGTTGTCATTTCCTTCTCCAGGGGATCTTCTCAAGCTAGGGATTGAACCTGCGTCTCCTGCATTGGCAGGCAGATTCTTTACTGCTAAGCCACCAGGAAAGCCCTCAGAGTCTCATCCATTGCCCACCTGCAAATTGGGGGTATTAATTAATACCAACCTTTAGAAGTGTGTATGGGATTAGGAGTAAAAAGACAAATCTGTGTGAATGCTTACAACAGCTCCTGGCCCACATGAAGCAGCCAACTAGTTTCTTCCCATCATCTTATCTGGGAGCACCTCTGTAGTACTCTTGCCGGGCAAATCCCATGGATGAGGAGCCTAGTAGGCTGCAGTCCATGGGGTCGCTAGGAGTCAGACATGACTGAGCGACTTCACTTTCACTTTTCACTTTCATGCACTGGAGAAGGAAATGGCAACCCACTCCAGTGTTCTTGCCTGGAGAATCCCAGGGATGGGGGAGCCTGGTGGGCTGCCATCTATGGGGCCGCACAGAGTCGGACACGACTGAAGCGAATTCTGGCACCCGGAATTCTGGCACCTGGGACCCACTTAGACCTCTAACCCCTTTCTTTGTTTCAGGAACTGGTAGGAAGAGTCAAAAGGAAGGGCAGTGACTGAATGGATGAGGATTTATGGGAAGAAAAAGAAAATCTTTGTAAAGAAAGAAAACACAGTTGGGTAGATTCATGAATCAAAAGTGGTAAAACACTTTTGGGCTCAACCTACTGTTTTTGAGCTCAGAAAGCCCATGAGTTGCTTTTCTGTAGGACAGAGTCTGCATCCAGTAACTTGGTGTTTAACTAGGAAATTGCAGGTCTGTTTCTGGGACCAGGTGGCATGGCAGTCCCGGCTTCTGTTTACACCCTTGGGGGTGTTGACTGAATATTAAAGTTGGTTCATGAAGGTTCCCTTCAGAGGGCTGTTGTTATTTAGTTGCTAAGTCGTGTCCAATTATTTGCCACCCCGTGGACTGTAGCCCGCCAGACTCCTCTGTCCATGGGATTTTCCAGGTAAGAATACTGGAGTGGGTTGACATTTCTTTCTCCAGGGGATCTTCCTGACCCAGGGATTGAAGCCAAGTCTCCTTCATTGGCAGGTGGATTCTTTACTGCCAAGACACCTGGGAAGGCCTCTCTTCAGATCCAGGAAATGAAAAAGCAACAAGATGGGGCCTCTAGGTTTTTTAGAGATGAACCCAGTTCCCTTTCTTCTGTAAGTGCTGGGTGTCCAGGGCTCTGAGCCCCAGTTCCCTCACCTGTAAGATAGAGGTGCTCAGGCTGAGCTGGGGTGAAGGAGACGGCGCACCTGTGTTGGATGTCCTCCGTAAATGTCAGCTGTGTCTTTTGACTCTGCCGAGAATCTTTGACCGAGCCTGCTCTTGCTTAGGATGTGTTTCCGGCTCCCTGGCATCTTCCCTGGGCTGCCCCATATACCCAGGGGCATCCTCTGCAATCAGCGTCTCCCTGCCTGGATAATCTTTGCTGTCCTGTGCCGTGTAAGATGTCAGCACCTAGGAAGAGTTAGTAGAGAGAAGTTGCTAGGGAGAGTCAGTAACTAGGAAGGACCCGCTCCTCTGGGCCTGCATTAGCACCGAGTGCAGCTCTGGGAAATAGTCTCACACGTGTGTCTCCTTTCCCAAGATTGCCCGTGGCTGGAGCAGCCCCGCCTCACCTGACTCCCTCTGACTGTGTTAATGGAATTAGCGTCAGGTTCCGCTGCGCTCAAGATAGTCCAGCCCCGCAGGCTGCCTTCAGTCCTGCCAAGCGCCCTGCTGGAGGTGGGAGGCCACCGAGGTGCACACACAGTGCTTGCTGGGGCCCGGAGTGTGGTTCCTGCTGGTCGGATCTCAGTTGGATCTGCCTGCAACCTGAGGATTCCCGGACTCCCGGTAGGTGACATGGGTGGGTGGGGAGGAGGCCTGAGTCATTGACCATGAAGGTAAAATCTTAGAATTCGGGGCCTCTTGAAATGTTCTGGTCTAGCGCTTCCTAAAAACCAGTTCAGGGATGGGGTGCCTTAGAGCATCCTGCGGAACTTGTTAGAAAATCAAATCCCATGGGGTGGAGTGGGGAAGGCACCCCTTAATCTGTATTTTAAAAAATATTTATTTGGCTCTGCCAGGTGTTGTAGCATGTTGGATCTTAAATTATAGCATGTGAGATCCAGTTCCCTGACCAGGCCCCCTCCATTGGAAGCTCGAGGTCTTAGCCACTGGACCACTAGGGAAGTCCTGTAATCTGTATGTTTAAAAAACAACTCCTGGGTGATTCTGGTATGCAATGAGGTTTGGAGGAACCCTGACTTAGGAACCCTGCTTTATTGGTGGTGAGGCTGGATTCAGGGGCGCAAACCTGATTCTGTCACTCCCAGCTCCACTGGCCAGGCAGTGACAGACCTGGAACCCAGTCCCCAGAACTTAGAAGTTCTTTTTTGGCTAACACATCCCTGGGACACAGGCCTCCACTTTGTGCACACAAACCTCTGCTCCATGCCAGAAATTCAGCCCAGTGGAAGAGCACTCTCATCTAGCCAGTGGATCTCAGCTGTGGGCTATTTTACTCTCGGAGGGAACATTGGATACGGCTGTAGATCTTTTCAGTCGTCATGACTTGGGTGGGGAGAGAGGAGTTACTACTGGCATCTAGTAGGTATACTGGGGTGAGAGGTGCTGCTAAACACCTTATACTGCACAGGACTGCAAAAATTATCCAGCTCCAAATGTCAGTAGTGCTTGGGCTGAGAAACCCTGGTTTAGGTGAATGCTTTTCAGACTTAACTGTGCACTTGGTCCTGATTTCATAGATCTTGGGTGCGGCCTGAGAGTCTGCATTTCTAACACGCTCCTGGTGGATGTTGCTGCTGCCCTTCTGGGGACCACTCTGTGTATAGCAAGTGTTTTTACTGCAGTTGATTTCATGGTGACTCCAATGTGGGTTGGAATCACAGCTCTGCTACTTAATTAGCTGTGTGACCTTGGGAAAGTTAACCTCTCTACATTTAAGTTTTTTTGTCTGTAAATTGCTTCCCAGGTAGCTCAGTGGTAAAGAATCTGCCTGCAAGTGTGGGAGATGCAGATTCGATCTCCCTGGGTTGGAAAGATCTCCTGGACGAGGAAATGACAACCCACTCCAGTGTTCTTACTTGGAGAATCCCTTGGACAGAGGAGCCTGGCAGGCTACAGTCCATGCGGTCACAAAGAGTTGGACATGACTTAGCGTCTGAGCACAACACACACAGTCTGTAAATTGGGGATAATATTACTTAGGTTCAAATGAGATAATATCTGTAAAGAGCTTGGCTGTGGTAAGCAGTCAATAAATGTAGCTGTTATTTTCATTATTATCATTTTTATTATTTGCTTAGCAATTCAGCTCTGTTTCTATAGTGTCTCATTATTTACCTACTTTATGCTTAATGCTTTGCTAAAATAGGATTAGTGGGAAGGAGATACAAAGGATTGTGACCGTGAACTATAAAGACAACTAATGTCAATTTCCTTTGTAAGTTGCGCTACCTCTGGCACTGGTGAGAAGTGAGGCTAGAATAGATGTAAAATCAACAGTGTTCTTCACTTCATGGAACACATTTTTACTACACTTACTCATCAAAAATAAGTATGGTAAGAACTTCCTAAAGATAAGGTGCCTGTTTTCTGAGTTTTCATTCTAACAGTGGCTTTATGGGTAATAGAGAAACATGACAAGTGAACATAGGTACCCAGTTTTATCAGCTTTTGAAAATATTGAAGTTCATCTAGCTTATGAGAACTTCAGAGCAGGTTTAGAGCTTGGGGTTGATCTTTGTTCAAAGCCCTACATTGCCAGGAATTGACCTGGGAATTATTTAGGATCTCAAAGGCTCAGTTTCCTCATCACTAAAATGGAAGAAAAATTGTACCCACTTCTAGAGTTGAAATGAGGCTGATGTGAGATGATGCATAAATTGCCTGCTGACTGTGGACCAGATTGTTCTAGGCCTGCCTTGGAAGGTCATCTCTTGGAAGACTGCTTTCAAGAGTGAGTACGTTAGAACCATGTAGGAAACGTACTGTGATGAACTTAAAACTAACCTTCTAAGGCTTGCTTAGGTAGTCTGATTCATTAGGGCCAGGCTCAGGAACCTGCGTGGCAAAGCAGCAGCCCAGGGGATTCTGTACTGTGTGCCACTTTGAGAAACGCAGTCCTAGTGGTGACGTTAGAGTGGTCACATTGAGTACCATGGTGCCCAGCAGAGATGGAAAACACACAGGAAACCTGGCCAGGCAGAGGAGTAAGAGGACACAGTAACTCCGGAGAGCTGTTCTGCCAGAACTTTTGTTTTGGCAGAGGCTTCTGCTTTCTTTGCCAAGCCATCATTCATTACTTGGAAAGAGGAGGGAGAATGGGGAGGGGAGAGGGGACAAATACAGCTGGCTGTCAGAACAGTTGACCTCCAAATGGGATAACCTCGAAGTCAGGCTTGAGCAATCTGGAAGCAAGAAGTGGAGGTGAGGGAGGTGAGAGCAGAGGCACGTGCTGGAGGCATTTCTGCAGATTGCCTGGTAAATGTGGAAAGATGATGGAAAGCTTGGCAGTGGGTGAGCCTGGGGGGAGGGTGGGTGGACAGGAAGCCCCTCTCGGCTCCAGGTGCAGTTGTTACCAAACCAAACTCGAGTCTCCTTGCCTGACACACAGCAAAGCCAATCTTCTGATGCCCATGGTGGAGAAGGAACGTACCGTGTTTATGGCAGGGCTGGTGCCAAGCAAGGAGGATGGGCAGCTCGTGCTTTGAAGACTCGAAGTCCCTGATGGCTTTCAGGGAATGGTTTTTAAAGGCAACATTTAAGCTGAGGATTGTGGCTCCTGGATTTTCTTTTGATTGATGGGTGGTGTGGTAACAGGATGGTGCTTTTTGAAATCTCCATCATCAACCTTCTGGTTCTAGCCTATTTGGGATCTCGTGCTTGTGGTCAGCATGTAGTCATCTTCCACTGGGTTGTGGGGGTGGTCTTAGTTTATGCAGAACTCAAAGATATGCATCAGATTGTTATCTGTAGCCCTTCAGGTGAAACTAGGAGTCCTGGGACTCTGTTAATTGCTTGTCTGCTTTTTGGAACTCAGGCCAAAACAAAGAGGAGGAGACATGGAGGGACTTTTGTACCTGGGAAGGCCCAGCAGGGTCTTGCTTGGTTTCATCTCCACCTTTTCTTTAATCCTCTTTAATCCAGAGGGTAACAGGGATGGAAAGGAAAAGGAATTAAGTTTTGGATAGAGGGGTTAATCATAAACTCAGCAGGGGAATTCGGTTTTAGGGGGACTTGGTTTCGTTGGCTCCAAGGAGGCCTCTTTGGAGGACCAGGATGTGAGTTGTGACAGGGCAGTGCAGGGAGAGCTCAGCCCACCTGCAGCCCAGGCAGAACATTTTGCCTTTTTAGATAAAGAATCAGCTCTTACTGCTTTATAGCAAGAAGTTATGGTGAACGGAACGGATAGGAGCAGAGATTGTAGAGTCACGGCCTGCTTTCAAATTCCAACTTTGCCATGTATAAGCTGTGAAATCTTTTCTTTAAAAAAATTTTTTTTTAATTTTTTGCTGCACTGGGTCTTCGTTTCTGTGCACGGATTTTTAGTTTTGGCCTTCAGTGATTGTGGCGCATACTAATAGTAGCATTCACAACTGATACAGGACAATGGGCTCCAGGGATAGGCACATTAGAGGATGCTCCACAGCCATTAGGGGCTCTTAGAGGCTTATATATGAATTCTTCATGACTTATTGTATTACATAAGGTAACCCTAGCTTCTGTAACAGAAATCTCCAGGTCACAGTAAATGAAAGCAAGAAGAGCTTCTTATGCACCAGTCTAGAGGAGGAGTTCCTGCTGGGGCAGCCCTCTTCCATTTGGTGTTTCAGGGACCCAGGCTCCTTCTGTCTTGTTGTTTGGCCAGTTTTCAAAACAAGGCACCTAAGGTCACTCTGAAGGTCATCTCCTTTTTCTTTTTTTTTTAAGACAGCCAGCCAGGGAATAAGGACATTGAGTTGACTGAACCAGGCCTGGAATTGGCTCCCATCACTTCTGCTCTCATTCTGCTGGCCAGAGCTTAGTCTCCATGGGGGCAGACAAATGTTGTTAGCTGTATGTTCATTGTCTATTTAGCAAGACCTCCCATGATAGTTTTTATGCAGCATCTTCTTTTTTTTTTTTATACCTTTATCTGATTTTCTGCTGTGAAGCCAATCTTAACCAAATCCTACTTCATTTCATGCAACACTTGGTCTTGATCTGCGAGCTCTGTGACAAAGTGAGCATCTTGGACCGGGAAGGAGGGGTTGGAGAATGTGAGCTGCTGTTTGTGCTTTATGCTTTTCACTCTACTCTTTCCTGGAACACAGTGAATTTTTAGGGTACATGTTTGCATATGTGGTGATGCTGGCTGGCAGCTACAGGGACCCAGTGCTCATTTTGCTTGGTTTAAAGCCTTTGAGATCAAGGATGGTGACGTGTGCTTTTGGGAGCAGGTTTTAACCTGCAGGGAGCTGGTGACTACTGACTTTAGTGACTGCAGCAAAACTTTGTTTCTTTTTCCTCATCATGGAAACATTGTACAGTGTGTCTTCCACAATCAGTACAAATGAGGCGTTAATGAAGAGACTCTTGTTTGGCAAACAGAACTTTCTCTTTGTTGGGATTGATGCTCAGCCTATTTCCTGGGAGTGTTTATGAGAAGGCAGTTTGTGATTCCTGCACGTGTATATGTAAGGTTCCTGAATTTTTTTTTTTTTTTTAATGGAGAAGTCAACAACCCATTGGGTTCGTGGAAAGTATTTTGGAAGCTTGTCATTTGAGGACTGTACCCACGAGAGTCCCTAGTTTTATGGTTTTGGGAAATTTGTACACTAAAATAGGTGGGGTGGAGGCTGGACATTGAACACAAGCGTCTCACTTTAAAGAAGACCTCTTATGTTTGATGTGCGGCCACCATCAATCAAAGCGTTGTGGGGTATGGGTTTTCCAGGCTTTCTGTGTGGAATTTCATGGCCAAGAAGCTGGACAGGAACTTCCCTGCTGGTCCAGTGGTTAAGAAAGCTGCCTGCAATGCAGGGGATGTGGGTTCAATCCTTGGTCAGAGAGCTAAGTTCTCACATGTCATGGGAGAGTTAAACCTGGGTGCTGCAGCTGAGTCCTGGCGCTCTTGAGCATGCGTGCCACAACCAGTCTGTGCAATGCAAGGAAAATCCTGCGTGCTTCAGCTAAGAACTGAGACCTGATGCAGCCAAATAAATACATGAATAAATATTAAAAATTAAAAAGAAAAGTTGGACCAAGTGCCACAGAACCCTTGATTCAGTCATTCTCTACTCATGGAGTTTGCAGCTTAAAGTCCCTTCTCTCCAAAAAAACACAATTTTCACAGGTTCTATTTAGGAATAGAATCTCTTTCCCCTTCTCCTGTTTCCCTCACCTCCCTTCAGAAAAGCAGGTGCTCACTTCTTTTCATCCATCAAGAAATTCTGTTTGTGAGTTCCATCTGGTCAGGAAAGCTTATTTGATACTTAGACATCAAGATGCCAGTTTCTGCTTCAGGCTTTTTTTCTACCAATTTTTGCTTTTTCTCAGAGAGGGACTGTGCTGTATGTTGTCACAGAGTTTTGCCAATATTCTTCCAGGTCTCCTCTTTTTCAGTGAGTCTGAATCCACATCATGTTAGAATAAGTATCAGTGCAGTAGACAGTGCTGTAGTTGGACCACGCATTGTCAATTTCATGACTTTGTATAGTTTGCAGAATGTTATGCCACCTTGTCGCAATGGTAACATGGTTTTGAAAAATTAACACCATGGAACCGAGATATTAAGGTTGGTAAGTTTCCTAGTCAATGGAAGGGAATGAGTTTGGCCAGAGTCTGTGATCTTATGGGGATTATTTACCCTTGCTGAGCTTCTGTTTGTTCACTTAGAGACTTAAGTCTAACATACATTCCTTGTTGGGGTTTTTGGGAGAATGTACCTAAGGTTCTTCAACTGTGATTCGGAGAAGGCATTGGTGACCCACTCCAGTACTTTTGCCTGGAAAATCCCATGGACGGAGAAGCCTGGTGGGCTGCAGTCCATGGGGTCGCTAAGAGTCTGACACGACTGAGCGACTTCACTTTCACTTTTCACTTTCCTGCATTGGAGAAGGAAATGGCAACCACTCCAGTGTTCTTGCCTGGAGAATCCCAGGGACTGGGGAGCGTGGTGGGCTGCCGTCTATGGGGTTACACAGAGTCAGACACGACTAACATGACTTAGCAGCAGCAGCAGCAACTGTGATTAATGTTCACAGGATTCAGTAAGTGATAACTATTTATTATTATTAATATAAAATCACAATCAGTGAGAGATTAAAAAATAGCCATAGTGGAAATAAAATGAAATAGAATATCATAAGCAGGGATTTTTCTGGTATGATTGTATTTTATAATGATCTATAGCATCCTTTATGGAGACAAATCTGTAGTAACTGGTGCTTGTGATATCATTTTAAAGTGCCTATTGTTTCAATTCCACAAATGTTTACTTAGCACCTACGGTGTTTCAATGCTCTGTGGGACTGTTTGGTTGAAAAGGTGGGACGGAGTTAACAAGGTAAGACAAGTCCTCTCCTCTAAGACCTTATCGAAGTGACCTGTGCCCCAGTTTGGGACAGTCCTGGTTTATTGTGGTTGCTTAGGGATAATGTTTTATAGTGCCCCTTTCATTTCAAAAGTGTCCTGTTTGGGGAAACCAATTATATGGTCACTAATGACAAACCTAGACAGCATATTAAAAAGCAGATACATTACTTTGTTGACAAAGGTCTGTCTAGTCAAAGCTATGGTTTTTCCAGTGATCATGTATAGATGTGGGAGTTGGACTGTGAAGAAACCTGAGTGCTGAAGAATTGATGCTTTTGAACTGTGGTGTTGGAGAAGACTCTTGAGAGTCCCTTGGACTGCAAGGACATCCAACCAGTCCATCCTAAAGGAAATCAGTCCTGAATATTCATCGGAAGGACTGATGCTGAAACTCCAATACTTTGGCCACCTGATGTGAAGAACTGACTCATTGCAAAAGACCCCAATGCTGGGAAATATTGAAGGTAGGAAGAGAAGGGGACGACAGAAAACGAGCTGGTAGGAAGGCATCACTGACTCGATGGACGTGAGTCTGAGCAAGCCCCGTGGTTGGTGGTAGACAGGGAGACCTGGCGTGCTGCAGTCCATGGGGTCGCAAGGAGTTAGACATGACTGAGCAGCTGAACTAACGAGTAATCTGTTACTGAGACAGAGGGAGTTCACAGAGAGGAGGACTGCTGAAGCACTGACTGAACAGGAAGGAGCAAGATGAAAGCTATTCTTCAGTGAGTTGAGTCCAGGCTAGAGTTAGGACCACAGGGAGGAGGTAGCGGGGAAGGCATTTTGGAGCCAGAATAAGTGCTTCCATGGGATCGATAGAAACCCAATCTGAAATGCCGTGTTGAATTCCAGAGTATGAAGAACCAGACTCAGCTACCCAGCTTTTTTGGTTTAGGTTTCATCCATCAGTTGGTCCCCACATTTTTGTGGAGGCCCTAACTATTAGGTTTAGCTTTTGCCTAAAGAATTCCCTAGCCAGATGAGGGAAGGACGCCTACTGCCTGCATGCCGAGTTATTGCCCTGGTTTTTATGGCCATTTCCCCTTTCCTTCCTTTTTCCTTTTTAACTCTGGGTGCTCAGGTCCTCAGGTGTGAAGCTCAGGGTTACTTTTGCATTTCCACCAGGGGTTCAAAATGACCTGATCCTGAGTGGAGGTGGAGCAGGGCAGTTAACTCTTCCTTGACAGAGTGTTTGAAATTGGAGGGCTTTTTTTTGCTTGTGTGTGTCACATCTCACATACCTAGAGAGAACACTGGTTACAGTAGATTTGAGAAGTATTATAAAATGATATGTCCATGTGTCCAGAGGTAATAACCTTAGAAATAATGCAGAATACAGTTCAGACTTTTTAGATGTGAATTTTTTCCCCCGAGTGTTTGCCTTTGGTTTGAGTGTCTTAATTACCATTCAGGGAACCTTTAGGAAATTAAGGTGGAAAAAGTCACGCCTGGCTTAGGTATTAAAATATAATACTAAGTGTTTATTGTGGAGGCTTCACCTTTAGAATTCCTATTTGCAGTCCTGTGCAGCACAGCCAATTTTCTGTGTCGTTAACTTTTTCCTGTAATGCCAAAGGGCAGGCAGGAGGCTGCTGGTATCCACATTTTCTTTCTCCGAGGCGAGCTGAACAACCATCTGTGCTGTGAAATGGATGATGTACAGTTGCCCTCTTGATTTGGCATTTGTGTGTGGGGTGGTTTTTTTTTTTTTTTTTTGCTGCACTATAGGGCACGTGGGATCTCAGTTTCCCGATCAGGGATTGAACCTGTACCCCCTGCAGTGGAATTGCGGAGTCTTAACTACTGCACAGCCAGAGAAGTCCCTGGTATTTGTGTTTTAATACACACATCTTTGCTGATGCTCCCTTCACCAGAATGTTCCCTGCTAATTCTCTGAAACCAAAAATGGCAGCCAGTATGGAAAACGGTATGGAGATTCCTTGAAACCTAAAAATAGAGTGACCATATGAGCCAGCAATCCCATTACTAGGTATATAGCTGGAAAAGATGAAAACTATAATTCAAAAAGATATATGCACACCAGTGTTCATAGCAATACAACTTACAATAGTCAAAACATGGAAGCAACCTAAATGTCCATCGACAGATGAATGGACAAAGATGTGGTATATATAAATGCTTTGGAACATTACTCGGGCATAAAGGAGAGTGAAATAATGCCGGAAACAGACATAGAGACGTAGAACAAACTTCTGGCTACCGAAGGGGAAAGGGTGGGGAGGGAAGGATAGATTAGGAGTTTGGAATTAACAGATACTGTATATAAAATAAGCAAGGACCTACTGTATAGCACAGGCAACTATATTCAATATCTTTAATAACCTGTAATGGAAAAGAATCTGAAAAAAGAATCTCTTATCTATCTGTAGTGTATAATGGAATCACTTTGCTGTATACCTGAAACACAACATTGTGAATCAACCTGTCCTTCAGTTTTAAAAAATGAGAACCAATAATGGATTAATCGAGGTCTTTGTATCCATACTGCTGAAGATTTGTGAGAGCCTGTTAGGGGCAGAAAGAATTCTGGCAGTGGAGTGAAAAGGCCAAGCTCAGTGACGTCAGATACGTCATGCCAGGCCTTAGAGGTAACCTGAGATAGAGAAAGAGTGAAGAACCCCCCTTCCAGCATTGTCCTGAGGACGGATGAGGTGACTGTCGTGAAAGGACTCTGGGCCACCCCCAGGTTGCAGTGGTTTTTTTTTTTTTTTTTTTTTTTTATGAATCACCCCAATTCACAAAGATCTAGAACAAGGAAGAGCAAACAATGGCCCAAGTGCCACATCTAGCCCATCTCCTCTTTTCTCTTGGCCTCTCGAGCCAAGAATCATTTCACATTTTAAAAAAATAGTTGGGGGAAAAATCATAGAAGAATAGTATTTCCTGACACATGAAAATTCCATGCAATTCAAATTACCAGTGTTGTTAAAGTATCGTTGGAACCTAGCCCTGCGCGTTCGTGTATGGATCTTCTGTGGCTGCTTTTGTGTGACTGTGGCCGAGTTGAATCGTTGATCCAGAGACAGCAGGGCTGTAAATGTTAGCCTGACCCTTTGCAGGAAGAGGTGCACCAACCCCAGTCTAGAGCAGTGATTGTTGTAGCAAGGCGAAGTGGGTTCTGCACAGAGGTCCTTGGCCTGATGCGGCTACAGCTTGGGGAAAGCTGAAACCCCCAGCTTCCTCAGGAAGACCCCTAGGCTAGTTTATTTGCTCGTTCATTCATTCTTTCACCAAATATCTTGAGTTCCAGCCATGTACCAGACAAACCGATGGGTGGTGCGGAGAAAACAGTTAAGGGACACAGAAAAAAGATCCTGCTCTCAGGGAGCTTCCAATCTGATGGGAGAAATTAGACAAATACTACACAGGTCAAGGTACTTGTCATGTCAGGGCGTGAGCAGCGCTCTGAGGAGAGGTGAGGGTGGTGGGAAATGCGAAGGAGGTGATCTGTTAGCCCTGAGCACACGCAATGGGATGGAGGCAGTGAGGCAGAACTGCCCAGCAGAGGGAAAAGCTAGTTGCAAGACCTTGGGAGGGAAGCATTGGAGAAAGTGGAACTAAGCAAGGTGTGCACAGTGGGGGTTATTTATTTTCAGCATTGATCACAGAGCTTGGTCATCTGATTTACGGTTATGTTCAAATAGTGTCTGTTGTCCTCTTTGGGCACATTAGAAAGTGAGAAGGGGGCTGATATAGTGGAGTGGATAAAAGAGGAAGTTCCAGAGTGGGACTTTTCAACGACTGTGCTATTGACATTGAGGTCTGAACAATTCTTTGCTGTCCTGTGCAGTGTGGGATGGTTGGGTGGTATTCCAGGCCTCTCCCCACTGGATCCCGGTAGTTATCTCCCAGTTGTGGCAACCAAAAGTGTCTCACAACAATGTTACACATCCACTGGGGGCAAAATCACCCCCACTGAGAACCACTGCTTTGGGGTTAGGTTGCTTGCTGGCTGTGTGACTTTCAACGTGTTACTTCCCTTCTCTGGGCCTCCGTTGTATTATCTGTAGAGTGAAAGCATTACCTCCACCTGGCATCCCAGGGCTCTTGAGCACCCAGTGGAGTGTACCCAGCGGAGCTTGGTGCTTGGTTTGGCCCAGGCCCTTGCCAGGCGTTAGCTGGGGGAGCAGAGACCTCAGCTCTCGTTTTCCTCTCATTTACCTATTCTGCAGCTGAGAGCACAGTGTCTGTTCTTGTCTTGGTGAGGGAATTGTGTTCATGAGATTGGCTCAGATCCTTTTGTTAAAGTACAAGCCACCAAAATGTCATTTTTTGGTTTTATTTTCCCATTTAATGATCGCCATCCTTCATGTGTGGCTGCTGTTTGACAGCTTCCAAATTGACCTGTGATGCGCAGAGGTGGACATCATTTCTTCCACTTTCAGGCGTGGTGGGAAATGCAGGGCCTCAGAGCTAAGGAACATGCCTGAGGTCTCCCTGAGTTGAAGGGTGGAGGCTCTAGCTCCCAGTGGTTTGGCTCTGGGCAGCCCGGCTGATGGGGTGTGGAAAGGGAGGAGGGCTGTACTGTTTGGAAGAGGGAGAAGTCTTTGTACCTTTTCTCTGTGGCTCTGCTGGCAACACATTTGTTTAAAACGGGCTTCTTTAGTGATACAAGTGAAGTTATTTACAAAACAAAAATGGACTCACTGACTTAGATAATGACTTTGTGGTTGGGTTGGGGGAAGAATGAGGCAAGGGATAGTTAGGGAGTTGGGGATGGACATGTACACACTGCTATATTTAAAGTGGGTAACCAGCAAGGTACTACTGTGTAGCACATGCAACTCTGCTCAGTGCTGTGTGGCAGCTCAGATGGGAGGAGTTTGGGGGAGAATGGATACAGCTATATGTATGGCTGAGTCTCTCTGCTGTCCACTTGAAACGGTCACTACATTGTTAATCAGCTGTATTCCAATATAAAATAAAAGATTAAAAAAATAAATAAAAGGACTTCTTTGCCCCCAGGGAGCCCCCAGGACACCCTGGCTGACTAATGTCACCCCTGGCCCTGTAGAATGAAAGGGATGCCTGCTGTAAAGAGGAATGGCAACTGGAAGGAACTGCAGACACTTGGCAAACTAGCATTTTCATCTCCCAGTCCGCTCGGGGCACTTGGAAGGAGCACATGGGGAGAGTCTGGAGGAAGTACCTCTGTGGATCTGTGTCATGGTGGACTCATTTCCTCCCCTGTATCCCCTCACCCATGCCTGAACTGATTGCGGGACAGAGTTCCTATTGGCACTTCCTTCTAGACTGTTGGATGGCCATGTTTCGAGCTCTTGGGGTATCCTGGAAAGCACTGTCTTGTGTCATCTTCTTTCACCCTCTTCCTTCTCCACTTCAGGGCTGTTATCTCCACTCAGACTGAAAAGTGAGTTCCAGAAGGTTAAGTAACTTTCCTAGGCTCAGCAGTTAAGTAATTTGGAGAAAGTGGAATTTGATCCTTACAGTTTTTTTTCTTTCATAAAATCTGGGATGCAGCAGAAGAGGAGGCTGATGACTCTCCAAAGAAGTTAAAATTGTACCCCAAAGCTCAGTGCCTGTTGGGATTCCTGGGCTCGACCCTCAAGGCCTTTCACCTGTCACTGAATCCACTTTTCAGTATGAATGTGGATGAGTCCCTTGAAGTCTGTCTCAGTAATGCACCCACAATGGGTTAACTTCTTTCTAGGGGATTATTTTGAATAGTCTTATAGTGTCTTCTTCCTTCTGCCCGTCCTCTTCTGAAGCTTGTCAGAGTTAGGGTTATTTTGGAGAACCGGGGTGTATGAGGGAGCCCTCCTGACCCCCTGTCCCTGCAGTCATCCTTCACAGAGCATACCCTGAAGTGGAGAACCCCCCACAATGAGCACGCTTATGCATGCTCCGTGGTATCTGGCTCTTTGTGATCCCATGGACTGTAGCCCGCCAGGCTCTTCTGTCCATGGGATTTTCTAGGCAAGAATATTGGAGTGGGTTGCCATTTCTTCCTCCAGAAGGTCTTCCTTACTGAGGGATCAAACCTTTGGTTCCTGCATTGGCAGGTGGATTCTTTACCACTGAGCCACTGGGAAGCAGCCCCTCTGCCACCAACCCCACAAGCCCCTATATCTGATTAAAAAGCAGATTGTGATTCCTCTGTAGATCTGGCCTGGGCCTTGAGTCTGCATTCCAGAAAAGCTCCAGGGTGATGCTGAGGCTGCTGTCCACTGATCACACTGGGTAGCCAGATATATCAATAGCTGATGATTCTCTTGCCCTCGCTTCAGAGACTGAACCAAATATTAGGTTCCAGAAGAATTCTATCTTTTAGCAGCACATGGAGTCACTCACAGTGAAGTGGTGTTACCTAAACTGACTACTGATGAGCATGGTGAACTTAAGCCAGATATTTTATGATTGGTCCCTTCTCTTAAGAGTAGCTACCATTTTCTGCATACCTACTGTGTGCATTTACATTTTCCCACTGAGTAGTAGCACACTGGATTACTTTGGATCTAAGGTCACTCCGGCGGTGAGAAATGCAATTCATTTCTAATAAGCTCCAGTTTTGAGTCAGCAAGCCTGCCGTCAATTTGCATGCCAGGAGCCCGTGGGTGAGATTCAGATTTTACACACATTGTCATGCTGTATTTCCTTTATTAGTTATACGGGTTCTGAGGCAGCTGGCTTCTTGGAGGCCTGGTAAGGGATGTTAGGGAGTTTTGTCGACTGTCTCTGTGCCAGGCTCACTTAGACTCTCGTAAAGCTCCTGGAAAGGCCTTCACTCTCAGACCCTGGAATGTCTGTGCCTGGTCACCTGGACGGCACTTAGCAGAGCCTGGGCAGATACACTGTCACAGTCGCCGTGCCCCGGGCTTGCCCCTCACTCTGCGTACAGTGGCTTATGTGAAGAACAGGTTAACTAGAAAATCACTCGTGCCACTTGCAGGAAAACACTTCCAGTAATGAGACAGGATTTGAGGACTTGAGGATCTGAGTGGGCAGGTGATTATAACCAACCCTTCATTCTCTCCAAAACAGTCAACATGCCATCTCCTGAGCTGCGTCATGAATGTAACTAACATCCAGCTAGGGATTTGGGGAGGGTTTATATTTTTTTGTAATCCATGACCTGTTATTAATTTGCCTTAAACAAAAGTAATTTACCGCGTACTTCTGAGGCTTATTGTGTTTCTCCGAAGTCCTTTTATCTTGCGAAAGGTGGTGTTATGCATTTTAATAGAAACAATAGCTTTCTTTTAAAAAATGCTTCCTTCTCTCATCAGTCAAGTCATAGAGCTAGTACTGTAGAGCAGCGGTCCCCAGCCTTTTTGGCACCAGGAGCTGGTTTCATGGAAGACAAATTTTTCCATGGACTAGGGGAGGAGGGTGACTTCAGGATGGTTTAAGCACATTACATTTACTGTGCACTTTATTTCTATTATTATTGCATCAGCTCTGCCTCAGAGAATCAGGCATTAAATCCTAGGGGCTGGGGACCCCTACTGTATAGAGAGCTTTGAGACTCAGAACTGCAAATCTGTCCTTCATAACAGTACCAGCCGTACATAGAAGTATGGTATACTTTTGCGGACAAAAGTGCTGTTTCTCTATCAGGGGATCTGAGCCTTCACAGTTGTGCTAGTGTGGATTGTCGTGCCTGTGTGTGACGTTTATCCAGTCTATCAATTACAGACTTCCTTTAAGGAGTTTTCAGGAAACCCTCTTACCATGAAGTTACAAATTGATGTTTTTCTAGTTTAATTATGGCAGTTTAGAAAGGAAGCACCTTTCACACAATTATCTAAAGCCAGCTTCCTCTAAAATTAGAGGAGGGCACAGCATAATATAGATGGAAACCTGCCCTGGCATGCTGAAAAGCACGCGTGCCTTGGGGCGCTCACGTGATGTGTTTCTGACCTTGGAGGAGAGGTTTGTTTTTTGGAGATCCGGCTGGAGATGTCTGTGGAGCAGCGAGCTCCACAGTGTAAGGACTGCCTTACACTTAAGGGTGTCATCATCCTTGTCCAATTCCTACTCTATCTTTAGTGACCATCCCCCTGCCCTCCAGTGAGGTGACCCCCAAGGAGCCCGTTATCACAGTCCTGACTTGATGGATAATCGCTGGTTATGAGGTCTGAGTTGACATCAGCGCTTTGTGTGATAGTGTTGGACTTGCCTGGCTCAAGTTGGTATTTCCATTCATGGGAGGCTGCAGCGTGGAAGCATGCTTGCAATGGGATTTGCCAAAACGTGAAGATTTTCTGTGTGGTAGCTGGACCAGGACAGCTGTCCTGAGAACTGTTTCAGCAACACTTTCCCATTTGGTTCCCTGAAGGTTCTTCTGAGAGTGTGGGATTGAACTCTGGAGGATGATAGCCTGGCTTTCCTGGGAGACTGCTGGCAGCATGTGTACACATGTGTGTATATGCGTGTGTGCATGTATGTGTGTGTGTGTCTCGTGTAAGAGGCCCAGCTGTAGAAGAGAAGGAGACTCTGTTGGAGCATAGGAGCCCCTTCTGCTGGCCTTCCTACCTGCTGGCATCAGCACAGGACAAGGGTACGGAGCTGTCATCAGAGTCACTTGTCTTTCTTGGCAGCCGTGCTGCAGGCAGGGAGCGGGATGCAGTAGCTAAAATAACAACAGAAACTTGCTGCTTTATCAGCTGTGAGCCCTTAAAGGGGTTTCTGAAACTGCGTAGCATTAATTTTTAAACTCTGTTAAATGGGTCTAATAGTATGTGCTCTGCTTATCTCATATGGTCTTAAATATGCTGTAGGATGGGCTTTGCTGATGCCTTAGCAGGTGAAGAGTCTGCCTGCAGTGCAGGAGACACAGGAGATGCCAGTTTGATCCCTGAGTTGGGAGGATCCCCTGGAAAAGGGAGGTGGCAATCCACTCTGGTATTGCCTGAAAAATCTCACAGATGGAGGAGCCTGGCGGGCTACAGTCCAAAGAGCTGGACATGACTGAACGACTAAGCATACACACACACGCTGTAAGGTCCCCACAAGTAAATGCTTTGTAAACCAAGAAGGAATAGACGAGGGCCTGTTCAGTGAGAGGCAGTATGGCCTCGTAGTTAGCAGTGATACGCCAGCAGAGTGGTTATAGCAGTCGTTAGTAGCAAAAAGAGCTAGTCAGATCATGGGTAGTGGTTAGGAGTACAACCACTGCTCCTACTGAGCCAGTTGTTGGGGTTGCTTTTGTAATTTGCTTTGCTTTTTCTTTTTCCAAAGCACTTGTTGAAGGGGATTCTTAGGGTGTACTAGTTTTGTTCTGAGATAGAATCTCTTACCCAGGGCATGGCCCTGGCCGTGGACAGGACAAACTCTGAACTGAACCAGTGAAATGTCTTCTGTGGCTTAAACTGAGTCTGTTCTGAGTATCGGAGGGGGAGCTTTTGAATTCCCTTGAGAGCCTGTGACCTTGGCATGACTCTGCTCAGGAAGTCAGACAATCTACCGCCCTGATGCCTGCATCTCCCTGATGTGTTTTGTGGCCTTGGCGGCTGTGGGCCTTTTGTTCTGAAGTCAACTGTCTGATATTCCTTTGGAATATATGAGTCAGGGGGGAAAGAATTGGATGTGTTCCCAGTCTTACTCATGAACTTTTTTCATCTATTAAAGGAATCTCAGTATCACTTAATTAGATGTCTTTTTTTTCCTTCAGTTGATTTGATTAAACATTAGTAATAATAATAATCATAATTGATCTTAGTGTCCCCCCAGCCCCCGTGCAGTTGTGTGTGTGTGTTAGTCACTCATGGACTGTAGCCTGCCAGGCTCCTCTGTCCGTAGGATGTCCCGGACAAGAATACTGGAGTGGGTTGTCATTCCCTTCTCCAGGAGATCTTCCCAACTCGGGGATCAAACCCAGGTCTCCTACGCTCTGGGTGAATTCTTTACCATCTGAGCCAGCAGGGAAGCCCTCCAGTGCCACTAGTTGCTCATGTATATTTACTCAGTGAGTAGTTGGATTTGGAGAGCTACAGAGGAAGATTTAGAGATTTATTATTAGCTTCAAGTCTAGGGACTATTAAGGCAAACATTTCTTTTTTAATTGAAGTATAGTTGGTTTACAAGGGTGTGTTAATTTTTGCTGTACAGCAAAGTGATTCAGTTATACATATGGGTACATTCTTTTCTAAAATTCTTTTCCATTATGGTTTATTACAGGGTATTGAATATAGTTCCCTGTGCTATACAGCAGGACTTTGTTGTTTATCCATCCTAAACATAATAGTTTGCATCTGCTAATCCGAAACTCCCAATCCGTCCCTCCCCCAGCTTCCCCCCCCTTGGCAACGATAGTATGTTCTCTATATCCTTGAGTCTGTTTCTGTTTTGTAGATTGGTTCATTTGTGTCATCTTTTAGATTCCCCATGAAAGTGAGTGTCGTATGGTATTTGTCTTTTTCTGACTTACTTCACTTAGTCCGATAATCTCTAGGTCTGTTCATGTTGATGCAAGTGGCATTATGCCATTCTTTTTTATGGCCAAGTAATATTCTATTGAGTATTTTATATATACACACCACATCTTCTTTATTCGTTTGTCTGTTGATAGAAGTCTAGATTGTTTCTGTGTCTTGGCTATTGTGAATAGTGCTGCTATGAACATAGAGGCATATGTATCTTTTTTGAATTTTAGCTTTGCTGGATATATGCTTAAGAGTGGGATTACTGGATCATATGGTAGTTCTATTTCTTGTTTTTTGAGGAACCTCCGTACTGTTTTCCACAGTGACTGTACCAACTTACATTCCCACCAGCAGTGAAAGGGTTCCCGTTTCTCCCCATCCTTTCCAGCTGTTATTTGTAGACTTTTTAATGATGGCCATTCTGAGCAGTGTCAGGTGGCACTTTATTGTAGTTTTGATTTCAGTGTTTTTTTCATGTTTTGGCCATCTGTAAGACATTTGAGGGTAGGAGAAGAGGGCAACAGAGGATGAGATGGTTGGATGGTATCACCGACTCAATGGACGTGAGTTTGAGCAAACTCCAGAAGATGGTGAAGGACAGGGAAGCCTGGCGTGCTATAAAACCATGGGGTCGCAAAGAGTCGGACATGACTGAGCAACCGAATAACCGCAACTCATAGTCTTTTTCTCTGGGTCCCTACCCTTTGCTTCTCCTTTGTAACCACTTTCTTCTTATCTGCCTACATATGGCAGTGTGTGTGTCCCATAGATGAGTCTCCATTACAAATACAGGCAGGGTGATTTTCTCCCTCCTACAGCTTCTCCCCCACACCCTGCCACTGCATGGACTATCCTGCCAGCCCAGTGGCTACTGTAGTCTGGGTTTCATGTGTTGTCAGAGCTGGTGGGAAATTCAAAGAGGGTCTTGTACTACCTTTGCATTTTGGAAATGCAGGCCCAAGGGGAACTGACTTGGCCAAGAACACACTGAGTTAGTGAGGTGGCCAGATATGAACCTTGCGCTCCTGGCTCCTCCTAGCCCTGACCCAATTCCCAGAGAGCAGACCGTACTTCAGCCAGAAGAGTCCAGCAGATAGTATCCTGGAGGAAGGTGTCCTGCATGGGGGTGTTCAGGGTACCCCACTCTGCCCGTGGGTGACTGATTCTTTAGATACTAAGGAGAGATGGGCTTGGGTCTTCTCTACCGTCTGAAGATGGGACTGTGCCTCCCCCAGCCTGGGAAATGGTATCCTCCTTCCCTGCCAGTGGGCGTTTTCTGCCTTTATCCCTTTCCTGGCTGCTGAGTGCAGTGCCCAGGCTGTGGCCGTCAGAACTGCCCTGCAGGTGAATGGACCTGGACTTGTTAGGTCCAGCTCTGCTTGTGGTGAAATCCCAGCGGATCCTCACACCCTACCCACACCCAGGAAATTCTGGAGTCTGCTGGAGCTGATAAAGTTGGGATGTCTGTCGCCTCTGGTATTGCTTTCTCAGTTTTATTAATCAATAATAGGAAATGAAGTCAAGACATTCTTGAGTCTGTGCCGGCCTTTTCAGTGCTTTTATGGTCTCTGTGTCCTAATACTTGCTCTCTTTTTCTTAGATTTTTCTCAGCATTGTAGGAGCACAAGGCTGGCTTTCTTGGGGAAGCCTGGGAATTCATGCATGCTGTGCAAATCAGTATATATTGATGGATTCAGGATTGAGTCTGCAAGTGGGTGAATTCTCACCATGCGGTGACCCTGTGAATAAATAGGGCTGACTCTAAGGCTATCGAACACTGGGGACTTTGACATCTACGGGTGTGGGAGAGGTGCTCTGGAGCCAATTTCCCATGGAAACTGAGGGATGACTGTATTACACTGAGGCCCAGTTTTCCTCTCTGTTGTTGTTATTTTAATTGCTAAGTTGTGTCCGACTCTTTAGCTACCCCATGAACTGCGGCCCACCAGGACCCTCTGTCTATGGGATTTTCCAGGCAAGAATACTGGAGTGGGTTCCCATTTCCTACCCCAGGGGATCTTCCCCTAAATGGGTGTAATTGTGCCAGTCTTGAAGATGTTGTAAAGATGGCTTGACGTTATACTTTGTGTGGAATAGGTCTCCCTCGTTGCTTGGTGGATCTGTACATTACGGTGTGTGCTGTCCAGACAGCCTTCCTCCAGAGTGATCTGTGTAGGTGCCTTTTTGCAAGGGTTTTCAAGCAGGCTGGTCATCAGAATTGTCTGGGTGCTTTCCAACACCACCACCCCCTGCACTAGACGTCTGGGCCCTTTTAGACCACTCATTCAAATCTCCAGAGGTGGACCCAGCATTCCATCACATAAAAAGACTGCTAGGAAATTCCCTGGCGGTCCAGTGGATAGGACTCCACTTCTGTTGCTGAGGGCCCCTGTTTGATCCTTGGTCAGGAAACTAAGATCTCACAAGGTGAGTGGTGCTTCCAAAATAATGATGATAGTAATAATAATAAAATGAAGAGGTTTCCTGGTGCTTCTTTTGATCCCCAGCCATGTTTGGGAACCTCTGCAGGGTAGGTTTGATTCTAATCCTCTTTGATCAAGGCAATATGGTGGTGTGGTATAAATGATTGAGAGTTTAAATATTCTGGCTATGTAGTGGTGTTAGATTTGGGCTCTGTTTTTCACAGCACATTATTTTCATGTATTGGGATGGGTTGGGTGAGAAATAAGAAAATTATAAGAAATTGCCTAGTAAGAGAAGGTGTGACGCTTGACTAATTAGAAATGGATAATTTGCTCCTTAAAAGGCCTTTTTTTATAGCATGAAAGTCCAGTTGGATTGTCTCTATTCAGGTGCCCCTGTGTTCATCTCCTAGACACAGGTTTGTCTGTGAGATGAAAGCTTTAAGATGGAGTCAGTCGCCTGCAGTTTCCTCTCTGTGCTCAGATGTGTGTGTTGAGTCTCTTCTGTTTCCCCCACTCCCGACTCCGTCCCTCACTCCAACTCTGGCTGGCTTGGTGCTGGGAGAACTCTCATCACCTGATGCAGGACTTGGTGCTTGTGGAGTCAGGGAAGCCAGTTTAAATTTTGGCTCTAACTGTTAGATGTCTGGAAACCTCATAAAGATGGGAACTGTTCCAAGCTTGGAACTTACCTGAGTATGGCCTGGCACTCATCATGAAGCCTTGAAGTGTTTCTGTTGAGCAAATAGAAATATATCAGAGTGGGATGTAAAACGTGCTTCTTTCCCTTTCCTGGTTCTATGACCTGAGACAAGAAATTGATCTCATCAAGTGAGCTGTGTTTCCCTTCCTGGTTAAATGGAGTGTTCACATCCCTCTCCTTAGCTTTCCCAAATGAAATATTAAGATGCTTTGTAATACCAGAGAGCAGTGTCAGGTTCTTATATGAGGAATGTTTCATTGCTTGTTAGGACACTGGCATTTGATCAGAATTCTTTCTGATTTGTTTGCCTGTTACTTCTGCATTATGGGGCTTCCCAGGTGGCACAGTGGTAAAGAATCTGCCTACCAGTGCAGAAGATACAGGAGACACAGATTTGATCCCTGGGTTGGAAAGATCCCCTGGAGTAGGAAGTGGTAACCCACTTCAGCATTCTTGTCTGGAAAATTTCAGGGACAGAGGAGCCTGGTGAGCTACAGTCCATGGGGTTGCAAAGAGTCAGGCATGACTGAGCATGCAAGCACACCACACTACAACAGGGCAAATGATTTGTAAGTTTCTTTCTTTTTTTTTTTTTTTTTTGCTTTCTAATGTCTTGGGCGCCGAAGAATTGATGCTTTTGAACTGTGGTGTTGGAGAAGACTCTTGAGAGTCCCTTGGACTGCAAGGAGATCCAACCAGTCCATCTTAAAGGAAAATCAGGCCTGAATATTCACTGGAAGGATTGATGCTGACGCTGAAACTCCAGTACTTTGGCCACCTGATGGGAAGAATTGACTCCTTGGAAAAGACCCTGATGCTGGGAAAGATTGAAGGAGGGGAGGAGAAAGGGACAACAGAGGATGAGATGGTTGGATAGCATCACTGATGCAATGCACATGAGTTTGAGTAGGCTCTGGGAATTGGTGATGGACAGGGAATCCTGGCATGCTGTAGTCCATGGGGTCTCGAAGAGTCAGACATGACTGAGTAACTGAACTGAATGCCTTGGGAAGCCTGCTGTACAAGGCACTTTGAAGAAGGGTGTTCTGGGAATCTCACGTGGGTTTCCCACACCCCACCTCTGAGTTTATCTTGAAAAGTCCATCTCATGCGCTGTGTTGCTGGGGAAAGGAGATAGACGCATGTGAGTTGTGGCTCTGGCCGGCGGCCTCGGAGCTGCAGTGCTCACAGAAGCCAGAGAACTGTTTTCTTCTCTTTGTGTCTCATTGGAATCGAGTGGCACTGCAGGACTTGTTTTTTAGAGTGGTTACTAACTCAAAGTGACTAATTATTGCTTCCTATTGTGGTGACTGACGAATGGGAAGGACGCAGGGAGATGATGACAAGCACGCTTTGGTGCCGACAAATGGGGCTGCCTTCTGGAAGAGTTACTTGCATTCAGTATGTGTTTAGTAAATGGGCAGTTATACAGTGCAGTTGCTGGCATCCATCTGCCTGTCTTTGGGGGAAGGTCATGGATCAGAAGCAGCTAACATTTGGCCCTACTGTCATTGAGTTAGTGGGCTCTGAAGCTGGGTCATTTGTTTATCTGAGTCCGGGATGGACTGTTGAAAATTACATATCTGGCCAGAAAACAGTCTTAAACATAGAAATAGAGCAAGAGCAAGTTCCTTAGAGATAACTTTAGTATTTAAGCATTGGTTTAAGCATCCCTTCACCCAACCATCTACGTTGCCATCCATCCACCTTCCATTTTGGGAAACGGTTATTAAGCATCTTTGATTCAGTCGCTCGGTTGTGTCTGACTCTCTGTGACCCCATGGATTGGAGCATGCCGGGATTCCCTGTCCTTCACCAGCTCCCCTAGTTTGCTCAGACTCATGTCTATTAAGCATCTACTATGTGCCAGTTCGTGCTAGGCTCTGGGGATAAAAAGATAACATAAGACATGTTTGCTGTCCTCAAGGAAACAGCAGTCTAGGGTGGAAGATGTTTCCCTAAATTTCAAGTCAAATTCTTACTTGACACATACCTATTTTTATTTTGTTTTGGGTTTCGTCTCTTTTGAACAAAGCACAGCATGTAACCGTTGTGACATTCTCACTTGTTTTTATAAACCCAAGTTGTGGAGTTGGATTTCTTGTTTTGCATAATTCTAAGCACAGTGTAAGTGCTTGTATTATTAAACAGAAGAGGGAAGAAATCGTAATCCAGAAAAAAAGACCAAATCTTAGAACAGCAAAAAAATCTTAAGGTACCCAATGGAATTCTTAAAAAGCTTTTTTTAAAAGCCTTATCGCATATAATATTCAAAATTGCTTTTTAAGCCATGGGTAAATTTAAGTGCAAAACGTCTTCTAAATGTATTAAACTAGGAGGCCAGTTGGAAGGCATAGAGTTCCGTCTTAGCACAGGGACATGCCATTAAAATGAGTGATTCAGAGCATAGGTTTGAGACTGGACCAGCTGGAATTTGGTCTTCTGTTTTACTACTCTTTACCTGTGTGACTTTGGGCAAATTTCTTAACCTCTCTGAACCTCAGTTTCCCTTCATGTAAAATGGGAGTAGCGATGGTATTATTCACCTGAGAGAATTATTATGAGGCTGAAGTGAGGGCAAAGATTTGCCAAGTGCTTAACACAGACCTGGTTTGTAGTAGGTGCTCTGGAAAATCTAGCTATTTTGATGATTATTAGGAGAAAAGGGATTGGGGTTATTCCAAATATGTGTATATGTAAATCTGGGTGACTAGAGGTTTTTAGTGGTGGAAATGAGACACATGGTTTTGGTTTTACACAACCAACAATCCCTTGAGAAATATTCGTGCAGTGTTTCTCTTCCCTGGTAGCTCAGATAGCAAAGAATCTACCTGCAGTGCAGGAGACCTGGGTTTGATCCCTGAATTGGGAAGATCCCATGCAGGAGGGCATGGCAACCCATTCCAGTATAGTTGCCTGGAGAATCCCAATGGACAGAGGAGCCTGGGGGGCTACAGTCCATGGGGTCGCAGAGCATCGGACGCGACTGAGCGACTAAGCGCACAGTGCTTCTTCTCTAGCCCTTTTCAGCAACTGCATTCATGTGCTGGGCATGAATGATGAACTAGCTGTTTCTGCAACTAAAGGATTGGTGTTTGTGTGTGTATAGAGAGCGGGGAGAAGAAAAACTGCCTTAAGCCTCTGAGCAGTGTCATAGATTTTCAGCTAACAGGCCTGAGCTGTTAGCGTATCATTCAGGGGAGTGACCTACTCAGGAGAAAATCCAATTCTGAAATTAATTTCAACACATCAAAAGGCAACTGGTAATTGTAGCTGACATTATATATTTTTAAAGGGTCGACTAACAAGTTGGACTTTTCAGTAACACTTGAAGCAGTGGGTTTGGTGCAGTGGAAATTTCACAAAAGGATCGTTTTCTTAAAAAGAGAGGGGAGGGGGGTTTCTCTTGATGTTTTTTTTTTCCATGGAAGGTAGTTCTATATACTGTTTATAGAAGCCTTGATCCTTTTTAAACTTTAAGGAGCACAGTTGGCCTCTGTGGTAATAAATCGAGAGGCATATGGGGGCTCAGGGACCCTTAATTTATGTGCTCGACTCCTTTCCCCAATTCAGCCGGCTACTTCCTGGGATGGTGTACTTGATTGATGAGTTTCTGGTGTTCTGTGCTGCTGGGATGTCTTTTGAAGTTTCTCCTACAAGGCTTGAGGTTTGCCCCTGTGAGGTGTTAATGGGCTTCCTGCTGGGGCGTTATTTGTAAGGGGCGCTTGTTAGAGGGGCCTCAAAGGGCAGCTGGGGACACCAGAGTTCTTGTTCTTCTGAAGGGTTGACTCTCGGGCCTTGGGCCCCCAGCCTCCCAACTTATGTTTGGAAGACACTGCAGTGTTGTTTTTATTCCTGTTCCCCAGGCTGCTATTTGTTTAGCTTTAGGGGGCCCCTAGACCATGGCAGGTATTGGCGGTAAGGGATCAGACCAGCCTGGGAACAGGCAGGAACCGTGAATCCGAGAAGAGACTCAAATCCACATGGACGGGAAGACTCCTATCTGGGTAACAAGGGATTGTGTCTTGAGCCAAACAACCAAGTTCCAACTAAACACATGCCCAAGACTGGCCCCTGTGTTGTCTCCTCCGTGGCCTGCCTGCCTCTAGGTTCTCCCTTGCCCAATTCCGTTCTCCTCATCACCACCAGAGTGCTCTTCATAAAGTGAAAACCTGTTTATGTCACTCTCCTCTTGCAGCTGTGTTCATGGTGTGTGTGCATGCTCAGTCCCTCAGTCATGTCCGGCTGCAGCCTGCCAGGCTCCTATGCCCGTGGAATTCTCCAGACGAGAATATTGGAGTGGGTATCCTTTTTCCAGGGGATCTTCCTGACCCAGGGATCAAACCCAGGTTTCCTGCATTGTAGGCAGATTTTTTTACCATCTGAGCCACCATTTGGCTAAATTCAAGGGCCATCTGCCCCCCGAGGCCCTCCTCGCCCACCGCTCCTTGTCCCCACAGGCTTGGATCTTCTCGCTGATACGCCTGCAGCACCAGCGCTGACCTCAGCCACAGCTTTGTCAGTCGTTCTGTACTTGTGTGTTCTTTTGTCTCTTTCCTACATTAGATTCTGAGAGTGTTGAGGCTAAGGATTTTGTTTATCTTTTCTCCCTAACGTGCAGCTCTGAGTCTAGTAATCAATCAACACTTACTGAATCAGTGGAAGCACACCGCT
This sequence comes from Budorcas taxicolor, assembly GCF_023091745.1. Classification (NCBI taxonomy): domain Eukaryota; kingdom Metazoa; phylum Chordata; class Mammalia; order Artiodactyla; family Bovidae; genus Budorcas; species Budorcas taxicolor. Next base: position 112,002,913 of record NC_068914.1, read on the forward strand.
TGCTGTTCCGTTGCCTTAGGATGCCTTTCCCCCCATTCTGTACTGTATTAGAAGAGTACAGAATCGACCTCGCTTCTCTATGGGGTGTTGCTAGCTCCCCACAGGTGTGTCCCCAGGTGACAGTGATACAACCAGTAATTTTAGCTAGTGTTGATCGAGCACATTCTGTGTGTCAAGTGAGCATACACCTCATCTATCCGTTACGATACCCTTTCAAGGAAGGTTATCTTTGGATAAGCTTGAGCCAACCTTTCCTAGAGAGTGGTATGTCCTTAGGTGTGAGCAGGAAGATCTGAATGTTAAAGGCTTCCACATCCTTTCTGGCAGGTCTTAATACCCAAAGCAGAATCTTCTGAAAATATTCATTAGCATAGCAAAATTTCAGCAAAACTGGCGAGAAAAATGAAACCTCCTTTAACTCACTCTTCCTTTGAAAACATAGAGGGGAGCTGCTTTCAGTGACAGCTCTATTCACTACAACTGCTGTGGATTCCCTGGGCGCCCTGCTGCTAGAGAGCTGGGTCACTAGTGGCTCTTCTTTCCACTGCTTTGGGAAATTTCTGAGACTTTGTCAGGTCCTGAGATAGTGAGTGAACCAGCCTCTGTGCTGCTCTTTCTTTGGCGTCCAGACAGAGAGAATTTTAAATTCACTCCTCACTCTCGGTGCTCTTGGGACGTTTTAGTTGTACTTGACTTTGAAACTTGTGAAAGAAGAATGACGACTTGGCTGTTTTTCGAGTCAGTGCCCTTGACAGCATTTCCGTGTGCTGCTGTGTCCCCAGGACTGACTTTGCAATTCTTTCTGAATTGTACCATGAAGATGGGGAGAGGCGTACTTTTTGGAAGGGAAGTTAGAAGATTAAAAAAGTGTAGAAATGCAATAAGCCCCTCGCCAGACTTAGAGGATCTCAGTCTAGTGTTGAGAGACCCAACTGATGTCAAAAAACAGCTGTGTCTGCAGGCTTCAGCAGCATGCCTGTTTCACCATAGTGCTCAGATCTACCCTGTGGAAGACATGAGATTTAGACGGAGAAGTGGCAGAGTCTCGAGCTGAGCTTCCCTGAATCTGAGAGAAAGGAGAGGAAGGGCAAGCTAATCCTCCAGAGACTGGAATGGCCAAGGGCAGCCAAGTGGTCATGTTCACTCACCTTTGGCTAGAGAGGTTGTTAAGCCTAGCCTCAATCTTTGCAAATTGGTCAGGTTGACTGTGTGGTGGGGAGGTGCTATATACATACATACATACATACATACATACATACATACATACACATACGATATATACAGTGTATATATAAAATGAGTGTCTATATATATATACACACGTGATTTACAATGTTGTGTTAGCTTCAGGTGTATAGCGAAATGATTCAGTTATATATATATTCTTTTTCAAATTCTTTTCCTTTATAGGTTATTATAGCAATAAGCTATTGAATATAGTTGTATGGACATCTCATAGTCTAACTCCCAGAATCTGGCTCTGGGGCCCTCAACCAGGCCCTACTGTTTGCTTAACAAGTGACTTGCCTCGCTGGGCCCCAGTATCCACCATGGTAAAATGAAGATAACCATGGTACCTACTTTGGATACCATAGGTAGAGGGTCCAGAAAGCTTGAAAGTCCGCACAGTGATTAGGGACTCAGCTTCTTTTACCTTGCATCATTACTATCCTTAATATGTGCCTTCTATCTCATGGTCCAAGATGGCTTCTTTAGTTCCTGCCATCATTTCTACATTCCAGCCAAGAAGGGGAAAAGGGAAATGGAGGGTGTGGCCTGAAAGTTGCCCACCGCCTCATCCTATTGGTGAGAGCTTAGCCGTATGACCATGTTATTCAAAAGTAAGTTAGGGAAATTGCGTGTTTAACTGACACCCAACTAAAAAATCTATTATTATGTAAAAAAGAGAGATTGGCTATTAGGGAACAACTGGTGGTTTCTGTTCAAGTGGTAGGTGTTCAATAAATGTTATTACCACCACCACCATCATTACCACAATCAACAATCATCATCATTTCTGATCTTAGCCTGTAAGATCATCCTCTATGAACCTGCTTCCTAACTTGCCCCTTATTTTCCATTTTAGAGCATCTTAGCTTGCACTTTGTTCCATTGCACAATTTGTTCTATATCCATGTACCTTTGACACCTTTTGTAGCTTTAAGTTGTCAACATAACCATATCCCTCAATGTCTCATGTGACAGAAATGGATATTAAAGCTGGTGGGATATTGACAACTTAGAAACAGGGGAGACTAGAGCATGAAGTCATAACCCATTTAGCAGCTTAATTAAAACATTGCAGGGAAAGTTGATGAAAAGAAGAAAAAAGCCTAACTACCTTTAAATGTAGGTTCAGTTCAGTTCAGTCGCTCAGTCATGTCCGACTCTTTGCGACCCCATGAATCGCAGCACGCCAGGCCTCCCTGGTTAAGACTTTGTTTTATTTTTAACCCCTTCTACTTGTATGTTTGTGGGCCTATGTTGAAGATACCTGAATCTCTACGGAATTCTTCTCAAGGCTTTAGTCTGGCTGTCGAGACTCCTGACAGTCCTTTGAGGTTTTCAAAATCCTTGTCCCTGGAAGGATGTGAAAACCAAGTTTCTTCTAATTCCGAAGCAATTGAAATAAATGAAGGGATTTGTTCTGTGGATCTTTTTTCATGATTTAAATGCTTTGTAGGAGTCTTTTCTGGTAGAGATGGTTCATTGAGAAATCACGTGGACTTTGGACTCATTAAAACCCTGAGGAAGACAAATGCCACGTTTCTGCTACAAATCCCACTGTGGCTAATTTAATGGAGTTCTGGCTAGCCTTTATGGTTTCCATCAGCCACATCTCACCTCCATCATTTGTCTCCTCCTCTCTCCTTTGAAAAGTACTGTGTCAGAAAGTGACATTTTTCTCCTAGAAGAATTATGACATGTTTATAACCTTGCTTCTTTCTATCAAGTCACTTATCTTTAAAGATGAAGCCATGGAGACAAAGAACTGGGAAATCCTGGACAGAAGCATTGAAGTCATCGTCATTTTTCCTCTCCTTTTCATCCTTTTCTCCTCCCTCTTGATGCTCTCTGAGAAATTTCTTGGCAATACCTCTTCCTTCTGTTCCTTTTATTATTGTTCTAGCCAGGCCTTCAGCATTCCTTGCTAGGACTGTTGCAGTAGTCTCCTGGTTGTCCTGCCTTTTGTGTCTCCCCCATCCAATGGACATTCTCTCAGCACAGGCCTGGCTGGGACACATTTTTGGTTACAGATAAGTCACTTCTTTCTGTTGCAGTCAGTGGTATGGAGTCAGCCTTCCTTGACATGAGGTCTGAGGCCAGACCATTGCTATGGTTGCCTGCTAACACATCAGTAAAAGGCAGAATAGATAGCATGGTGGTAGGTATCATTTACAATCCGCTTTTACGGCTGAAGAAATGGAGGCTGGGAGATTAACCTACCTCATGACACCTGCTAAAAAGTAGTGAGATCAGAATTGATCTTTGAACTGTCACTCAAGTGTCACATCTTATGTTAGGCTCATTTCTTTCTGGCCTTTCTCTGGCCACGTTCCCTTGTGCCCTGGCTTCTAGCCCCACTGATTGCCTTTCATGCCTTATTGTCTGGAACGTCAAGACCTGGACACTGCCCATGTCACTGTATGTGCTTTTGCAATTCCTTCTGCTAAGAGTGCCTTCCTTTGCCTTTTTGACTGGCAGAGCATTCCTTCGAGGTCTAGTTCCCAGCCTCCTCTTTGAAAATCGCCCCTGTCCGTTGTGTTATGTAAATGAGCCAAAGATGGGCACTGTGTCTTGGCTGCAAGGTATGTATTTCTGCACAGCAGCCTGAGTGAGACCCACAAGCTCAAAGACCCAATGGTACCAAATGCAAATTTTTACACGTGCAATTGCTTTAAAAATAGCCCAAACAAGTAGATTTTTAGCCATTTAGGATCTATCTGCTTTGCATACCCTGTGAAATAGCACCCGGAATCTGTTGGTCATTGATAAGATGGAGGCTTGTGGTTCTAAACCCCAAGCTGCTACTGTCCTTGGAGCTCTGTGACTCAAAGACCCCCACCTCCCTCCCCGCCGCTGAATGACAGCACTTACCGAAGTAAGTCTCCTCTCCGGTTCCCCTCCCCCAGGAGTTCCCTGATCCTTCTCCCCTTCTGAATGGTGAACCTTGAGCCAAGCCTCTGGGTGGTCTCTTGCTACAAAGGACGTCCCTTCCCGATAAAGCTTTCCTCATGCTCATATCTTTTCCCTTGACCAGCCCCCAAGTCACTTGAACCCCTACACGCCCAACAGATTGGATCACTGTTTTATGAGTTTCCATCATGTTTCTTGAACCTGCTTCCTTTACTGTACTCATTGCATTGTTGCATTACCCCAGTTGGCCGTGCATCACAGAGCCGAGGAGCTCTGGGTTCAGCACTGGGAGAGGTTTCACCCGTGAGCATGATCGAGTTTTCCCATCGTTATGAATCGATTTATTGTTTTGCACTTAATTGCACTTTATCTTGGCATCCGGTATAAAACTGTCGGCATTTTGTGAAATACTCAGGATTGATCTCATCTGTTTAATTTCCCCTGATTTAGCGAAAAAAATAACCATCGGAAATACATTGGGTAGGAGGATGGCTAAAATTTAGAGCACTTTTCATCAAGTCTTATTTTGATAGTTGTGCCTGTCCTGGCCCCTCCTTTATCTGGTTTGCCAACAAAAACAGAATAAATAGAATAAATAAATGAGGGGAGTGTTATTGGCATTATGAAAGGATTCTGCTCAACACGGTTCTTTCCCAGCTGTGCTCCCCTAAGACAGTGGTGGTTTGTGGATCGGTAAGGCCTGGTGGGGGGAATGGAAATGTAGGAGCTGGCAGCAAACGCCGATCAATATGCTGTGAAAAGGAAGCGCTCTGAAATGGCCTGCAAGTCATGTGCAGCTTTTCTAGAATAAGTCTTTTTAGGGTCTTGCTTGCGCCCTGTTTATATAAGCCTCCTAGATTGCCCTAAGGCTAGCAATATGAAGACATTTCTTTTTACTGTCTTTGTTTTTTTATTTTTTAAAATTTTAATTATGCAGCAGTTTTCCCCCTGGTTTTATTGAGAGATCGCTGATATCCATTACTGATACATGTTTAAAGTGTCCAGCAGGATGGTTTGATTTACAAATATTGTGAGATGATTACCACGACAGGTTTAGTTCATATCCATCATCTCATCGAGATACAGGAAAAGAAAATAAAAATTCTCCTTGTGATGAGACCTCTCTTATTCTCTTAATACCTTTCCTATATATCCTACAGCAGTGTTAACCATAGATATCGCATCAGCCCCTGGTACTTAAAACTGCAAGTTTGTACCTTTTGACCACCTTCCTCTAATCTCCCTCCAAGACATTTCTTTAGAATGAAACTAAAATGTTCGCTCCCTCTAATTCTTTAAATGAGGTTAAAGTTAACCCCATACCAAAAGGAATGTCCTGGGTTAATAGAGATGCTTTTTTAAAAAACAAAACAAATACACCCCCCAACCCTAAAATATGGGTTTCTTGGCATTTGGCAGGGTTCAGCTTGAAGTAACTGAGTTCTTTTTTTCCTTCAAAATTATTGTCAGAGTGATGTAATATTTTAAGGGCAGCTAAACTTATTGAGCCGACCGCCTGACCTGTTACGTCTGTGACCTGCTTGGCTTTTCAGTTGAGAGTACGAAGGGAGGCAAAGTGGCAGGACGCGCGTCAGGGCTGCTCCTTTCGTTCCTGTGTTTTCTGGTGGTGGAACAGACACCACACACGGAGACGCTGGCCCTGAAGCAGTCTGTGGTTTCCCCAGCGAGTCTCAAGATTGAGCTTCCCAGCTCTTCTCCCCTCAGAGCCAGCAAAATCGAGCAGGAACACAATTTCCGACAATATTTTTCCAAGCGGCACTCAGCCACTTGCTGCTCATGGCTCCTCTTCAGCAATTTCCACTTCACTGAACTTTTTGCTGAGCGTGGAGTGACTTTTAAATTTGTTTTGATCCCATTGGAAACACATGTCTGAGGGTTGCCGGGTGGATGAATTTCAGCTGATCGTGTGGAGGACAAGAGAGAAACTTGTCAGTTTTGTGTCTTCTTTCAGGAAGGAAGGAAGCTCGGAGGGAGGAGGTAATCCCGGATTGGCTCCGGGTGGTTTATGCCGAGCTCATCTCCAATCTGCCAGATTAAAGAACAGAATGAATGTGTCGACTGATTTCGTGGGAGCTTTCATTTTGATTATTTGCATACTAGTTTATTAAGCAGCAGCACAGAAGGGCTAAGATTTTTAAAAAATTTTTATTATATCAGGAGCTCAATTATTCTTTGTTCGCGGAAGCCAAGTTTGTGATGAAGCTGTACCATCCCATCTTCATTAGGCAATTTAAGATGTGAATTATACATGTTTTAGAAAGTAGCTAATTAGGGTACAACCTGACACATTTGCATTTCCGTGAAACATCTTTCTGCAGCAAAGATTCTGGCGAGAAGACTACACCATACTGAGTTGTAAAATCTCTCCTGGTGGGAGCTATTTCTTCTTGTAAGGAAACTGGTAAATGTGGAAAGACAGCACGTTATGCCTTCTGAGCCTCTTTTCAGAGGCTTCACCGCCTGTTGGCGTCTGTAGGCTGTTACAGTCCAGGGGCTCTGTCCTTGACATCCTGTGGAGATGCCCTCATCCTCCTGGGCTTCAGGGTAGTGGGGGTGGGATGACAAAGGAGTCCAGAGATGGCAGAGTCTGACACTATCTCCTGTTGAGTGTTAGCTTGTCTTTGGGTGTGTCTGTCCTTGGTGCTCGGCAGGGCACCATGCACCAGGTCTGAACTGCACACTGTCTCAGCACCATGGGGTCTCCATGTCTGGGTGTTCTGATCTGCCCATCCCAGCGAGGTTTGTGTGTCCTTAAACCCCAGGGCCAGCTTTCACACTGCCTCTGACCGTGCTGCATTCCAGAAGCTGTGTGGAATGTTGCTTACCTCGAGGAAAATAAACCTTACATTGTGGGGCGAAGGCATTTGAAAATATCTTCTCCTCTCCTATTGCCAAGGTGGCTCAATGTGCACTAAAATTAAATCCATATGTGTGCACTGAGCAGATGGGGAGCTTTGGCGGGGGTTGGAAAGTACACTGCCTTATGTGACTATGATGACACTCACCCGGAGGGAACCTCAGAGTTATAAACCAGGGCAGTATTGCGTAAACAGGATCATGTCCTCATTTACGGTGCTCTAGAAAACTTCATGTATTCCTGTGAAAAAGATCCTAGCTCTGGACTCACTGTTAATAATCAGATTCATCCTTGAATTCCACATACAGTTAGATGGTGAAGAACAATTCTTTTTATTTTATTACATTAACTTTACGACGTGTAATAGTTCAGCTATTTTCAGTGGCAGGTCAGCAATATTTAGAGGGGATGTGCGTTAGAAATGGGAGATACTATAATTTGATAAAGCATATCAATTCAATTATTTATGTGTGTGTGTGTTATGTGTGTATACACACACATAATACACACACATAAATAATTGCTGCTCAAAAGTTGTCTGTGTCTCTGCCTCATTTTCCTCATCTATGAAGTAGCTGCTGCTGCTGCTAAGTTGCTTCAATCGTGTCCGACTCTGTGCGACCCCATAGACGGCAGCCCACCAGGCTCCCTTGTCCCTGGGATTCTCCAGGCAAGAACAGCAATACCCTCATAGGGATTTTTCAAGCATGAAGAAGAGACTATTTGTAAAATACGCATCCAGGAGCCTGATGATAGTACATGGTGGTTATTAGTGCAGTAATGGTGACGCTCATGTCATATTTCCCTTTCTGATAGGACCTGTCTTTGAAAAAGGGTTCCCGCCTGCTTCGTCTTTGTTATCTTCCAGGTCCCTTCTCTGTGACTGGAGCTTGTTTGATGGGTGATGGGGTTGTTGTTTAGCACTAGCATGAAAATCCTTGGTCTTTGGAAAACTTGATTTGAGTCAGAGATAGCAGTCCTGATAACTTTAGCTCCACAGGGAGCATTTTAGAAGCCTGTTACTGGACAGCTTCTTTGCTAGCAGGTTCGGGCAAGTCCACGACTGCTGTTTGGGGTGTACCACATTGCACACAGGTGAATGGAACGAGAAGGCCTAGTTGCTGAGCAAAGGTCAGCTCACAGTTTCCATCATCATGTCACTTTGGAATGAGATTGAAAATGAAGAACCTGGAAAAATTTTCAGTTGTCTTAAATTGCCCATCAGCTTGGGCAGATGTCATCTTGGATGGGGGGTAGTTGCGAGACACAGAAGCTTGAAACAACAAATCCTAGGGCAGTGGGCTGGGGTTCACCATGGACACAGCCAGTTAGGTGAGACTTGTAATCACAGGCTTCCTGAATGGCCAGCATTGAATTAGCATTGGTCTTGGAATAGTCAAAAGGGCTTTCCGTCATATTAGGGGGTAATGAGGTCATGTATTAACTAGGTTGGCCCTGAGGTCTGATGACCCAGGTTAAAATCTTAGCCCTGTTTTCTAGCAGCCAGATCACTTTCTATATCCTGTGCGTGCTAAGTCGCTTTAGTCATGTCTGACTGTTTGCAAACCTATGGACTGTAGCCCGCCAGGCTCCTCTGTCCATGGAATTCTCCAGGCTTGAAAAATCCCTATGAGGGTATTGCTGTTCTTGCCTGGAGAATCCCAGGGACAGGGGAGCCTGGTGGGCTGCCGTCTATGGGGTCGCACAGAGTCAGACACGACTGAAGCAACTTAGCAGCAGCAGCTACTTCATAGATGTGGAGTGGGTTGCCATTTCCTTCTCCAGGGGATCTTCTTGACTCAGGGATTGAACCCTCATCTCCTGTGTTGCAGGCAAATTCTTTAAAATCCATCCTGTTTCTTTCTACCACTAGATCATAATTTCTTTTATGGAAAGAACCATGGCTTATTTGTATAAACATTATACATCATTTGGTCAAATTACTTGACATTTGGGATCAGCTACTGGATTTCCAGTCCATACCCTGGCTCGGTATTATAGTGTCCATCATTGGGAAACATTACTGTCTGTATTTTGGGATGTGCTGATTTTTGAGTAGTTGAGGCCTACAAAGTTCCCAGTATTAAAAATGGAAGTTCACACCCACAGACTCTTCTTGTGTGTTGGACACAGTGTTAGCCTTAAACACTTGTTAACTTTTTTAACACTGTAAGACAGCTACTGTCATTATCATTTTACAGATGAAGAAACTGAGGCATGGAGAATTGTAGTGCTCAGAGAAATATGCCCAAGGTTGCACAGCTTGTAAACTTCAGAGCTGGGCAGTGGGATTTGGGAAGCAAAAAAGGTTATCTGTGTGTTTGCTCACTCTTTTCCCCTGCTACCCAAACTAGCTGATAATTCCAGTATCCTCTTTCTCCTGTGAGAGCACAGAGTCCAGGCTTTGGAGCAGGATGATCTTGCATTGATTCTGAGCTCCAGCACCTACCTGTGTGTCACCTTGGGCAGTGTGTGACCTTGGACAAGTTATTTCCCTTCTCTGTCTCTGTATCCATAAAATGCAGATAATAATAATATAGGTACCTTCCTGAGAGGCTTTGATAAGATAATGCAAGTAAAGCACCAAACCTAGCATAGATTACAAATATAATGGCCATGTTTTCTGAATTAAAAGTAGGGAGACAGAGATGAAAAACTGTCAGTTTAGGGATAATAAAATGGACTATCTATTTATTTATTTAGGGTGAGTCAGTTCAGTCACTCAGTTGTGTCTGACTCTTTGCGACCCCATGGACTGCAGCACACCAGGCTTCCCTGTCTGTCATCAGCTCCTGGAGTTCACCCAAATTCATGTCCGTCGAGTCAGTGATGCCATCCAGCCGTCTCATCCTCTGTTGTCCCCTTCTCCTCCCACCTTCAATCTTTTCCATCATCAGGATCTTTTCAAGTGAGTCAGTTCTTGGCATTAGGTGGCCAAAATATTGGAGTTACAGCTTCAGCATCAGTCCTTCCAATGAATATTCAGGACTGATTTCCTTTAGGATGAACTGGTTGGATCTCCTCGCTGTCCAAGGGACTGTCAAGAGTCTTCTCCAACACCACAGTTCAAAAGCATCAATTCTTTGGCGCTCAGCTTTCTTTATAGTCCAACTCTCACATCCATACATGACTACTGGCAAAACCATAGCCTTGACTAGATGGACCTTTGTTGGCAAAGTAATGTCTCTGGTTTTTAATATGCTGTCTAACTTTTCTTTCCAGGAGCAAGCATCTTTTAATTTCATGGCTGCAGTCACCATCTGCAGTGATTTTGGAACTCCCAAAAATAAAGTCTGTCACTGTTTCCATTTTTCCCTATCTATTTGCCATGAAGTGATAGGTCTGTATGCCATGATCTTGGTTTTCTGAATGTTGAATTTTTAAACCAACTTTTTCACTCTCCTCTTTCACTTTCATCAGGAGGCTTTTTAGTTCTTCACTTTCTGCCATAAGGGTGATGTCATCTGCATATCTGAGGTTATTGATATGTCTCCCGACAATCTTGATTCCAGCTTGTGCTTCATCCAGTTACTTGGGATAACTTCTCTTTATTTTCTTTCTTTATTTTGGCTGTGCCATTTGGCATGTGAAATCTTAGTTCCCTGACCAGGGATTGTACCGGTGCCCTCTGCATTGGGAGCATGGAATCCTAACCACTGGATCTCCAGGGAAGTCCCAGATGGTCTGTTTTAACTAGCGATCATCTCCTAAAAGTAGGACGGCTGCCCAGAAGAATTATAAGATGCTCACAAGGAAGGTGGAGGAGCTCAATGATGGAAGAGACTGAGGGGCCGGGGCCAGCAGGACCTGTGTTGTTTGGGAGGGGCGCATCTCAGGACATTCTCATACACCCTCAGATTGCCAGTCATAATAGCATAATACCTAATAAAATGTAACCTGAAAAATTTCAGTTATCTTTCAGACTGTTAATAGTTATCTTAATATAGGAGTAAAGGTTAAATATTAATAAGCAAAGCTTGCTATTAAAGCCACCTCTGTCTTAAAATTGTTACTGCAGTTTAAAATCCATGAGAGGAATATAGGTAGCATGTCAGATTTAGGGGAAGTCACCATCTTTAAGACCCTGATGCTGGGAAAGATTGAGGGCATGAAGAGAAGGGAATGACCAGGGATGAGATGATTGGATGGCATCACTGGCTACATGGACATGAGTTTGAGCAAGCTCTGGGAGATAAAGAAGGACAGGGGAGCCTGGTGGACTGCAGTCCATGGGGTTGCAAAGAGTAGGACACGACCGAGTGACTGAATAACAACAGCCATATTTAAGAACTGTCAGTTCCTAGACTTTTAAATTTCAGCTTTGCCTCTCTCAGTAGGTCTGGCAGACAGCTTTTTGGGGAGAGCTGTACTTTTGCAAAGAAAGAATGAAAGGGAAAGAGAGTGTGTAAGAGATGAGAAACCCCATGCACGGGCCATAGGGGCGGGTCTCTGATGACCCAAGGCAAGGCTCCTGGCCTTTTCCACTGTCACCTGGATGCTCTTGACACAGATTCATGCCTCAGCAAAATTGGAAACAATTGACCACACATCAGCATGTCAGGTTGGGGAAAGTTGCAGAGGGGTAAAATGACACTGTTTGGTCTGGGAATGCCAAGGCTCCGTCCTCTCTGATTACAAAGCCAATGAGGATGGGAGGCAGGGCTGCAGATGGCCTCTATGAGCCAGGAAGAATTTTGATACCCTAAAATGGCACATATTTTTATCCTGGAAACATGGTGTTATCTAATCTTGAGTGTGTTGGATTGAAGCAGTGGAATGGCAATTGAACTTTGCTTCTAAGATTTTGCTTCCTGAGTTAAGGTTGAAGTCAGGTCAGAAAAATACTGTTTCATCTGCCGAGTTTTGAGAGCAAAAGCAAAGAGCCAGTGGCAGAGCTTCTGAACGATTTTTAGAGGATGACCTAGCATCCCCGAAGTATCCAACACACCAGCTTGTAAGATCAAGGATCAAAATGAGATTTTTGTTCCCCAGAAAGTTTTCAAAGTAAGAAAAGTCTCTGAGATTACACTCAGCAGCCCTGTTTGGTTTTGTTTTGTTTTAAACACACACACAGAGTTAAACAAGTTTTCATCTGTCCTCTTTTGATGATTAATTGGCAGTCTTGGCTTTGTTTATAGATGCCAGATCCCTTGAAGGTGACCTCCATGGAGTGGTGTCAGCCTACAGAGTGACTTATCACAAGGCTGAAAGTTAACATCTTAAATGACAGTTTGGCGTAACGTCCCTTTTGGGGGTTTCTCAGTGTCCACAAGACCCTTTCCATTCAAAGTGTCACTTTTTTTTCAGCTTGCATGTGAACTCTATGTGGTCACTTCTTTTCACTGAAGCAAAAATAATGGTAATGTTCTCTTTTTGATTTCTTAAGCCTCCTTGCCTGATGTTTATGAAGTGATTCTCTTTAACATTTCTTTTTTTTAAATTTTGGCTGTACTGGGTCTTTGTTGTAGCATATGGGCTTCTCTCTAGTTGCCCTGCAGCACGTGGGGGCATGACTAGTTCCCCAACCAGGGATTGAACCCATGCTGCCTGCACTGGAAGGCGAATTCTTAACCACTGGATCACTAGGGAAGTCCCTCTTTAACGTTTTGAAAATTTCCATGGTGGTCCAGTGGATGTTTTTGAAATGGAATTTTGGCCATTGCCTCTTCCTTTCCACTCCCTCTGTTGAGGGTGGGATATTTACTCGCAATGCATGTGCTCAACATTTTAGAGACAACCTTGCTCTTTTTGCTCCTTTTCCTGGGGAAACTGGGAAAACAGCTGAGGAAAGGGCAGTGAGATTTCTTTCAGGACAGCTAATCTGGAGGAATGACATATCTTAGGAGTAAACACCATTAGACAACTTGTCGTTAGACCACAAGTAATCACTGGCTAATAACACCCTTGCATTTTCATTTCTAACAATTCTCATGCCTGTTATTCGAGATGTGAAGGATCAAGTTGTGATTAATAAGTAATTTCATTTTTTTCCTTAGCTGGGAAAAGTGAGGAATGCGTTTTAAAATGTAGTATAGAACATTATGGAGAATATGCTAGCATTTGTCTTAGAAATAATACACAGGCAGCCATAAAAGGGAAATGAAAAAGGGTCAGCTGTGGAGATACGGATGGACCTAGAGTCTGTCATACAGAGTGAAGTAAGTCAGAGAAAAATATTGTGTATTGATGTATATATGTGGAATTTAGAAAAATCATACAGATGAACCTATTTGCAGGTCAGAATAGAGGTGCAGATGCAGAGAAGGGACATGTGGTCACAGGGTGGGGAAAGGGGGGGACGGGACAAATTGAGAGAGTAGCCTTGATGCACACACACTGCCGAGTGTAAAGCAGACAGCCGGTGCGAACCTGCTGTGCAACATAGGAGCTCAGCTTGGTGCGCTCTGACGACCTAGATGGGGGGTGGGGGGATGGGAGAGGGGCCTAAGAGGGGATACATGTGTGCATATAGCCGATTCACTTTGTTGTACAGCAGAAACTAACACAACATTGTAATCATATCCCAATTTAAAAAAAGCCATCCACATGTGGTTGTGAATAAAAATAGTGTGGTGGAGCCTGAAACCTTTTGATGCAGAATTATCAGTGGAATTCACTTCTGGGTGTATACTGAAAAAAGTTGAAAGCAGGGACTCAAACAGATATTTGTACATCAACATTTATAGCAGCATTATATATAACAGCCAAATCTTGAAAACGACCCAACTGTCCATTGACAAATGAATGGATAAGCAAAATGTGGTGTATCTGTGTGTAATGGAATAGTATTTATCCTTTAAGAGGAAGGAAATTCTGGCACATGCTAAGCATGGATGAATCTTGAAGGCATTATGATAAATGAAATGTCGGTTACAAAAGGATAGATACTGTTTAATTCCCCTGATTTGAAGTACTTGGAGTAGTCAGATTTGTATAGACAGTACATAGAGTGTTGGTTGCCAGGGGCTGGTGAAGGGGAGGAGGAGGAAATTGGGAGTTAGTGTCTGAAGACTTCCCAAGGCAGTGGCACCCCACTCCAGTGTTCTTGCCTGGAAAATCCCATGGATGGAGGAGTCTGGTGGGCTGTAGTCCATCGGGTCTCGAAGAGTCGGATACGACTGAGCGACTTCACTTTCATGCATTGGAGAAGGAAATGGCAACCCACTCCAGCATCCTTGCCTGGAGAATCCCAGGGACGAGGGAGCCTGTTGGGCTGCCGTCTATGGGGTCGCACAGAGTCAGACGCGACTGAAGCAACTTAGCAGCAGCAGCAGCAGCAGCAGACTTCCGAGTTTCAGCTTAGGAAGGTGAGAAAATTCTGCAGATGGATCATGGTGAAGGTTGCACGACAGTGTGGATGTGCTTCAATGCCCTGGACTGTGTTCTTAAAAATAACTAAAATGGTAAATTTTATATTAGGTCTCCTTTACCAGAATAGGAGGAAATGACAACCCTCTCCAATATTCTTGCCTGGAAAATCCCATGGACAGAGGAGCCTGGCGGGCTATAGTCCATGGGGTGGCAAAAGAGGTATGGCTTAGCAACTAAACACCGTAACTTCACCAGAATATAAAAAAAAAAAAAAAAGAAAAAACCCACACATACTAGCACGTGGACCCACCTGCCAATGTAAGCACAGACATTGTGGAGGAAGATGCACAGAAAACTGGTACCAGTAATTATATAAAATTATATACAGCAGTCCAGGGCCCGGAACCACAGTGTTCCAGCACGCGGAGTATGTTCTCTGAATACTTTTGAATAGCCGAGGGTGGATGGAGGGGAGGAGGGAGGGCGTACTTTCATCGTTGGTATCCTTTCATGCCTTTTGGGATTTTCAGGTACTGTGTGGCTTCGTTACTCATTCAAAAAATAAATTCACTCCTCAGATCCAATGGCAGTGAAAATGGTCCGGGGCGATGTAAGCTCCCCTGAGAAAGTTTTGGGCTTGCAGAATGGTCGTGGCCTTATAGATCAGTTGACCAGAGCCCCTAGCCTCTGAGGGAGCCCCTCAGGGACAAAGGTGTGGGGGGTGGGCTGGGCAGGGGATGGTGACTCTAGGAGTGTTTCCAGTTTTTGCCTGAGCCAGACAGGTGTTCTTGTCAATACATCATAGCTCATGTATTTTCCTTTGTTCCTGGATGGGGGCAGGGGCATGGTGCTGTCTTCTCACCTTCAAGGGCTTTAACATTTTTCTGTAGCAGAATGTGGTCTTTTCCCCCCACCCACCTCCTCTCGACCTTGGAATTGGTCTAGTCTTGCAGGAGTCCCGAAGTGTAAATTGAGGGAAATTTAATGCATCTGGTTGAATCCTACCTGATGTCCTTTCTATCTGTGGCCTCACGAAAGTCACCTGATAACTTTGCTCACTCCGCCCCCCCCCCCCCCCCCCCCCCCGCCCCAGTGACCATCATATTCCACTCACCTGGGCCGAAAATTGATCTTCTCACTCAACTGTGGGTGCCAGTTAAGAGGTTTAATAAGAACCTATTCATGTCCGTATGTAGGATTTCTGAAGAGAACCCTCCTGACTCTGAAGAAGGTGCTGGCCAGTTAGCCTTTCTGGGATAGTTTCTCAGATGGTAATGAGCAGAGTTAAAGACATTGGAGAGAAATGTAAACTGTTGGGCATGTGCCCTGTGTCAGCGTAGAGAAATGGACAGTTTGAGGTCGGGGGGAGGGTGGGGGAGAGGAAAAAATTTGTTCTGCTGTTGTAGAAATCAAGAGTCTGAGCTGAAGTGATGGACTGTGGTGGTCAGAGCCCTTCCTGGAGATAACAAATGAGGTACTTCCTTTTGATTTCTCAAAATAATAATATAGGCCTTTGCAACCCTATCTGAATCATCACAGTAAGTTCATACGGGGTAGATGCTGGCCTTTTCACAGCAGCTAGGCCGTATAGAAGTGTGCCATCATTTTGCCCTGTGGCCGGAGGCTGGAGAAGTGGTGGTTTTTAGATCCAGATGAAGAGGCCTTGTTTTGAGAAGTGGGAGGGGGTGGCAGTGGTACACAGTCCTTCTTGTTTGGATGGTCTCTGGGGAAACTGGGACTCCCTGGCGCAGGACACAAATCCTGGCAGAGCATCCTTGCTGTTACCCTGCAGGGTGAAAGAGGAAAAGGACCGAGGTGAGTTTTGTTACAGACCGGACAAAGAAATCAACTTATTGCCACCTTAACTTCTCTGTCGTGTTGAGCATGAGAGGTTTATGGACTGTGAGCCACTGGCCCCTTGAGGGAAGGGGGCCGTCTCCCAACTCTGCAGAGCTCTGGCGTTGTGACCTTTGGAACAGATCCCTCATCTCAGCGTTCCTTTGCAGAGCTGGTCCAGGCTTCCTTTGCTGAATGAATGTGGACTGTGTTCTGATGAAGGCTGGAGGAAGAAAAACCACCTTGAGTGAGGGTTTGGAGAATAGCAGTCCTTGTCTCTCTGCAGGGCACACGCTTGGTTGATTGATTGAAAATCTAGAAACCTGTGCTTAAATATAGAACAAATAGATATTAATATGCTCTCTTTTGAGGAGAAAAGGGAAACTACTATTTATTGAATGGGAACTCTGTGTTCTATGTAGAATTTTTTTCACAGTTCTCCCAAGAATCTAGGGAGGCAGATAATAATGAATAACCTTAATTACAAACAAAACTATGTGTCAGGTCTCTTGTGACTATTTTGTGTGTAAAATTTACAGATTTACTCTTTTCAGCAGTGTTCTGAGGGTAGATGCAAGAACTCAAGATGGTGGAACCCAGAAAGGTTAAGTAACTAGTTCAAGGTTATATTTGGTAAGTGACAGAGCCAGGATTCGAACCCAGATATTCTGGCTCCAGAGCCCAAGCCTGCACTTACCCATTTTCTTCACGAGAAGAAGCCACATGTGATTTGCCCAAGGTCATGGGACTGTATGTGATCAGTTTTATATTCTTATTTGTTCCGATCGATCAAGGGTAGTGAAAAGTTTAGCCTTCCTTCCCCAGGTCTCCTTGGCTAGAATAATGGAGATACTCTGAGCCACCCAGGGTGCCCATTTAGAAAGCTTGGGTTTTGCTTCAGCACATATTGAAAAAAGGAATTGAAGGGCCACCACAGAAAGAGGTGGGTACAGCCCATGGAGACCTTACTTTCCAGGATGGGGAACAGTTGCATCGTGTTAAGTCCTTGCAGCTGCTTCGGTCTAACCGCTTCTTTTCTCTCCTGAAAAAAACCAGAACAAAGCAAAACAAAAAGTCCAGAGAGGAGTGGTGGTCGGATCAGCTATGTTCCCTTTGGGTAGCTGGCACTTGCTCCGGCATTGAGGAAATACATGCCATGACAAATACAGCCCCAGGTGGTACCTTTACCCAGAGCATCATCCTTTAAAGTGCTCGGTAATTGGTGCTTTGATTTCCAAACCAGATAGAGGCCTTTCTCTGCAGATCAGGATTTCTGAAGCTGGCATATGTCATAGACACCAGAGCAACCAAGTCTACTGAAAACTTTGTTACTAATTAAGGACTGAAGTCTTATGTCCACTGTAGCACAAATACTGATCTTTTTTTTTTTCCTCCTGCTGCGTCTAAGGAAGATAGTTTGTGGTGGCAATACCATTGGAGTTGGGATTTTCTGTGATGGGGAATAAATTGAAACAGTACAAACTATAAAATCTTCCCAAGCGGCGGTTACAGTGAAAAAAAAAAAAAAGGCGGCTCCAGCAAAGGGGATGTGCAGTTACAGGCAGATGGGCCAGGGAGATGGTCTGATTGCCAAGTGGATGGGAGCCCGAGTCTTCAGGTTTTCAAATAGGTAATTAGCACAGAAAGGAGCCAAACGCAGGCCTGCTGGCGCCTGGAACAGCAAGTTTTTCCGTTCAGGTTGGATAGTGTTAGAGCTGAGATGGGTGCATATCAGTTAACAAATGGAAGCACCTGATATTATGCCTATGATTGGAGGTGAGGGTCATCAAAGAATGAGCAAACAGGATTTCCAGTCCTGAGCTACAGAAAAGGATTGGATTGAAAGAGAAATGCAGGCAGCACTGGAGAACCGTCGAGAGCAGGTAATGAAACCGTAGGTCATGTGCTCTTGCCCTCAACGGCTGGCTTCTCTAGTTCGTGGTATATGAGAACGCATTCCAGGAGTCAGAATGTTTCGGTTTATGTTCTGCCCGCTCAGTCTGCGTGGCTTTGAGCACGTTAATTCTTCTTTAGGGGCTTCAGTTTGCCTATCTATAAAATGAGATCAGTCTAGTAACTACCTCATGAAGTTGTTTTGATGATTAAATTATGTTCCTGGATAAAAAGAAAAAAGCCATTTGCCTCTGTTTCTTGCTTTTTAACACAGGCTTGATACCTGGAACGGCAGCAGCTCTCCTGTACACATGAGACAATGAACATGAGGGGGAAAGTTGATAATGTTGGGATCATTAATGACCCTGCTGGTCAGCTAGACCAGTGTGTCCCCACAGACTCTAGACTCCCTCCATTTAAGAATGAATCATTGCCGGTTGAGATTTCTGCTGTGTGTAGCCAAATGTATCTTAATTCATACAATTTATTGTATAATTTTAAATTCATTGAAAGCAGGGCAGTGATGTAATTACCTTTGAGTTCTCAAGGAGAACCTAACATAATGCCCCACATACAGCAGGTACCAGTGGTTTATGAGGAAATACATTGTTGGAAAGAGAAGGAAAAGGAGGTTGGTTCAAGTGGTATGCTGGTAAATGTTTAACTGTTAGCTCTCTGGAGGAAAAAGGTCCTGATTTGTAGCTTATGTCAATTTCCACAGTGTAAGTATTCCCAAAGTGGCCGATTTCAAGCTACATTGAACTCAGTGATGGGCAGAGACACACATGATCAACTCTTGTGATCTGGTTCAAACCAGCCCCAGCTCACTACTGGAGGGACAGAGGGAAAAAGGAGGGGGAGAGAAAAGGGAGGGAAAGGTTTTATTAAAATTAGTAATAGCAATACTGATGAAAATAATACCCCTAAAATTGGTACGGTACCAGGTTCTGCTCTGAGTGCCTCCCAGGGGTCTTCTCTCTCCTCCTTGTCCTGAATGGGGTCACATGATCTTTTCCAGCTACCGGAGAGGCAGACAAGAGAGAACATGGGGAAGTGGGCATGCTATAAATGACCATTTTTGTGTCATTCCCTAGAACTGGGTCCCATGCCTCTCTGAACACAGGTAGCCATCTGTCAGTGATAAGGGATAGCTCTCCTATGGGTAGCCAGGAGTATCCAAAAGGGCAAGACTTTGCAAGCAGAGTGAGTTATTTCTCAAAATTCAGAGCTGCCTTTTCCGCAAAGTGAACTAGCCCCTTTATCATCAAATTATAAAGTTCTCCCCTGCCTTCTTCCATCTCTGGATACCACTCCAGACATCATAAACTGACCTTGTCCTTCACAATGGAACAGTTGGTTTTCTCGACCAAACAGATCTCAACCCGAGTGATAAATGAGGTTGGAAGAAAGGAGATATGTGCAGATCGTCAAAATACAACTGTAATAAAACACGTCCAGAAGAAAAAACAAGTGCTTCTGTTGCACTTAATTTGGACTGAAGTCCTCCGTGGGTGTGGGGTGGGGACCACCTATGGCTGGAGTTAAGTGGAGAGAATGAGGTGATGGGATGCCTGTGGGCAGATTTCTTCAGTAGGGGATCAGCTTCCTCCTTTATATATTCTCCCAGCGGATTGCTCCCATCAGAGTCCAGAGTCGTCACTGTCCTCTGGCAGGTAGAAAATATAAAGGAAAATGCCAACATTGGAGTTACTTTTGCGGGGGCAGGGGGTGGTGGCAGAGATGCTTTTGAACTGTGGTGTTGGAGAAGACTCTTGAGAGTCCCTTGGACTGCAAGGAGATCCAACAAGTCCATTCTGAAGGAGATCAACCCTGGGATTTCTTTGGAAGGAATGATGCTAAAGCTCCAGTACTTTGGCCACCTCATGCGAAGAGTTGCCTCATTGGAAAAGACTTTGATGCTGGGAGGGATTGGGGGCAGGAGGAGAAGGGGACGACAGAGGATGAGATGGCTGTATGGCATCATGGACTCGATGGACGCGAGTCTGAGTGAACTCCAGGAGTTGGTGATGGACAGGGAGGCCTGGCGTGCTGCAATTCACGGGGTCACAAAGAGTCAGACACGACTGAGTGACTGAACTGAACTGAAGGGATATTCCTATATCATCTTCAGGATTTTTGCAGATTTTATATCCAGGTGTCAGTTCCTTTAAAAAACAAAAGATTACAAGTGATTTATTTGTTCTAACTCATTAGAAGTCCCAAGAGGGTAAGCAAAGTCAGAGAGGGAAGAGATAGGAGGAGATGAATGAGTCTGCTCAAGAGGACTACTCATGAGCCTGGGCTCTGCTGTGTATCCACTGAACATGAGAATGCTGAAGGGCTGGAAGACCAGGCCGTGCTTTGCAATGAAGACTCTTTAACTGGAAGAAACATCTAGAAGAACGGAGGTTCATAGAAGCTGTGATTTCTCAAAGGATTGCAAAGTTGATTGAGAGTCAAAAATTGATCCCTACTTTACCTCTTTGTTCCAGGCCAACACTGGTGGAGCTATCAGCCTTTTGGGGCTTTTCCAGGGTAGAACCCATAACCACAGTCAAGGAGCAGTATTGATTCTTTGTTATTTATGGTGCTTTTCCTGGGTTGGCTGGCATCCTTTCAGTAGGTCCATCCTGTTGTTATAAAGGCAGAATTGCTTTAAGTTAGGGATCAGCATCTGGGGAACCTGTCATCAGCCAACTATTTTGACCTTTCTTTAAGGAGAATGGAAAATACCTTGTCCTTTCACTCGGCTGTGAGCATTGCCTAATTCTTCTAAAGCAGGATCTGACACACTTCTTAAAGGGTCAGGTAGTAAACATCTTCTTAGGCTTTGTAAGTCATATGTTGTCTGACACAGCTTCTCAGCTGTGCAGTTGTAGAGTGAAATCATCCGTGGGAGATAAGTCAATGAATGGGCATGGCTGTCTTCCAATAAAACTGCATATTTACCAAAGCAGGCAGCAGGAGGGGTTTGGTCTGTGGGCCCTTGTTTGCTGATCCTTGTTCTATGGGAGTCTTGGATGGGACAGCCTCTCTCTTGCCAGTGTGGATGATAGTACATTGCAAACATCGACGCGTTGCTATGGTCAGAGACTCTTCCCCACTTGAGTTCAGAGTGGGAAACAAAAATGGGCTAGCAGACCCCTTCTCGTCCTGGTGATGGTGATGTGGCTAGTCACGGTGGGGCTGGCAGAGAGCTTCAGGCCACTTAAATAATGTCACTGCCCTCGTCTGGATGATGAGCCACTGCAATTCCCATGAGATGGTGTTAGTGTGTTTCATGTTGGCTGGCTGGCCACCGTTTAACTTTCTGCCTAGGACTTTTCTAAGGCCTTCTCTTACTTCCTTCATCCTTCTAATAGTCAGGATAAAGAGGAAAATAAGGTGAGTGCTGACAATTCCCATTTGACACACATGGTAGCTTATACCTCAGCAATTTTCAGGCTCTTAACTTATTTCAAAGGTAACTTACTCTACCATCTTGAAGTGAGGATTGGGATTCACTAGCTTTTCCTTCCAGATGGAGGATGACTATGAAGTAAGGAAAGCAGTTTCCAGTTTTACAAACATGATTTTCCTGATAGGCTTTCAACAGGAAAAACTAACACACAGTTGCATCCTGCACAAATCTATTTTCACTTGAAGACTCAGAGGAGGTGTGCTGGGATTAGGCTGACACCGCATAGACCCGCACTTTTGGTACTAAAATGTTCAGATACTGACAGCCCAATTCCATAGGGTGGGGTGCAAGGAGGTTGGCTGGTCTTATATGTTGTATCTACTTCCTTTTGTACACCTACACTGGTTATAGATTGTTAGGAATAGTTCAGCTTCTTCACTCGACGAAAGCCTGGCTCATGTTGCTGGAACCATCCGATTTCAATCGCTTTGAGGTCTTGCAAGAAGAAATGACACAACCTCATCCCCTCTTTTCTGGCTTGCACTGTGCCTTCTTAGCTTAGATGGGCACCCTCTCTGTGAAAAGGCTGGGTTTACGTATTTCGCTCATTATAGCTGTCAAATTCCTTGAGGTGATTTAATGGTGGGGAGGCTTACCAAGTGTGAAGAGTATTTTTAACCCTGCCGTGTGGGTTTGATAGCCATTTGCAGACTAGTAATGGAATCTATAGCTTCATGTGAGGCTGCAGGAAAGAAAGGGGGAGGTGGCAGGGGACTGAGGCTGTCGAAGACTTGGGTGTGGACAGCAGTTGGGTGTTTTGATTCTCAAGTGGGCCGGTGGTCTCCTTCCATGCTCTGCTGACACTTGTCAGTTGGTGGCTTGCTTTATAGTGTATGAAACTGACACTCTCCCTGCTCTCCGGCATAAGGAGGCTGTCTGGATGCTGTGAGGGGTATAGGGGGAGCTGGAAGCTTGATCAGCTGGGCATTCATTCATTCATTCAACAGTCATTTTTGAATGCCTCGCAGATACAGCACCCAGACAGCCTCCCCATCCTAGACATCAGGGAGGGACCACGTCTGTTGAGGAAGTGCCTGTCTTGGTGGACGTGGCTGGCCAGTGGTAGGTGGAGTGACTGGGGATGAGAATGGACTGTGAGCAAGGATGCGTGGACTCTGGTGTTGGCATCATTGCTTCCGGCAACGACTGAGGGTGTGTCCCTTGCTCTAGCCTTCCACTGCGTCTGCAGCATGAGACGAGATGAGACATTTCTATGTGGGTGTCAGGGAAGTTGGACTCCACAGAGGCATCTCAGGGACTGGGAAGGGTGGAGGAGGGGGAGGTGAGCAGTTTCTCCTCATCACAGCAGCTTGGCTTTAATCTGTGTTTGACACTGGCTCTTCTGGCCAAGGTTTTCTTTGAAGAGAGACTTCCATGACTTACAGTCCAGTTGGAACCAGCTGCCATTAGAGGACCCTCCTCTGCTGGCCCCACAGAGCTCTCTCTTCGAGTTCACGGGGCTTGAGTCGAGACCTGACCGGTAGACCCTGAGCCGATTAATTATACTGGCATTTTCTCATCCAGAGATAGGAGGAAAAGGAACCTGAGACTGCACAGGTTGGATGGGGAGGTGGGTTACCGAGTTACTGGAAAACCAGTTTCTAAGCTTGTGATCAGAACTGTTTGCTTCATTCATTGGCCCCTCTCAGGCATCAGTTCCTTTGCCCATTCAACCCTGTGTCAGGCATAAGTGTTCAGTGTCACCATGGGGCCTTCTCAGGTTCACCCCCAGTGAATTTTGTTAATGCCAACCACATGGCATAGGAGACTCCAGTCCCAGCCATGATAGGGAGGTGGCTAACAACCGAGGTTCTGCTCACCTTGTGGTTTGCTCCGTGGGGGAGGCCAGGAGACCCTGTTCCTTTGATCTCATTATGTCAGGATCATCCCCTCCCTTTTCTTTGGACCCCATGGAAGGAGTAAGTGTGGAAAGAATGGGCAGTGCAGATTAGTGGGGTAAGGTGGACTTGACCCCTAGGAGTGGGAAATATATTTTGGTAATAGGGTTTTCAGTGTTTAGACTCATGGGTTAAATTCCACGAGTCTAGAATAACCCAGGGAGAAGTTGCACTGGTTTTCTAGACTAAAGGCACACACACTTTTCTCCTTTTCTCTTTCCCCCTCACTCCCTGTCTTCCTTTGCATATTTTTAATTTCTATAAAAGACCCTGCTCAGAGACTCAGGACTGAGAGCCACAGCGGGCAGTGGTTTAGGGACTTACTGCTACTAACCAGCCATGGGACCTGAGACCAACCTCCCAGCCGCCCGGTGCTCAGGTGACGGTGGGGGTTGGGCCACAGGATTTTGAAGCCCCTCCTGGCCTTGCCTGGAAGGCAGGCTTCTGTCTGATTGCTGTGTCCGGAAGCATTAAAATTCATTGTCTTCCCGGGAGCCAACTCTTGCTCCATTAAACAGCTTGTCCCCGAGGCAGATGGAGTTGGCAAGGGGCCTGTCCTTAAAAGCAACAGGTTGGGTGCTGGCAGGCTCATAAAGGAAGTCTCCTGGGAGGTCCAGCCTCCCTGCTGCTCTTGAGGGAGTGGAGGGGGCTCTGGACCCTCTCCCAGCCCATGGGGTGGGAGAGAAGCCCTGTCCTCTGGGAGAGGGGATTACTGAGTCTGGGGATGAGGGAAGCACTCCCAGAGGCAGACCCTGAAACACTTGGTAGGGGTGGAGGATGATTCTGAAGTGAGCTCTGGATGGACAGGAACGAACTCTCAGAAGTTCTCAGGAGTTGTGGTAGTATCAGCCCATTGCTTTTCTGTATCTTCTGTCTGCGCAAGTGAGTTATGTATGTTATCAATAGTACCCAGGAGGACATGGTGCCCCATTTTACAGAAGGGAAATGGAGGCTCCGAGAGCTCAAGGGACCTGGCCCAGGTGACTCAGCTGGGAAGAGACGAAGCCGAGGTTGGAAGCCAGGTCTGGCCTCAAACTCCCATCTTTCTGTTGCCCCCAGTGAAGAGACTGTAAGAGGAATGGAAGACGGGGCTCTGAGTGGTCCTGGAGTTCAGATGGCTTGGTTTCCAAGACCTGCTGTAACAAATTGCTGCAAACTAGGTGGCTTAATGGGAATTTGCTGTATGACTCAGAGAACTCAAATTGGGGTTCTATAACAAAATAAGTCCTGGATGTTCTTTGGAAGGACTGATGGTAAAGCTGAAACTCCAGTACTTTGGCCACCGAAGAGTTGACTCATTGGAAAAGACCCTGATGCTGGGAGGAATTGGGGGCAGGAGGAGAAGGGGACAACAGAGGATGAGATGGCTGGATGGCATCACTGACTCGATGGACATGAGTCTGACTGAATTCCGGGAGTTGGTGATGGACAGGGAGGCCTGGTGTGCTGCGATTCATGGTCGCAAAGAGTTGGACATGACTGAGCGACTGAACTGAACTGAGCAACCTAGAGGGGTGGCATGGGGAGGGAGGTTCAGGAGGGAGGAGACATAGGTATACCTATGGCTGATTCATGTTGATGTTTGGCAGAAACCAACACGATACTGTAAAGCAATTATCCTTCAATTAAAAATAAATTGGCAGATTAAAAAACAAAACAAAAAAACAGGTGGCTTAACATAACTGCAGTTTATTCTCCCACGGTGCTGGAGGCTGGAAGTCTGAAATTCTGGAGGTCCTAAAGGAGAATCTTCTCCTGGCCTCTTTCCTGGCTTCTGCTGGGCGCTGCAGTCATTGGTGTCCTTGGCTTGTGGCCGTGTCTCCTTGTCTGCCTCTGTCATCACGTGAGCTCACCCTATGTGTTCTATCTTCCCATCATCTCCCTCTCTTCATGTCCCTGTCTCTTAAGGACACCAGCCTTCTGAGTAGGTGGGACCTGGGCTGTATCTCCGAGCTTCCTTTCGCCTCTAACATTCCTAGGTGTCTGTGATTCTGAATCTGCTCAGGCTGTGGCAATCAGAGGAGGCTTCCTGGGGGAGACAGTCTTGACGGGGCCCAGAGCTGAGCTGAGTGCTTTGATGCTCCCGGAGAACCTTTCCCGGCAGCAGCAGGACCTGTCCTCCTGTCACGGGACATGCAATTACTGTCCCTTATTAATATTTCAGTCTCCAACTTCAAAGGCGTCTCCCTCTGCTTCTCGCCTTTGTCAGCGGCCTCTGTAAATAAAGGGAAGAAGTGCTACCGGCCCAGCTGGTGGGCCTGACAGAGGCGCTTCCCGGGCCCTCTGAAGCCTCTGCTTCTGTTTGTGACTGGAGACAAATGCGACTTCTGGAAACGGAGCTCCAGTCCCTTCACCTGCACACTGGGGCTGTCACGCCTGTCCCCCTCCTCCCCAGCTCCCCTCCCCAAGTGTGCACAGTTAATCCTCTTGTGCTGCCATCCTTCTCTCCCTTCACACAGACGCTTCCTCCCAAGTGCTCAGGGACGAGACTTTTCAGAAATGGTCTTAACTAGTTGTCAGAGGCGGGGGTGGGACGCAGGCAGAATGAGTGAAGCTGGGGGCCAAAGCTGCAGCCTTCCAGTTAGAAAACAAGTCATGGGAGTGTCATGTACAGCCTGGTAACAATAGTTAACAATTCTCTAGTGCATAACTAACAGTTGCTAAGAGTCGATTTTCAAAGACCTCATCAAGGAAAAAAAAATCTGTGCCTGTGTGTGGTGATGAATGTTGACTTATTGGGGTGATCATTTTGCAGTATAGAAAAATAGCGAATCCTTAATGTTGTACACCTGAAACTAATGTTATATCTCAGCTTCAAATATAGGAACTTGGGGCTTCCCTGGTGGTCTAGTGATTAAGACTCTGTACTTCAACGCAGGTGGGGGCAGGTTCAATTTCTGGACTGGGAACTAAGATCTCACATGCCATGTGGTATGGCATAAATAAATAAACTACTTATGTGTCCATTTAAAAAAATGGAAAAAATTTAAAAATAGTTTTAAGCTTCTGTGTAGGTGACTACGTTTCAAGCAGAACCCCCGCCTACCCAGCATGAAGACACGGTGTGGTTAGAGTCTCCAGGTGGGGTCGGTGTGGAACCCTTCTCTGTATAAGTGGAGAAGGCTATGTATCTGAAGGCAGAGCTTATGTCTTATAGGTTTGGGTCCCCCACAGGGAGTCCGGGGCTTGTGGTTCTTCAGTATCACGCAGTGGGGTGGGGGTAGGGGTGCTCCGGGAACACGGTGGGCGCACTTTCCTCTAGCACTGACCGGCCGAGATACCTCCCTCTAGGCACCTCCCTCTCTCAGCTGTGACTACAGGGGTAGGAACATTGCCTTGTTTGTTTTAAAATCTCTGTATCCTTAGAGCCTCGTGCAGTACATAGTAAATGTTGGAGGAGAGTAAATGTTCAACAAATGAATGGATCCACTCATTTTGCAAATACTTACTGAGCACGTGCTGTGTGCCAGGCTCCCCTCCTGGCTCTAGAGGTAGAGCAGTGAAGCCAGCAGGGACAGTCTGCCCTCATAGGGCTTCCATTCCAGGGGGGAGACAGACTGTGCATAAATGAACACATGTCTGGTAAATAACATGATCCGGGGTAATGAAGGCCATTTAAGCAGGGTTCGGGAGCAGAATGAGAAACCTATCTGGGGAGGGATGGTTGGAGCAGACCCTTAAGGGATGTGAAGGGGTGAGACAGGGGAAACATTAAGGAGCGTGTTTGTGGCAGAGGGAACACGGAGGATGAAGGCCCAGAGGTGGGGATGAACTTGGCGGATTAGAGGAATGGTGGCTAGAATGGAGTGCAGAGGAAGGCAAGGGCTAGATCATGCGGGGTCTCACAGGTCAAGGTTGGCCTCGTTTCCAGGAACTGTGTTGGTGCAGAGGATGATCTTGGGGGTTTCCTGGAAGTCTTCCATGTTGTCTATATGGAATAGAATCCATTGGTAGAAACGGTTTTGTGGGTTGGCTCCTTGGGTGCAGTATGTTCTCAGAACAGTTATTTGAGATCCTACTATGTGGAGACACTGAGGCGGCATCAGGGTCAAGGCCGATTCAGAGGAAGGAGTCTCTGCCTTCTAGAAACTCTCTCCAACAAGACTCAGGCTCCCTCCAGCCTCCCCTCATCCCTACAGCTCCAATGACTGGCACACCCCAAGGTGGATTGAGGCCTAGGTTTACCCTGGCAGGCCTCCTGCGTGAGTCTGCATGGTTTAGCATCACAGGGTTCCCTTTTGCGGACTGGTCCAGCTGGGTATTACATCTAGCATCCAGACGCTGAAACTCGCATCCCAGCCCAACCACTCCGTGGCTCCCAGTTTGGGGCAGTGCGTGGAGCCATGTGTGAAACACGTCTATGCCGAAGGAATGACTAACGAGCGTGTTGGCTTGGGCAAGTCACTGCATCTCTGGGTGTCTCAGTTTCTTACCTATAAAGCAGGGATGACAGAGGATTAAATGAGAGTGCCTCTGATAGTAGTCCAGGTGGCTGTGCCCAGTGTGTAGCAGGTGCGCAGAGAACATAACTGCTGTTTTTATGATGTTGTTCTGGGTGCACCTGACTGCTCAAGGCTTTTAAAGCCTAGTTTCCTTTCCACATTCACTCTCCATCAAGTCTCTTCCTTTTCTCCCCAGGTCTGTCCAGAATGGGAACCAATGATCGTTTGGCAATGTATTATTTTTCTCTCAGTAAGACATTTGTCTTTTACTTCCAGGGGCCCCCGATGGTGCCACCTGAGGCTGTCTGTTTGCACATGGTGGTGAGAGTCAGAGCCAGCTGCCAGTGCCTTTCAACTGCCAAGCTGGAATGGTCTCTGGAGACCACTGTGTGCAGCCCTCATTTTTTAAAGGATATCAGTAATTGCTTCCTGTATATTGGGCAGTGGCTCAGAATGCCCCCAGGCCGCAAGACTCTCTGCCATGGGTATTGCAGGAGTCTGCAGGCAGCAGGCTGGGGGTGGGGAGCTGTTAATGCATGAAGATGCCAGTGCCCAGGGGAGGAGCTGTGCGGTCCTGATGTCACCTGCCCACCTGGGGGTTAGAAGCCTGGCTAATGAGGGCATCCTGTGCTTGGTAATTTCTTGTTCTTCTCTGTGGTCCCTTGAGATTATGCTGGTCCCCAGTAGTGTTCTTTCTTCAGCAGCTATAGCATCTCCCCTCGGCTGGGCAGGCTGGAGGGAAATGGAAATGGAGACCGAGACGTTGGGATGGAAGCACTCAGACGGTGTGTGCTGAGTTTCTCTGAGCCGTGAAATGGGCTGTGTTTAAACTGTGTTCTCCTGCCTTTGCACATCCTCTTCTGTCTCCATTTCCAGGGCCTGTCGATGTTCCATGTCCTCCAGCCCTGCCCCACTGCGGCCCCAGAGATGTGTCTAGTTGGTGTTCCTATAGAGAGGAAAGGACAAGGCTGAGAAGCCAGTCACTGACTGTGTGATCTTCCCACGGAGTTAACGTCATGACCCTGGGCCTCGGTGTCATCACTGTACGGGAATCTAGAATGTCAGGCCATGAGGTTTCAGAGTCGTCATGAATCAGTGGTCCCCAACCTTTTTGGGACAAATTTCATGGAAGACGGTTTTTCCATGGATGGGGGTGTTAGTCTGGGTGGGGGGAATGATTTCAGGGTGATTCAAGCACATTACATTTATCTTGTACTTTATTTCCATTATTATGACATCAGTTCCACCTCAGGTCATCAGGCATTAGATCCCAGAGGTTGGGGACCCCTTCACTCCCTCTCTTCAGTTCTATCTCAAAATCCATAGAAATTCCCCTTTCTCTTTTTTCCTTAGTTGCATTGAGGGGAGGGGGACTGCTGTTGCTGCTGCCAAGTCGCGTCAGTCGTGTCCGACTCTGCGACCACATAGACTGCAGCCCAACAGGCTCCTCTGTCCCTGGGATTCTCCAGGCAAGAACACTGGAGTGGGTTGCCATTTCCTTCTCCAATGCATGAAAGTGAAAAGTGAAAGTGAAGTTGCTCAGTCATGTCCGACTCTTAGCGACCCCATGGACTGCAGCCTACCAGACTCCTCCGTCCATGGGATTTTCCAGGCAAGAGTACTGGAGTGGGGAGCCATTGCCTTCTCCATATATAAAGTGAAAGCTGCTCATAATGGAAAAATCACTTTGGACCCTATGGAAGGGTCCTTAATGGACAAAAATAACCTTATTGTTATTGTGACTCAACCACTGTGCAGAAATGCTGGCAAACCATTCCCTTGTCCCACCAAGTCCCAGAGGAGGAGAGATGACTGTACCTTGGGGGCCCCTGCTCACGGGGAGCTTGTAGGAGTGGGTCTAGGAGGGATCGTCCCAACACAAACAGCATTTTTTTTTCTCTGCAGCACAATGTTAGCTTTGAACCCATTAATGTGGCTTTTATCATTCAATGCTCAGAGTGTTTGAACTAATCAGCCTTAGGAGCGTGTTCTAGAATCTCTTCTCTTTAGGATTCAGATGATTATTCAAAATCCTAGGTCTATCCGGAGGATTCTTTGAGCTGATTCAGGTACCAGCAAACACACCTCCCTTCTCTCCTCAGTGTGATTGGGGCAGATGTCACTGGTGGATTGCAGTACCTTTCTCCATGCAGAACCAGAGTGGAGCCCTGGGATCCTTGCCCCACAGTGTCCAAGGCTGAGAAGCTGTATGCCTGTGTGTTTGTGTGCTCAGTTGCTCGGTCATGTCTGACTCTTTGTGGCCCCATGGACTGCAGCCTGCCAGGCTTCTCTGTCAGTGGGATTCTCCAGGCAAGAATACTGGAGGGGATTGCCATGCCCTCCTCCAGGGGATCTTCCTGACCCAGAGATCAAACCCGTGTCTCTTAGGACTCCCGCATTGGCAGGTGGGTTCTTTACCACTAGCTCCACCTAGGAAACCCCCCTGTGCCTTTGCAGTTACAGAAATTGAGCCTGGGAGCCTTATGTGTCCAGCTGAAGGCAGATCTTCTTGTTAGGTGGGCTAAAGCACAGACACATTCATACATACATAAAGTTTATACACATATAAAGTTTATATGAGCAGCTTTCATAATGTATAAATACACTTATGTGTATATATGATAATATATATACCAAAATTTCTCCCCATATTCCTTTAAATCTGAGATTCTCCATCAAGACCAATTCACCAAAGGCAAAATATGCTGATGTCTCTAAAGAATGATATGTACTGTCACTCCAATAAAATATCATAGCCACTTAAGCCAGCCACATTAGAGCTGCAAGTATCTTTTGGAAATTGAACCTTGTGGGTCAGATGGACCACATCTTGTGGAACAGGCAAGATGCATCTGACATGAGGATAGCTGATAAGTTTGGACATCTTTAGATAGGCAGGGCAGTGCAGCTACAAAATATCCTTGAGTTGCAATCAGATCTGGCAGAAAATTGAGTCCTTCCTTAGAAGGAAGAAGGAGGTTTGTTTTAAATGGTGTTTCTCTTCAGATAGATGGTGTCCCTGGGTGCCTAGGGCTGTTTCACTGCCTTTCTTTCCCCGCCTCCTCTTCCCTTTCCTCGCGTCTCTTAGGGTGCAGCTCCCTCCTGGGGAAAGCTTCCCTTCTCCCGAGAGCCTGCAGCCCTCCTTGTTAAGTTCCTGTTGAAACACACTTGTGTCTTGTGTTGTTGCCATGTCTCCCCAGTGAGACATTCTCAAGCTCCAGCTGGGCACGTGCTGTCTTGTGGATCTCCTGCCTCCCTCTCTGAGGCACAGAGTGGGGTTCCAGGCCCACCTCGAGCTATGTGGAAGGTATAGAGGCAAAGCTGGTCCGTGCACCTGTGGCTTCCCAGGGCAGGTAGCTGGTGGGGAAGGACCAGTGTGTCTGCTCCTTTCCACACCAGGATTCAGGAGCTTGGGCTGCACCCTGTCACCAGGGCTGCTGTTTAGGGCCTCCTTGCCTTTCAGCCTCATGGATGCTCTGATGCTTATTGCGTGGAGAAGCCAGGTTCTCTTCTCTTGTTGCAGTCTGTTGCTGCTCTGCTGTCTTGGCAGCTCTCGTTGCCATGCAACAGTCAAAGGTACCGTGCCAGTGGGCCCCTTCCACTGTTTGTGCATCAACCCTGCTGTCCGTCTCCCTTAGCTTTTAGCCCTGCTGTAGGATGGGGACAGAAGGGACTGCAGCTGCAGGCTGGGCCAGTTTTAATTGAATTCTGCCTGCTACACCTTTACTGAGGATCTGTATGTTAGCAACTCTGAACAGAAGCTAAGATGGGACGAGAGTGACTCATGACTGGTTTACCTAGTTGCTTCCTGGGTCTTTGAATGTCATCTTGAGATTTTACAAACGTGATCCTATTTGTTGCTGGTGGGACCTCCCCTGGAAATACAGTGACCATGGCAAACTGTCCTGCTTTGATACTATTTACTGTGTGCTTGTGGGCTTGCCTGGCGGCTTAGTGGTAAAGCATCTGCCTGCAATGCAGGAGATGTGGATTTGATCAATGTAGGAGATGCAGGTTCAATCCCTGGGTTGGGAGGTTCCCCTGGAGGAGGAAATGGCAACCCACTCCAGCATTCCTGACTGGAAAATCCCATGTTCAGAGGAGCCCGACAGACTACAGTCCGTGGGGTTGCGAAGAGTCCTACATGACTTAGGGAACATACACGCACACGCACACATGCACGCGCACGTGCACACACACACACACACAGTTTGTACTCACACAATTGTGAAGGCAGTGTTATTTCCATTTTACAGAAACTAAATCTCAGAGAGGTTCAGTAAGTTGGCCAAGTAAAAGTAACACAACAAATAAGACAGAACTGGGATTCAGTGCTAGGTAATGTGGTTTTACAGTTCGTGTTCTTAGCCAGTATTATATACCTCCTTTCTGCTTATAAAAGTTAAAAGTTACCCCGCTGCTGCTGCTAAGTTGCTTCAGTTGTGTCTGTCTTTGCGACTTTATGGGCCAGGGTCATCTGTCCGTGGAGATTTTCCAGGCAAGAGCAGTGGAGTGAGTTCAGTGCCCTCCTCCAGGGGGTCTTCCAGACCCAGGGATTGAACCTGCATCTCTTACTTCTGCACTGGCAGGCAGGTTCTCTACCACTAGTGCCACCTGGGAAGCCTGAAACTTACCCTCAGTTCAGTTCAGTTGCTCAGTTGTGTCCAACTCCTTGCAACCCCACGAATCACAGCACACCAGGCCTCCCTGTCCATCACCAACTCCCGGAGTTTACCCAAACTCAGGTCCATCGAGTTGGTGATGCCATCCAGCCATCTCATCGTCTGTTGTCCCCTTCTCTTCTGTCCCCAATTCCTCCCAGCATCAGAGTCTTTTCCAGTGAGTCAACTCTTCGCATGAGCTGGCCAAAGTATTGGAGTTTCAGCTTCAGCATCAGTCCTTCCAATGAACACCCGGGACTGATCTCCTTTAGGATGGACGGGTTGGATCTCCTTGCAGTCCAAGGGACTCTCAAGAGTCTTCTCCAACACCACAGTTCAAAAGCATCAATTCTTCAGTGCTCAGCTTTCTTTATAGTCCAACTCTTACATCCATACATGACCACTGGAAAAACCATAGCCTTGACTAGATGGACCTTTGTTGGCAAAGTAATGTCTCTGCTTTTTCATATGCTGTCTAGGTTGGTCATAACTTTCCTTCCAAGGAGTAAGCGTCTTTTAATTTCATGGCTGCAGTCACCATCTGCAATGATGTTGGAGCCCTAAAAATAAAGTTTGTCACTGTTTCCGCTGTTTCCCCATCTATTTCCCATGAAATGATGGGACCGGATGCCATTATCTTCATTTTCTGAATGTTGAGCTTTAAGCCAACTTTTTCACTCTCCTCTTTTAGTTTCATCAAGAGGCTTTTTAGTTCCTCTTCACTTTCTGCCCTAACGGTGGTGTCATCTGTGTATCTGAGGTTATTGATATTTCTCCCGGCAACTTGCTCTAGGAGAGTTTAAAAAGCTGATGACCTTTTCAAGGGACTGCTGCCTTATGTATATAGCTACGTTTATTAAGTACTTACTTAATAAGGGAGATACTTAAAAGTGTGCTAGTCACTCTTTTAAGTGCTTTTATAATAGTGCATTAATCCCCACAGCAGTCCTGAGAACTGTTATGACTTTCCCATTTTAGAGATGAAAAAACTGAGGCAGGTAGAGATTCAGTAACCAGTCCAAGGTCATAGAGCCAGGAAGTGACAGAGCTGAAATTGGAACCCAGTGGTTTGGTTCCATATTCCACACACATAAGTAAAACTACTAGTTTATAAAACAGAACAAGACGTACTTCTCAATTTGGTTATTCTGAAGAAAGAAATTCCGGGAATAGAAAACCTGGAGTTACCATATTAGTTACCAGAGCTCAGCCTGTGAGACTCCTCATTTTTCAGAATGTTTTATATTCTGAATAAAAAAAAAAGTACATGACAAATGCATCCTGTCAGATTTACTTAAACAATCATTAGGGTTTGTGGGCAGTTTACCTAAGAACTAGTTTCTCTTATGTTCTCAGTACTCTGTTCTGAGCATTTGCCTTTAAAATCTAGAGAAGAGCTCTGAAGATGTCTGATTTCATTTTGGATTCTTGCTATTATGTAGCTTCATAGCTCAGGACATCATAGGCACTTGGGAGCAGAGTATAAACATGTTACATTGATTGAAAATTGAAGTGTTGTATTGGGATAAGAAGACACTGAAGTGGGGAGAGTCCCGGGTAGGTATTTAGGGACCACACTTTTGGGGGTACCTCCAGGGTACACGTTTTCCATCTCTTCCCCCACTTGTGGATCCCTGGAGACAAACCACAGCCTTGTTGGCAACGGTGGTACAGGTAGGGTGGTCTGTTGACCACGTGGTGCCAAGAGCCCCTGCCGCTGCTGCTGCTGCTAAGTCACTTCAGTCGTGTCCGACTCTGTGCTACCCCATAGACGGCGGCCCACCAGGCTCCCCCGTCCCTGGGATTCTCCAGGCAAGAACACTGGAGTGGGTTGCCATTTCCTTCTCCAATGCATGAAAGTGAAAAGTGAAAGGGAAGTTGCTCAGTCGTGTCCGACTCTTAGCAACCCCATGGACTGCAGCCGACCAGGCTCCTCCATCCACGGGATTTTCCAGGCAAGAGTACTGGAATGGGGTGCCATTGCTTTCTTCCCAAGAGCCCCTAGTGCCTGGCTTTCTCTCCTGAAGGCTGACACTCCACGTGGCCCTCTAGACTCTGCCTCATAATCTTAGTTTACGGTTGGCAGAAAAGGACAGGATTGCGAAAGAAACTCTCTGCAGTCACAATGCTTGGCCCTCTGAGCAGCTCTGGTCCCCTTTCTGCCAAATTGCTAAACTCAGAAACAGTTAACGGTCAGTCTTGATGTATCTGACCACCTACAAAACCGACATGCCCTGCCTTTGATCTTTCCGTTTGTGTCAGAGGAGCATGAAATGAGTATGTGAGCCAGACTGTGACACAGCTCCTAGGGGAGGATCTAAATGAGATCAGGGGCTCCCCTGTCCTCCCCCACTGGACTGCTTTCCAGTCTCCTGTGCCCCCCACGCGCCTCTTCCTCCCAAAGGGTCAAGTTGCATCGAAGCTGGGCCCAGGTGCCTGTGTCTCTCCTCCTCCCCCTGTGTTTGTGTGTTTCCCTCCCCATCACCCTCTTCCTGGTTGCTCTTGTTGTCTAAGAGAAAGTTGACTCATTTGTAACATTTAAGCAGCCTCCCCCTCCCAGTAGTAGGTGTGTAAGCAGCTGGGGACTTGACCATCTGTGAACCCTCCACACTTCCAGCAAATTCTCTTCCTACCTTTGAGGCAACCTCCACCAGCTCCGTGCCTTCTTTGTGCCCCCTCTCTCATACCAGGAATCAAGCTGAGGGCGGGGATGGTCATGGGATGACTTAGAAAATACCCACTCATTTCCTTCCTTATAGAAAAGTGTGCCGGGCATTTAGTGTTCAGTTAAGTTCAATAGCTCAGTCGTGTCTGACTCTTTGCGAACCCATGAATCGCAGCACACCAGGCCTCCCTGTTCATCACCAACTCCCGGAGTTCACTCAGACTCACGTCCATCGAGTCAGTGATGCCATCCAGCCATCTCATCCTCTGTCGTCCCCTTCTCCTCCTGCCCCCAATCCCTCCCAGCATCAGAGTCTTTTCCAATGAGTCAACTCTTCACATGAAGTGGCCAAAGTACTGGGGTTTCAGCTTTAGCATCATTCCTTCCAAATCTAGTGTTAGGGATAGAGAAGTAAACACAGAGGATTCCTGCCCTGAAGGGGCTCATGCTTTTAGGAGGAAAGGCAACATCATAGTATTACTAGTTGCTACAGGTTAGTGAGTACCCAGGGTGTAAGAGGCACTGTGCTTTACCCAGATGATGTCATCTGAGCTTCACAACAACCTCGTGAGCTCAGGAAGTCTTCTCATTTTAAAGATGAAAAGTGGCAAGGATGGTAGGTCAGTTGGCCAAGGTCACATGGCTAGTAGATGGAGAGCTCTTGGTCATCTGTCTTCAGAGGAAAAATAATGTTATTATTATTCATAATATTTATTGAAGGTCTGCCATGTGCTGTGTATGAAGTGCCTACATGGATGCTGACTTGCAGTCTCTCTGTAATACTCTGAGGATGGTTTTATCAAGACAGTCATGATTTGCTGAGGACCACACAGTAGGAAATGGCAGCTTGGGATTGACACCAAAGTTGGTCTGGTTCTGGAACCTCCAGGCTCCTAACCCCTGGGCTGTATCACCTCTTGTTAGAGCTGTTTAAGATTCACCATTGAACCAGCCACTTGTTAAAGTGAAAGGAAGAGCTATTAAATGTGATTCCCTGACCACAGTTATGAATGGGACCCATCTCAGGGTATCTGGGTTCTCAGGCATCAAGTATTTTCTGATGTGCCAGGCACTGTTGTCACTGTGAGCAGGGCGGGGTGGCCTCTTAGAGCTAGACATTCAAGGGGGAGGGGGTTGTGATGAGGTTCCTTCAGGTGGGAGGGGAGGTCAGTGCTCTAAGGAAGACACACAGGATAATGAGATAAAAAGGGGTGCGGGGATAAGCCCTCCCTTAGGTAGGCAACTGAGCTGCAGCCCGAGGGACTATCTAGGTGAAGAGGGCCTTGGCTGAGCGTAGAAAGTTCTGGAACCAGGAATAGCTTGACCACAGGAGGGAACAGAAATTCCTGGGTGTGTTCTGAGATCTGTGAGTGGTTCTGTGTGTCTGGAAGTTGACATCAGTGGGTGAGGTGAAATGTGGCTGCAGACTGTCCTGCCTGAGACGTGGAGCCCCCATGTTGCCCCCTTCTGAGGGAGGTGGTTCTGGGAGCAGTAGGGTTGGGGGCCTTCCTGATAAAGGAGGCCTCTCACCTGGAGAGAGGAGAAACTCACTTTTGAGATAGGAGGGTTGGCTTCTCAAAGTCATGCTTGTCAGCTCTAAGCCCAAAGGCCATGATTTGTAATCACAGGGTGGATGGCTCACACAAGCTTTGGTCTTTTCTGAGATAATAGAAGTGTGAACACTGTCATCACATTTGTTCCCTACCAAGCACCTCCACGTGTAGTATATGAAGGAACACGACCGTTAACATTCCTGGCATGTTCTTGTCTGTATCCCAGTGGGCGGAGAGCTTTTCTTGCATTCGTCCATTGGGTCCTTATAAGAGCTCTGTGAGCTTAAAACTCTTGTTATAACCATTTTAATGATGCAGAAGCTGAGGTCTAGAGAGGTGAAATGTAAAGAGCCCAAGGCACACAGTTGGGAGAACAGGCCTGGAATTCCTGATGCAACAGGCCGAGGAGGCAGCCGGGGCAGGTGCTGTCAGGCCCATTTGACAGAGGGAGAAGACTGAGGCATGGTTATGAAAAGGGTATGGAAGAGAGTTGGGCCTGGCTGCGGTTTTTCCAGCCCTTGTTCTGGGGAATGGTGTAAGCAAGCCTAATTGGTCTCACCCCTAAGCCGTATCAGTAATAAAGCTGAGCATTGGATCTCCAAAAGAAAAAAAATGCTTTGGACCTGGAATCCAAGTGTTCTGGCTCTGGTGGCCGGTCCTCTAGCCATAGGGAGGGTGGCGGAACCACACTCTGTGTGCTTTGCTCTGGCTTGTTCAAAGCCGAGGGCTTCCTTAAAATTGGGAGAACTCCCTGGGCGGCCTCTGCCAGGAGTCGGAGTTGGCGGCAGTCCCACGGCCACACCCCTTTGGCCGACTCTAGAGCCCGTGTAAGGGCTGCATCTGGTCCATCTACCCCCCTGCTCGACTCTTTAATACACTCCAAGTTTCCCGGCATCACGTGGGATACGAAGCCCAGAGAGAGGCCTGCTGAATCAGGACCTTGATCATGGGGTGCTGGAATCTGCATTGACCTCCTCCGAGGCGGGGCAGTGAGGGGTGTTCAGGTTGGAGAACCCACTTGTCTAGGTCTTGGCACTGAGCACCCTGGGAGGGGTGGAAATGGCCGTGGATTTCCTCTAAGGCCCGAGGCGCGATGTTTAAACAAATTCCGTGGTTGCTTTGGCCAGGGCAGAGGCTATTATCATCGGCCCTAGACGTTTGGGGACATGCTGGAAATAGCTCGCTGGCAGGGTGTTTCTATTTTGCATCGGGATGATTAGGTGTGTCTGCAGCCTGTCTTTCTTTCTTTTTTGGTATCTTTGAAAAAACTGTGGTAAAATATACATATCAAAACAGCCATTTGAACCATTTTAGATGTACAGTTCAGTGGCATGAAGAATATTCACAGTCAGGCACACAGCCCAGTCCAGGGGGCTCCTTTTGGAAGTGTCTAGGAGGGAAGGGCTGTGGACACTTTTGGTGCTTAATAATTGCTTTCAGATGACAGTGGACTATAGCCTGCCAGTCTCCTCTATCCATGGGATTCTCCGGGCAAGAATACTGGAGTGGGTTGCCATGCCCTCCTCCAGGGGATCTTCCCGACCCAGGGATCAAACCCGTGTCTCCTGAATCTCCTGCGTTGCAGACAGATTCTTGACCACTGAACCACCTGCTGGAAGATGCCAGTGGAGCAGCAGGGGTTATTGGGGTGCTGGGGTAAATTCCTACGCATTAAGTAAGCATCCCCACTTCTGACTTTCTTATGAGCAACTTAACCTCAGTCTGAGGCTGGTGGAGGAGACGCTGGTGAGCTGTTTAATGTTCAATTTCTATTTCTGGGCCAGGCAGGAGGATGAGTTCATTGTCTGGTTAATGCCAAAGGC
Organism: Budorcas taxicolor; assembly: GCF_023091745.1. NCBI lineage: Eukaryota > Metazoa > Chordata > Mammalia > Artiodactyla > Bovidae > Budorcas > Budorcas taxicolor. The sequence goes on from NC_068914.1 coordinate 112,041,470, forward strand.
TGGTCAATGCCAAAGGCAACTTCCCCTGCCTCCCCCAGGTCCCCAGAAGAATAGAGGCTATCTCTGTAAAGAACCCATCTCCCCACTGTGTACGTGTGCCCTTAAGAGGCAACCCACGGTCATGATTGAGACTAGGGTTTCAAATGCTGCCGACACAAGACCAATCGAGTTGAGAACTGAACAAATGGGTCTTTTTATATGTAAGAGGAGATTATTTTACCCCATGTCAACAAAAGATCTGTAGACAGTCTTGTTCTACATTTCACACTGCTGAGTTCATACGTGTGAGAGGGCTCACGACCCATTTACATTTTTTGGTGCGTTTGGGTTCATTTCTGTGGTTACCACTCTGAGGATGCCTACAAAAGCTGGCCTGTTCCACGCTGGAGTGTGCTGCCAGTGGAATTCGGTGAGCCTCACAGCGGTGCAGGGGAGGGCCTTGAGTCAGCAAGTGGACTGAGTCACAGCAGGATTGAATATTGCAGCTGAAAGGGATCTCAAATAGAGTAACCCCCCTTATTTAAAGATGAGGAAATCGAGACCAAGAAAAGGGGGTGTGGGTCCTTACCCAAGGTCACCCTGCTAGCTAGGAACCTAGCCCAACATTAGCTTCCTGGTCTCCAGCCCACTGACTTTCCACTGCATCAGACCTTCCTAGTCCTTGAACTCCGGCTCCCATTGACCAGACTGCTTGCAATAAGAAAAATATCTGAAGACGAGTTTTCCTGAATCGAAAAAGTGCAGCGTTAGTCGCTCAGTTGTATCTGACTCTTTCGGACCCCGTTGGACAGTAGCCCACCAGGCTCCTCGGTCCGTGGGATTCTCTAGGCAAGAATACTGGAGTGAGTAGCCATTCCCTTCTCCAAGGGATCTTCCTGATGCAGGGATTGAACCTGGGTCTCCTGCATTGCAGGCAGATTCTTTACCATCTGAGCCACCAGGGACGGCCCAAATCATTTATATATTTTGTGCCGTCTCCATTTGCCTAATTCTGCTGCTGGGCTCACAAAATGCAAGGTAGTTTGAGTAATTTTTGAGGCCGGATATATCTGAAGATATGAGCTAAATGTCCAAGGAGCCTGTTTAGCAGTCCCAGCTGACCAGAAGGGATATTTTAGCTGCTTGTGAGAAGCCATTCACACCCTTTACCAGCATTGATAATTGAGAGACACATGGAATGATATTTGTAATTGAAGACCACAGATAATGGTCACATAAAGTCAACCCTAAGTTATCAGTCCCTTTTATTTCTGATAGACATTTGAAGAAAAGGGCCTGAACTTTGAAGAACACTATTCTCCCTTTTGCTTTCACGGCCCTTCAGTTATTTCATTAGGAGACTGAAGCCAGAAATCGTTTGTGACTTATCTCCGTACTTTATAAATTTGGGGGATAAAATATCTTTGGGGATTTATTTAAATGAGAAGAGTCTAGGCTTAAGCAAGAGTATAAAAGAAAATTGAAACTAAAAATTGGTTTCTCAGTTTGGCTAAAGTTTTCAGTACAGTTCAGCCACAGAGAAGCCAGCTTTGACTACTACATGCATGGGCTGGTAAAGGTCAGGATGTTAAAACAGAAAGGTTTAATTATGTCAATTAGGTTTGATGTTAGGCTGCAGGTTTCCAGATACCCTCAGGCTCAATTATGCTCCCCGTGAAAAGCAAGCGTTGACATTTATTGCTATCAGAAGGAAGTGAAAGGCCAAAGTGCCTTCCTCTGTCTCTCTGGCCCTGCTCCTTTTGTCCTGATTTCTCTCTCGGTGAAGTCATTCAGCCTTGACCTTGGACATCCAGGAGCTTGCTTCTCTCATCAGACCCTCTTAGAAGCAGGTGCATTCTGCTTGTGGACTCACTTATGAGCCTCACTCTTATGGTCTTGGGTCCTGCTTCCAGGATTCCAACCTCCTTGACCTTCTGCTGGAGGAAAAACCTCAGACTTGGTCAGACGGAGACTCGCCGGAAAGTCACCATGATCTAGTGATGTTTTTGCGGTATTAGTATTATATCCATAATATATCTGTTCACATATATGTCAAGCATAATGATGTCAACTGTTTAACAAAGTAAATGGGAAAAAGGCTTGATAATTGAGAAAATTCAACCCCTATTTGCTGTTTGTTTTTTTTTTAAGTTGGAGTATAGTTACAATATTGTGTTAGTTTCTGCTGTACACCAAAGTAAACTATATGTATACATATATCCTCTCCCTCCCTCAGGAGCCTCCCTCCCACCCCGCTATTTGTTTGCTTTTGATGTAGTTTTTTAAACTTAGAGAAAGCTGGTTGTTGATTTGATTTAGCGGCGAAACATTGGCGGCACTGTCTGGGATTTCTGGCCTTAGGAATTCTGTCACCCGTGGGATGAACATCTTTAGCCACTTTGTGTTCTGCCTGCTGGTATTGAAGTCTGGACAGTTATTTGGAGGATGGCTGGGTCTTATATTAATAACAGAGGGTCTTTCTTGACAATGCTGAGACCCCCTTCCTCGCTCTGCCTTGACGTTCACAGGGCGTGGTGGCTCCAGTAGTGTTCGAGACGCCGGGGGTGGGGCCTCGGCATGGTGATGGATGCCTTGGGCACTGGGCTGTCTCAGGGGGCTGGTTATCCTGAAGCTCCCTGCCTGTACCTGAGCAAACCCTGTCTTTAGGATCACCCTCAGAGGGTACAGGACATTTTGATGCCGTGGCACTGTGTCATTTGGACTTGAGGATATTTGTCTTGGGTTGGAAAAGAAAGCATTAAGTTTGCAGCCAAAGGAGAGAGAGGAGGAGGGAGAAAGGGCAGAGGACACATTATTTGCAGGGGTTTGGACTTCAAGTTGAGGCATGGAGATGGAGATGGATTTAGGGATGTGGGGAGGCCTGCAGATCTTGGGGGGAGTCAGGGATCACCACCACCACCATCATCATCTTACCCTTTCCTGATTTATTCAATCGAAACAGACTCCAATTGTAAGATGCACCTCAATTTCAAAGACGTTTAAAAAAAAAACGGAAATGACATGAATCATGACCAGCGGTGTATTTGATGCTTTCATCTCATGTAATCCTCTTAATAACCTTGAAAGGCATGTTCTCTCATTCCCATCTTCTTGGGAGGAAAACTAGGACACAGAAGGGTCAAGAACTTGCAGATCACTCAGCTGGTTAGTGGAGGAGCTGGGATTGAAGCAGGAATTCTATCATCGTTAGGGCTAATATCTTTAACCACTTTGCTCTGTCCTTTGGCAATGAAGTCCATGATGTTTGAATACTTTAATGTCAGCATTTTGACCCAGCTGTGTCACACAGATATGTTAACTCCACGCCAGTACTTTGAGTAAGCAGTTTAAATATCATTGACATATTTTCACAGTATTATTCTTGATAAAGGCAGGACCCAGGGCTGTAAAATGGTGCTTTGGTATGTTCCATGTCTTTCATATCAGGTAGATCTCTACTGATAACACTCAGAGATACTAAACACTTAACCTGCTCTATTAGTAGAGAATCTGTTGATTACTGGCTGTGTGTGCGTGTGCATGTGCACACGTGTGCACTCATTTGTGACAGACTCTTTGCAACCCCACGGACTATAGCCCACCAGGCTCCTCTGTCCATGGGATTCTCCAGGCAAGAATACTGGAGTGGGTTGCCATTTTTTTCTTCAGGAAATCTTCCAGACCCAGGGATCGAACCTGCATCTCTTATGTCTCCTGCATTGGCAGGCAGACTCTTTAGCACTCACGCCATCTGGGAAGCGCTATTAGGAGGGAATCTGTTAGTTACTGGCTGTGTGACTTTGCAGATACATCCCTGCCCTTGTTTCCTCTTCTGAAAATTGGGAATGATAACACGTTTCAGAATGGTATCAAAGAAAGGAAGATTAAATAACACTTACTAAAGTGCCTGGCATTCGGCATGGTTTATGATAGGAACTCAAAATATGTCCTGCTTGTTCCTGTCCCCCTTCTCCCTGGGTCACCAGGTAACAGGTGGCCACAAGTCCTGAATCAGAACTGCTTCTAACACACCTGGCTGCATCTCATATAGAAAGCATGTGGCTCTCATATCTTCTTGCAGCTGGGACCATTTGCAAACACTGTCTTATTGTTTTACAGCTTTTTAATTTGCCTGCACAAATAGAGCCTGCCTGGCTGACTTTGAAGGAATTTTAATAGCTAAACCCAGTCTGGACATGCGTGCTGCACCAAAAGACATGCCTTCCTGCTGATCATGGCAGTGAAGATATTGTGCATGGCTTCCTTCCTTTTGGAGAAAGATGGAACTCTGTCCCTTTGTATTGTCACAAAGGCTTGCTTTTTTTTTTTTTTTTTTTTGTAAAGAAAAGCCTCAAAATGGGAAACATTTTTCTGAGGAAGATCACTGAAGTAGCTCAAGTCCTTTCTTGTACCTCCTGGGGTTCATTCCCATCCCACTGCATGTCTTCAGAGGAACTGTGGTATGAGGTTCAGCCTGCATCTTGGATATTCCCTAAGAGGGGGGGAGGGAGAGGCGAGAGCATGGGCACTTGTAATAGGGTGCAGCTACAGTGGTCTTTCCCCTCTGACCATATTTCAAGAAGAACATTTGAAGTGCAGCCTAACTTCCCCCCAAACCCCCGTGTGCCTTCTTTGTGCCCATCCCGAGCCTCCCCCTCACTCATTTTTTGGATCGTCTCCAGCACCTGCCTCATCCCTATACCACTTGACGGTGGCAACATAAGTTACACTTCAGCGGCTTAGGGTCCTGAGACAGGCGAAAATGAAGTGGTCTCATTTTTCAAAGATCTGTTGGATTTATTGAAGAATATCCACATTAGGGGCTGCAGAAAATTTTGGTGTCTTCCTCAGGAAAATTCCAGCTTTTTGTATAGAACTTCTCTGGGCTTTCCAATAGCACCTTTAACACTGAGAGTTGATTTGTATCTAGTATCATGTTGAAGTATTATGTTGAAGCCAGCATTTTTGAAATGGGAAAAATGATATATAGAAGAAGGCGAGAGGCACTCTTTGACAACTGGTTTCATTTTTATGTCTGTGTACTTACCTAGCCAAGATCCTGATCCTCATGATATTATGAATTCAGCTGCTTTTACTTAAACCCCTTTTCCATGTCTCCACCTTATTACTTTTAATAACTATCATTTTTTTAAGTTGTGAATGCACTGCAATTTGTTCACGACATACCTAAGTGAACTGTGACTTACGAAATTATTCCTCTCATCTTGGACATCTTAGAGTGTTTACAGTGTTTGGCCATGGGACAGGAAATATTAAACATCTTTGTGCATAAGTCTTTTGACTTCTGTTGAATTATTCCTGTGGTGTAATTTCCCAAGGGTGATTGTTGGCGTTGAAGGCAGTAAACATCTACACAGGTCTAGTGGTGTAGTGTATATGGGGATTTATTTTTTTAAAATCAGCATTCTCTCTGCTAATGTCTTGTGCCAGAAACATGTCAGGAGAAAATAATACAAATGAACAATTAAAAAAAAGATAATTTCCATATTTAACTCATTTGCTGCTGCTGCTAAGTCGCTGTAGTCGTGTCTGACTCTGTGCGACCCCATAGACAGCAGCCCACCAGGTTCCTCCGTCCCTGGGATTCTCCAGGCAAGAACACTGGAGTGGGTTGCCATTTCCTTTTCCAATGCATGAAAGTGAAAAGTGAAAGTGAAGTCACTCAGTCGTGTCCAACTCTGTGCGACCCCATGGACTGCAGCCTTCCAGGCTCCTCCGTCCATGGGATTTTCCAGGCAAGAGTACTGGAGTGGGTTGCCACTGCCTTCTCCGTTAACTCATCCAGACGTATGGAAATGAAAATGTGGGTTTGTGTAGATGGGTGACTGGCTGCCTTGGAAGCCTCCAGCTCTTTATTACTGGGAGTAAGTCTTTCATTGTGGGAGACAGTCTCTAGCCAGCTCTTGCTTTTGGGGAAAAGGTAAGTACAATGTCTTATCAGCATCTCTGCTTCAGCATCAGGCTTCTGCCTCATGCTCATTTTGAGCAGAATGGTTTGACCTCCATCATACACCACCAGCTGTGACGAGACTTCCTCTCCCATTCATGAAATAACCTAGTGTCCACAGATTGTGTGTATATCATGTGCACAGCCTTGAGATTTGGGGTTGGAATAGAAGAGGATTTTGAGGTGCTCTTTGGGAAGATAGAGGAAAGAACACACTGGATATCAGGAATTATAGTGTGCTGTGCATTTATCTTGGACCAGGTGCTGTTCCAAACACTTGACATAGATGAATTTATTTAGTCCTCACAACATCCCTAACTTAGTAGGCATATCATTATCCCCATTTTACAGATGCAGTCACTGAGGCTGAGAGACTGACTCTCTTGTCAGGGTCACATAGGACGTGAACCCGTGTGTATTCATTTCCTAGAGCTGCCATAACAAAGTACCCATGTGTGTGTGGGTATGTGTCTCTGTCCTCTCCTCTTCTCATAAGGACACCAGTCATTGTATTTAGAACCTGCTCTAATCCTGGACTATATCTCTTAATAACATCTGCCAAGACCCGATTTTCAAATAAGGTTCCATTCTGAGGTTCTGAGAGGACATGAATTGAGGGTGGAGAAATGGGAAAGAAACCAGCAGCAGAGGCAGGAGCAAGTTTTAGCCTGATGGTGTTTAGAGAGGATGGGTCCTTCGAAGAGGTTGTGTGGCGGGGAGTGAGTGGAGGAACCCTGTGCAAGAGATAGGGGTACCCGATGCAGCTTGACTGTGTTGGCATGAAATGACCCGGCCCCGAGCCAGCTAGCTTTGTGTACTCGACGGGAGAGAATAGGTCTGGGGTTCATGCCCTGCCATGCTCGAGTAGCTTAAGGAAAGGTACCTAGAATATTTCCTTTCTCAAGCAGCCCTGTTATTTCTTATACCGTGAGTCTGAAGTTGTGGGGGAACCCCAGAGGCAGACATAAACGTCTCCAGGTCGTAAAATCAGACTTGGAGCACCAGCCACAGGGAAGAAAGTATTTTGGCATATTATCTGCATCACTGCAAAATAGATTTATAAAACATGCCAAGGAAACTGCAGGGGAGAGTGTAGAAATTCTCCAGCAGGCAAGGAAAGGTAAATGAAAATTAACCGTACCGTGCCCATAATTACTCCTTCAAGGTGTGGCGAATGTAATTAATATGATCTGGACTGCCGTGCTGTCTCTCGTTTTTTTTAAGTGAACATAAAAGGTAATTTATAAGGGTTTTCCTAGGTTAACTGCCAGTTTAATTCCTTGAACTGTGTTTTTCCACAGGCTCTTAGGTTTCTCAACAATAAAAGGCATCCAGGGGCTTTCAGGAATTTGTGCTGAGGTCTGGAGGTGGGGGCCGCTTTGCCTTCATCTGAGATGCTCAGCCTCTCCACCCTTGGCCTAACCCAAAGGTGTCAATGCCTGTTAATTCTCTGTTAATGTGAGTGTTTTCATGTCACTGAGGGTGACAGTTGTATACAACTGACAGAAGCTTTTAAAAAAACGTTTAAGTTGCAAATCTGCCAAGCCATCCTTTAAGTTAAGAATTTTACTCTTTAACTCATAAATCTAGTAAATTTTTAACAGTTATGTTTAGGGTAGCCTTTGATTAATAATTGACCCTTGAAGAAACTTCACCTTCCTCTAACATTTTAAATTGCTCTTTAAAATTTCATATATTTAAATCAGACTTCAGATGTCTGATTAACAAACATACTTAAATAATGTAAATCCAATACCTCAATGACAGACATTAAGTTTCTTAAATGTTCTAAAATTATATGTAAACTTAGAAGGTTTCAATTTAAAATCTCAAGTCGAATAAATTGTTCAATTAAATCCTTCATATGGGTGAAAGTGTTAGTTGCTCAGTTGTGTCCGACTCTTTGCAACCCCATGGACTATAGCCCGCGTGGCAAGGTAAATCCTCCTACTTGAGTAAGTCAACATCTTAAAAATATGAATCTTAATGGGTTTTCTTCTTAAACATGTCTGTCTGTATTTTAAAAGATAGCCTTATTGAGATATCATTTACATACAAATTCACTTATTTTACATGTAGAAGTCAATGAATTTTAGTGTGTTTGCAGAGTTATACAACCATCACCACAATCTGATTTTAGTACATTTCCATCACCGTAAAAAGAACTTTTGCGTCTATTTACTATCACTCTTCTCTGTCCCCATCCTCGGCCTTAGGCAACCACTAGCTGACTTTCTGTGTCTTTGTACTTGCCAATTTTGGACTTTTTTGGGTACTTACCTTGAGATCATGCTGGGTTTTTAAGGAAGCACTTTTGACGTCTCAAACAATTTTGGGGTCACCTTCTCCAGCAGTTTTTGGGGTTACTGCCTCTGTGGCTGGAAGTGTCTTTGTGAGCTGACCTCTGCCTCTAGATGGGAGCTCTTAGAGCCCATGACCCAGACTCAAGACACTTACTATTGAGTTCAAATGGCTTCCCAAGGAAGACCACGCCCCACCTGGTGGCTTCATTCCATTTTGATTGCCTGTCCACCTGCTGGGCTCACTGCTCTGCAGTGTTAGTTGCTCAGTGTGTCTTGACTCTCTGTGACCCCATGGACTGTAGCCTGCCAGGCTTCTCTGTCCATGGGATTTCCCAGGCAAGAATACTGGAATGGGTTGCCATTTCCTCCTCCAGGGGATCTTCACCACTTTGAGATTGAACCCACATCTCCTGCTTGGCAGGCAGATTCTTTACCACTGAGCATCAAGGCCAATCTGGCAGCAGAGGCCAGTTAAGAGGATTTGGTCCTAGCCCCAGAGGAGGTGATGGTGGCTCAGGCCAGGTGTGAGGGGCCAAGGTGAGCTGATGCAGAAAGGGGGTGATGGTGAGTGAGGGAGGGGAATGAAGAATGACTCCTGGCTGTTATGTCTGCCCAGACAGGTGCATAGTGGTGGTGTTTACTACAGTGGGGTACACTAGGAAGGGACATTTCAGGGGTGGAAGTCATGAGTTCCCCTCATCAGTATTTACTATGTTCAGCAAGCTCAGGTTGGACCTGAGTGAGCCCTCTTGTCCCTGACCTGACTCTTCTAAGATATCTAAGTCGGGGAGCTTTGAAAAATATGTCATGACCCATCAGGTGGTTGTAAAATCAATTCAATAAGTTGGACTAGTATTAAATAAAACAGAGCAGGGAAATAGTGCCTCACGTGTAGTGAAAGTGAAAGTCGCTCAGTCTCGTCCAACTCTGCGACCCCATAGATTATAGAGTCCATGAAATTATCCAGACCAGAACTGGAGTGGGTAGCCTTTCCCTTCTCCAGGGGATCTTCCCAAACCAGGAATTGAACCCCGGTCTCCCGCATTGCAGGTGGATTCTTTACCAGCTGAGCCACAAGGGAAGACCAAGAAAACATGTCAACTGGGTACAAAAGGAGAAAGGGGTGAGAGCAGGAGTCAGCAGCCCCTTTTTCTAGTCACAGCTGTGCCTCTGACAATCCGTGGGCCTCGAGCGAGTCCCTTATGCTCCTGTGTCCAGGCCCACCCTGTAAAATGGGGCAGGGGGCAAGGAAGGCTCCACTGGGTTCTCCCCATCCTCCCCCTTTTCTCGCCTTCACCTCTTCTGCACTGCCTCAGTGGGCAGATAGCAAACATTACCAGTCAGGAAGGTCATTACTGAGCTTTGCATCCTGCCATTTCTCTTGTTCAATCAAAACCAATTCAGAAGGTGCTTTCCCCTAGCTGTGCATACCCAGTCCCTTTGCTGGTCTCTGAAGGTCCTTCTTGTGGTCAGTGTGCCTCTGCCAGCACTAACCTAGCTGGCTGACAGCTGGTTTGCACTTGGACGGGGATCTCGGGCTTCTTGAAAGTCAGCACAACCCTCTGCTCGGGGCATGTTTTCACAGATGTCCCAGGATCATCTGAAAGACAGAATGATCTGATTGCCATTGGTTTTGGTGAGCATATTTGATAGCCGAGTTCTTCTCCCAACAGGTAAATGTGCTGTATACGAGGATATTCTTCAAGGCTGAGAATCAGAGTCCTGTAGTGGAAGGTTTCTGTGCAGCAAATCTCCTGGCTCTTAGATGAAGCTGTGTTCTTTCCTTCTTGAGTTTCAACAAGCGCATCTACCTAATTCTTAGGTTTATACCCTTGACCTTCATCTGCCAAAAGTTTAATTCATTTTAGTTCTGCAGCCACAGGCTAGGCATCAGGAGGTTTGAGGAGCTTACAGTAGGAGAGGAGATTGACATGAGAACTAGCTACAGGAAGGGTTCAGATTAGCCCCAAATCAGAGCCCCAGGTGCCTCAATATTCTGGCTGGTTGTAGGGTCTCCACTAAGGAGAAGTGGATCTAGAGATCATTTTGAATGGCTCTGGGCTGTCCCTGTTGAAGGGACTGTGAGAAGGAAGGGATAGAAAGTTGGAAAGTTGAAGTTTGTTAATGAAATATTAGCGACAACCTAGGCAGGACCCAGCTCCTACTTCAGTGTTTGGGGTTCCTGAAAAGTCCCCTGTGAACACAAGTGTGCTGCGTGTCTGTAACATACCTGAAGGCTCTGGTTGGCTGGAGAACACTGCCTCAGTATTCAGGACTGCCTTTTTTTTTCTTTGCCTGGCCTTATCCAGTTGTGCGTGTCTGTGACCTGTAATGTTATGGACCTGTAATGTGTCTAGTTTCAGAGGAGTATGGGGAGCATGCAGGGTTTGGGCTCCAGCTCTGCCACTCACTAGCTATGTCAGCAGGTAAATTCCTCAACCTCTCTGAGCCTCAGTGTCCTGGTCTTGAAAATGGACGTGCATCCACCTGCCTCCAGGGTGCTCATGAGGAGTAGAGGAGAGACAGTATGGCAGGCTGATATTTACGGAGTGCTTATCAGACTCATTGAAGGCGCCTCCCAGATCCACGAGAACACACCATCACTTTTGCTCTTTGTTTAACTCCTTTGACTAAGAAAGCCAGTAAAAGAATTTTGAGGAAGTTTGCTAGGAAAGAACATGCTAATTTCTCTTCTTTGCTGTTAGTAAGTGCTTTGGCCGGATACCTTTTAGCTGAGAAAATATCTTTGAAACTCTCAGATGACCTGTTGTTTTACTTTCATTCGTTTGACACACATGTGTGAGAATCTACTGTGCACAAAGCACTCCCTTAGAGGGCAGGAGACCAGGCAGATGAGATCTGGGTGGGGCCTGGCTGCCAGGGCCTGGCGTTGGGGAGGACCAGTTAGCCTGGGGAGGTGGGGTAGGCCTGGTCCTGCTCTCCCAGCCCTGCCATGGCGCTTTTGGCCATTCCGTGCCCTCCTGGGGCTCGTTTTCTTCTCTGAAAATGGGCTGAGATGGTTTTCCCAGTAGTCATGGACAGCTGTGAGAGTTGGACCATGAAGAAGACTGAGCGGCGAAAAATTGATGCTTTTGAACTGTGGTGCTGGAGAAGACTCTTGAGAGTCCCTTCGACAGTAAGGAGATCAATCAATCCAAAAAGAAATCAACCCTGAATATTCATTGGAAGGACTGATGCTAAAGCTGAAATTCCAATACTTTGGGCACCTGATGTGAAGAGCTGACTTATTTGTAAAGACCTGATGCTGGGAAAGACTAAAGGCAGAAGAAGAGGGTGGCAGAGGGTAAGATGTTTAGATAGCATCACTGACTCAATGGACATGAGTTTGAATAGACTCCAGGAGATAGTGAGGGTCAGGGGAGCCTGGCATGCTGCAGTACATGGGGCCGCAAGGAGTCAGATACAACTTAGGAACTGAACAACAGCAACCATATTCAATAGATTACATGAGATATTCAGCACTTGATCATAAAATAGGCTTTGCGTTAGATAACTTTGCCCAATCGTGGCTAATTGAAATGTTCTGAGCATGTTTTAGGTAGGCTAAGCCATGATGTTTGGGAGGTTAGGTATATTAAATGCATTTTTAAACTTATATGTTCAACTTAGGATGAGATTATGTCCTGATAAACCCATCATAAGTCAAGGCAGATCTGTAAACACAACTGTTTTCTGGGTCCAAGAAATCATACTGTGAATTGAACCAGTTAGATTCTTACAAAATGGTCTTGCATTTCGTCCATGTTTAGAAAGGAGAAAACAAGTCCTGTAGCTAAAGGAAACTCGTGGTGGGTAGGCAGCGGAAGGCCACCGTTAAATGTCCTTAGGGATTCCTTTCTTAGGGCTTTTGATCATCAGACCTTTCATTTTCAAAGGAAAAAAATAACAGCAGTCTGTTGCCACTGGCCGTTTCCTTTTTACCTAGCAGGATACAATGTCTGATGGGTGTAAAGGAAGCCTTGAATCCTACATCATTCATGAACCTCTTTGAGTGCCTACTGTGCACCAAGCATCAGAGATACAACATGAATACGATGGAGGGGGTCTCTGCCCCCATACCTGATGTCTGGCATATCCAAGGTGCTTAATAAAAATTTGTTGAGTAAGAAAATGAATACAGATAATAACTGTTAATAGTTTTTCTGTCCTGTCACATCATTTTGATGACTCCTGTAATACTGGGTTACATTTTAAATCACCTGTCCTAGAGGTGGCCAGCCAACCTGGTCTGGGGCCAGCAGGAACTATTGAGATGCTTGGTGGACTTGACACTTGATGTTGGTCCAGCATGGCAGTTGAGAGCATGGGCTGCCTGGGTTGGAATCCTTTCTTCACCTCTTCCTAGTCATGAGACCTGGGCGGGTTCCCTGACCTTGCTGTGCCTCAGTGTTCCCATCTATAAAGTGGGGACAGGAGTGGTGCCCACCCCACAGGGTTGTGGTGTGGCCTACACCTGTACACTGCTTGGCGCACTTTGACGGCCCTCCAAGTGTTAGCTGCTACGCTCTGCGTGTGTTGTACCCTTGACCTCCTCTGGTGTATTAGACGCACAGGATAAATAGACCCAGGTGCCATCATTTGGGTATGAAGGAGCCCAGTGATGAGGTTTGAGTCTCAGTTTGGCAGCTCTCTCCCCACATGGCCTCTGCCTTGGTCAAATTCCTGAGGTTAAGGGAGGCTCAGAGAGGTTAAGGCCCTTCCTTCACTGTGTGAAGGATTATATGGAACCCAAGTGCCCAGCACATGAGGCACCCTCCATAAATGGCAGGATTGTTGTCAACCCCATAAAAAGTGCACCAGGCCCCTTGGCTTTTGTGGCCTGGAGTGCCACAGCTGGTTCACCGGGCGCCCAGGGAAGTCGTGGGCAGGCCTGGAGCAGGCCCTGAGGGCGGCCGGCCTTGGGAAAGGGCCCACGTCGCAGGCCCCACACGGTCAAAGCATTTTAAAGGCCTTGTATTAGAAAAATAAACCAATTAAATAATACTGCCCCCCATAAAAGCTGACTTTTAATGGGTTCCATGGTGGGGTTTTGCTCTGTGGCGGTCTCGTAGCCATGGGTCTTGGGGCGACTGTCTGCCGCCACGGGGAGAGTTTAATCTTGCACGGGGTGGGCAGAATTTTACAAGTTTTACAGCTGTTTTTCCTCCTCCAAAGTGTTGCTATGTCATTGTGCGCTGAGGGCAACCTGCATGCATTTAACAGTTTACCTTGTTTGGGGTGGAAATGAAAAATGAAGTAATAAATTAAAGGAAAACACAACGTGGATTTTTCCCCTCTTCTCGAGGCAACCGTGGAAGAACAAAGAACCAGTGTTTCCCCGGACCAACTGCTTAATCTAATTCTAATGGCTTTTATGTATGGACCCTTGCCCACGGGACCCGCCGCCTCCCCAGAGAGGGCTCCAGGGCACAGCGTGTGTGTTTGGGGCTTGTCCTGCCGACCCCAGGGGAGAGGGTCAACAAACGGCAGCCCAGGGGCCACATCCGACCCACTGCCTGTTTTTGTGAAATGATTGGGGGGAAAAAATCAAAAGAAGATTTCCTGATACGTGAGAATTACATGGTGTGGACACGCCTGCAAGCTGGGGAAGACCCATGGGGCCCCGTGGCACTGGGCAGAGGACCTGCTCAGCCAGAAGCTGGTTCTCTCTCTTCCTTTCCCACCTGTTTCTTCTTCCCTCCTCTGTGCCTTTTTCTTCTTCAGACAGCAAATGTTTGTTGCCTATTTCTGACGAGCCTTCGCTTTCTCTCCTCAGTCATGCGGAGGAACCCCTTTGGTGTGGACATCTGCTGCCGGAAGGGGTCCCGAAGCCCCCTGCAGGAGCTCTACAACCCTACCCAGGTAAGCCCTGGAAACTTCTTTGCTTCTCCACTCAGAATCCATGTGTCAGTTTTGGGGGGAGGCAGGGGGATTGAAAAACTCCAAAATTCTGGTCTTTGGGGATTTGACATTTCTTTCCACTGCCTGGGTTTTTACCTTCAGCTGGTTGCTTTCTCGGTCACCCTTTCTCTATAGAGCGGCTCTGCAATTCTAGCAAGAGGTATCTTGAATGAGAGGAATGGCTTGGTGGAGTGCTGGACTGAGCTTTGAACCTGCTCAGGTTTTGGGTCCCTGAGAACCACATAGCTGCAGGTGCCAGCAAGGGGACTCTGAAATTGCAGAGGCTGCTAGTCTGTGCAGTCTCCCCGTGGATGTCCCCAAAGAAGGCCCACATGGGGGATGAACTCACCACCTAGATCAATCGCCCCCAAGAGGTGCATCTCACTGCGCCAGTCTAAGACCCTTGTGTGGGGAGACTTTTTGCCAAGTGACTGTCATGGTAAGTTGAACTTGATTATGAAGAGTTCCTCTCTGAGCAAAATAAGCTCCAACCAAGACACAGTGCTCTCCATGGAAAGCTAGGAGCAAAGGGAGGAGGCCTCGTTGCCATGGTGATGGCAATGTTGGTGTGTGTGGGTCTTGATGAGAAGACTCCAAGGCTGGCCCTTTTGGGAGAACGTTAATTAGCTTGTGATGCCAAGAACTGGTGAATGAACAACTAGTGACCCATTAGCTGACCTTTGATAGCTGGTGGGAACGAGGGGAAATGTACTGCTTTGGCTATAATCTCTGAGATTGATTTTGTATCAGATTCTTAAGTTAGCATTTCTGTGGACCAAGGTGCTTGCAGAGGAAGAAAGTCTTTGCTTCCCTAGAAGTGCTGAATTCCTGGAAGTCTTGCCAAGGGATAAGTCTGAGAACTTTCTCATTCCACATCTCTTTCTTGTCTTTCACCCTTTGGAAAAGTGGACTCTTGAGTTTGTGCGAAATGGGTGGCCTAACCATGTTAATTCACACCTCTCTTTCAGCCCCGTCACTTTGGAACTCAGTGTGGTGGGGCCAGATTAACCAGGTCATTGCAAACTCAGATTGCCTGATGTCTCCTTTACTGGGCTTTCTGGTAACCCAGCAGGGAATTGGCCTTTTTAAAAAAATGGTTATTGAAGTATAGTTGATTTACAATGTTGTGTTCGTTTCAGGTGTACAGCAGAGTGAATCAGTCATATATATATATATAGATATAGATATAGATATGAATACTTTTTTTAAAAAAATGCTCTCTTCCACTATAGGTTATTACAAGATACTGAGTATAGTTCCTTATGCTATACAGTAGGTCCTTGTCGGTTATCTTGATTTAGGTTTTTGTTTGGTGTCCTGATAATCTGATTACTATAGGCCAGTCTCCGGCCCGTTCACATATTGGTCCTAGGAAGAGACTTCAGTAGAAAGGATTTCTGATGGGTGAAAGTGGAAGTGTTAGTCGCTCAGTCGTGCCCAACTCTCTGTGATCCCAAAGACCATAGCCCACCAGGCTCCTCTGTCCATGGATTTCTCCAGGCAAGAATACTGGAGTGCGTTGCCATTCCTTTCTCCAAAGGATCTTTCTGACCCAGGGATCGAACCTGGGTCTCCTGCATTGTAGGCAAATTCTTTACCTTCTGAGCCACCAGGGAAACCCCTCTTCCAGTAAGCCATGTTGAAAACATGTGCTATCAAGACGCGAACCATACCTGTCTCTTTCGGTTGACCTCCTCTGTTCTCAGATTATTTTCTCTTTTGAAACAAGACTGCTGAAGGGCTCCTGCTTTCCTGAGCAAATTTTATGAGCAGCAGATGGTGTCATGGGAAAAGCTATTTCTGAAGTAGATGTTTCTCTGGACAGGTAGTCTATGGACTGTGTCGGCACCAGTCATTGTTGCATCCCCAACCCTGGCCTATAGTGGGTGCCCCCTGAGTGTCTGTGATTGAAAGAGTGAAAGTCCAGGTTTAAATTCCTCCTTCACTCCCAGCTGGTTGTGCAACCTTGAATATGTGATGAGTTCTCTTTAGGGTCAGCTTTCCCATCTCTCTGGAGTGTTGGGAGGATAAAATAATTCTGATGTGTCAGGGGCAGAGTAAACATGATTTACCATTATCATGATTGTGAGAATGGCTTCACTGCTGGAAGCCTTGACTCAAGGGTGAGACCTGGGTTCAAAGTTTGTTTTCTTCATGTAATAGCTATGTGAGTGTGGGCAAGACGCTTAACCCATCTGAGATTGCCTCCCTGCTTTATAACATGGTGCTAACAATTCCTGCCTTGCAGGCTTCCACGAGAAGATGTGCCTTGCTCAATGCCTTCTATGGAGTTTGCTCCTTCCCAGATTCATTCATTCATTTACTCATTCATTTCTTCATCTACTGCCACCTACTATATGTAGCACAGTGCCAGGCACTGGGCACAAAAAGCTGAGCAGGGCTTGTGTGGTTATCCTTCTGTGTCTGCTTCTCCTTGTTTTTCCAAGGTTGACTTGAGTGGGTTACCTGGTGAAGGGAGACCCTGCTTATTCTATTTGTTAACCAATCAAAGAAGAGAACCTTCCTGGGTAGAATGTTCCATCTCTTCCATCTGGCAGTGTTGGATGAGATGCTCACTTAGAAGCCTAGGACCTGGGAGGGAAGATGGGGCTGGGGAGGCATCTCTGGGAGCCGTTTGTGAGGGAGTAGGTGGGTGAGTCACCAGCCTCCATCAAGAATGTTGTGGGCAAGCTGTCTGTCCCCTTTTGCTGGTAACCAGGAAAATGTCCCTGCAGGAAGATCTCCGCATTTCCTCGGGATGTTGTCCCGGAATGTTTTTTTCTTAGGCTGGTTTCCTTTACAAGCTACAATTATGTTCTCTTCCCACACACGTTCCGTCGGTGGCGCTTCTCCGAAAAACTGTCTTCGTGATCTTTGGGATGGCTGTGGGCTGGAGAGTTCCGAGGAGAGAAGGGAGCAGGAGCGCCTATGGAGCCAAGTCTGGTTTTGTGTCCATAAGACATTCACAAACGCTGCACACAGTGGGCCTTGGTTTTGGTTTCTCGTGTTCCCCTACCAGCCAAGCTCTGGAAGCTGCTAAGTCTGGACCGATGTTATCACAGAGGCAGATGACAGACACTGTAATTGCTAGAAACCAAACTGCTCCTGGAGATGCCATTTCCCCTTTTTATGCTGACTGGTTATTTGGGTTTGATATATGATGGTGAAAACAGGAACTGTGTATTTTAGACAGTAAGGAAACCAACATTATGGCAAGTAGAGCCATCTCAGTTACCAGGTACTGGGAATGTAGGCCAAATGCTCTCTGCGTGCATGCATGCTAAGTTGCCTCAGTCCTGTGTGACTCTCGGAGACCCTGTGGACCGCAGCCCACCAGGCTCTTCTGTCTGTGGGATTCTCCAGGCAAGAGTACTGGAGTGGGTTGCTGTGGCCTCCTTCAGGGGATCTTCCTGACCCAAGGATGCTCATAAACTTCTCATGGAATGTTTGTGTCAAGCCCTAAAGTAGGTGGTACACCCCCATTTTACATACGGGACAACTGAGGCCAAGGAAGTTGTCACACAGCTTGTAAGAAGCAGAGTAAAAATTCAAATCCAGGACAAGCTACAAATCCATTTATCTCTGTGCTGTATTCACTGTTGCCAGCAAAGTTCTCTTGGCAAGAATTACCCCATCCAAAACAGAAAGAAAAAAAAAAAAAAATCACATCCAGATTTTCACTGGACAAAAATCTTAAAAGCTCCCTTAGGAAAATTGGCTATAATCTGCTTTTAGTGTCCAAGGTTTTCTTATTTTAGTGCCCTAACCATTAAAACAACAGTGGGTGGAAAAAAAGTTTGTAGGTGATATTCTTAGAAAAACTGTACTCTGATGTCTTATAATTTTCCTGGTTCTCCGCTGTCTTCCTGGCCCCAAAATAAAGCGTAATTGCTGATCATATCAGCTGGCGTCAAGTCACCGAAAGTTCAAGAGTTGCCAACTGCATATTTGCAGGCCGAACACATGTGCGGGCCACCCCACTCAGCCTAGACAGCAGGGCAGAGCTCCGCTGTCAGCCATTAATAGGGCATAATTGCCCCCAAAAATGCCAGCGAGGGGTGGGACAGCCTGTCTCGCCTCACCCCCCTCCTGGTCCTCCCGTGGGTTCCCTGAAGTCTTCCCGGCATCGCTCATGTGGTTCAGCCCTGCCTGCCTGCTTCTTTCTTTAGCGTTTGCACTCGCTCTGTGATTACTATGTTTTGAGAAGACAGATGCTCAGTCCAGGGGCTAACCAGGAACTTATAAGTCCAGGAGGCCTCCATGCATGCGCCAGTGGCCTGCAAACCTTCCTAGGGGCCCCTGGGGACCAGAAAATACAGTATTTTGACCAGTCAATATTTTATTGTAATAATAATTTTAAAAATTGAACCTTTATTGGTGCAGTCTTCTGTGTGTTAAGTATATTTACTTCTCCATAAGATGGGCTCCAAGAAGAAGGATGGAGAGAGGGAGAGAAGGGAAGGAGGAAGGGAACGGAGGAAGAAAGTTACTGTTCATTGAATGTCAGTGACTTTCCACATGTATCTCATGGAATCTTCACAACAGTCCTAGAAGGAGGGTTATCTATAACTCCATCCTTCAGATAAGTTAACTGAGGATCAGAGGAGCTAAGCAATTTGCCAAGATCCCATAGCTCCTTAATGGTTGTGCTGGGTCCACCTGACTGGGAGAGAAAGTGGGAGGAAGAACTTCTATCCCATTATCTTTCCTGGGTGGAAAAATGCTTTCTTGAGGTTCTGTTTCATGGTGACTGAAGTTGAGCTCAGGATAGTTGCAGAATTCCTGAAGGCAGGGGCCAGGGTTCATGGAATGCATGATAGATGTCCAATAAACAATTGCAGATTTGTTTTTTCTCATGGAACATGATATTTGGAGCAGTCTTTCTTTCCTGGCTGAAGGCAGGCTAAGTGGGAGTCTCTTCTTTCCCCTTCCCTAAGAACTCTGCTATAGGATAGTACAGCCTGGTGACATTTGGAAGTCAGGGTCTTTGATTAAGTTTTAGGTTGAAGAAAGCTTGAGTTGTCCAAAGGAAGGTGGGAAACTCTTCCAGCTCCAACCTAAATAGTTTTCTGAGCAAGGCTTGCCAAGATTTATTTTGTCAACAGATGTTTATCAGATAAACAGAGGGAAAAGACATGGGGAAGAGAGGCATGTAGGTAACAGAACATGATAAGTTCTGTTCAATGAAACTGTGTCTTGAAAGTTTATGGGAGGATCAGGAGTGAGCAGTTAACCCTTTGAGGGGCAGGGCACAATGGGAAGCTTTCTAGAGGAGGCGGCGTTTGAGCCAAGCTTCTGAAGACATAGCAGTCTTCATTGGACAGAGCAGAGGAAATGGCATTACAGAGGGATGAAACAGCAGGAGTGAGGTGTACAGGTGGGACAGTTCATGGCACGTTCAGAGAATGGTGAGGGGTTTGTAGCAGGCGTGAAAGAGCATGTTGTAAGCTGATTGGAGAGGATACGGAAGAGGGGCAGGTTGGTACCAGCTTCATAAGGCTTGCTCACCCTTCCAGAGGGGTTAGTGGTCCCTAGAGACCCCCAGAGATGGTGTGCAACTTACAAAGCAGCTTCTGCTTCTGGCTCAGCTGCTTGTTAACTTCTTTTAGAAGGTCTGGCCCCTCCTGACTGCAGTCTCCTCCTCTGTAGCACGAAGGGGTTGAATTGTACCCATGCTTCCCCACACCTCGTGTATTCGTGAGCTTTGAAAAATCACCAGTGCCCAGATCCCCAGGGATTCTGATTTTTTTTTGGTGGGGGGGGTTGGTCTGGGATAGGGCTGGGGTGGAACCAATGTTCCCTAGTTGGTTCTGATGGGCAGCCTGAGTTCCGAAGCACTGGGTTGGAGATTCTTGAAGGACCCCTCCAGTTTTCAAACCTTCAAGGGGACGTCTCTGGCAGTCCAAGGCAGGGGCATGGGTTTGATTCCTGGTTGAGGAACTAAGATCCCACATGCTGTGCAGCATGGATAAAAAATAAAACTAAAAAATACAGTCTTTGATTCTTTGGTTCTTCATCACCTGTTACATGAAAAGGAGCTCAGAGCATGTGCACTGAAGTGAAGTGAAAGTAGCGTAGCTGTGTCCGACTCTTTGCGACCCCATGGGCTATACAGTCCATGGAATTCTCCAGGCCAGAATACTGGAATGGGTAGCATTTCCTTTCTACAGGGGATCTCCCTGACCCAGGAATCAAACCCAGGTCTCCCCCCTTGCAAGCGGATTCTTTACCAGCTGAGCCACAAGGGAAGCCCATGTGCATGGAGGTTGCTCCCTATCTTCTCTATGGTCTTTCTATATGAAGGACCATGTTACCTATTTGCACTCAGCCTCATTCACCAATACGAGGTGACCACATTCCTTCCTATGCTCCATGGAAGGTTGGTTGATGCCCTGAGCTTTGGAGACTCATTATGTGAACAAACCTAAGAAGTCGAGCCCTTGGGCAGTGAATGGGGCAGAGCCCCATGTAAAGGACACTTGAGCCACTTGGCTCTTGATCCCATAAAAGGAGAACCCCATACTGGTTCCAAGCCAGACATCAGGTGGGCGCTTCTGAAGGATCAGCTTCAGTCTCAGAAACGAGCATGAAAGGGCTCTCTTCCTTGAAAATCATTCTTCGCGAAGAGAGATACTGAATTGCCGTATCCACTGGGGAAGGCAAGAGAGCAGACATTGGACAGTCCCCAACTCTGGTCAATTAATCCCTTCATTACCAACCACCTGGTAAATGACGAGTCCATCTAATTATCTTGCTTTGACCCAACAGCTGTCTACTTAATTGATTTAGTTGTGGATCGGCTCCTTATTCAAAGATATTACTTACTGTCAGCCCAGCAGAACGGCAGCTGGCCGGCAAAGATGAAATATTACATGAACTTGATCTTACACACAGCACTTGGGAGCATGCTTCATTATTCATTGCAAATCACAATGGATGAGCAGAGCCCATTGCAGAAACCTGGGGCAGCAGGTTGCCTTTTTCACTATGACCAGCGGCTTCTTTATTCTTGAACCAGAGAAGCTGTCCCTGGTCAGATTTCCAATCCAGCCAGGACAGCTGGGGGATCTGGTGTCAGACACAGTTTGGGTTGGCGGAGATGACTGGATGCTGGAAGAAAGGGGAGGATCCCAGCCCAGGTGTATGACCTGGGGCAGTTACTTAACCTCTTCAAGCCTTGATTTCCTTATCTGTAAAATAGGAGTGTGATATCAGAGTTGCAGGTTTGTGAGGTTTATCAAAAACATTGTGTATAAAAAGCACCTAGGACATGCCCAGAGCAAAGTGGGTGATAGTTGCTAGTCATTAGTGATATGGGTTGAGTTAGGTAACCTGGGACTTTTCTTAGGGGGACTGGGATCATGCTTGGTCCCTGTCCTGTAGGCGCAGATGTTTGGCAGATGCATACTTGTGTTGAATAATAATAAGATAGATGATTTCCTCTTGCCTAAAAGCTACTAGCTATTCCTCATGAGCACTACCTAAAAATTTTGATTGATATTATGTGTCTGGTAGACTCAGTTGTTGGGAAGCTTGCTGTGCTGATTTTTAAGGCCATGAGTACCTCTGGATGGAGTGTGTGTGCACATGTGTGCATTCAACCCACATCCTGGAAAATGGGCAGATTCAGCTGTTAAGTTTTAAAGGTCTCCTGTGGCTGCTTGTGTCTGTTTTACCTCCAGCATGTAGGTAAGTATGTCAGTGATAGTTGTTGTAAAGTAAGACCATCTCTGGCCCATGTTAATGCGAGGCCATTGATTTCATGGATTGGTTCACATTTCACACAGGCGGTTTTTACAGGCGGTTGTTCTGTTTCTGGAAACCTAATTTGACCCAATATATTCAAATCTCGGTAGCTGAACTCTCTAATGGGGTCCTTCTGTATCAGGCTGTGTGGAGATAGTCTGGTAGATTTCAATGAGAGGAAGGCATTCAAGTGACAAAACGACCTCAGCAATTTCCAAATGGTAACACAGCTGTAAAAGCTACCATTTTTGGAAAGTTATTTCCTAAATTGCCCTCAATTATAAGAGGCCTCTACATAATTTGATTTTTCTGTAAACTATACACCTCAAGGAGCTTCACAGTCAACTGGATTTTAACCTTCTTGAGATGGATAGAACTGAGACAAAGCCCTGGCTTGTTCTTAAATTCTCTGTAAGAAAGACATGGGAGTGGGATGGGGGTAGGGTGGGCGTCAGCCTCCTCCCCATCCTGCTTCCCTCTTGATGGCCAAGTTGGCCTGTGGGTCTTGTGGGGAGCAGAGTTTACACCCTGCCTCCATCACTAATACTGTGAATTCTGGGGCAAATAGCTAAACTTTTTCAAGCCCTGGAGACCTTGTTTATAAAGCAGGAGTAAAATACCAACTATTCAGTTATTAAGAATTAAATTAGGATTTATAGTGCAAGTTCTGGGCACATAGCAAGCTGCTCAATCAGTGCTGTTTTTTAAACATTTATGTTAGCTCAGATGAAGCTTTCTCCAGGAAGCTTGCCCTGATTTTTCTCCCTTCAAACTCAGGTTAAATGTCCTAGAACGCTACTGCCTGCTTACAACATAATATGATTTGTGTATGTTATTGGAAATTTTCTAACAGTCACATTTTGAAAAGTAGAATGAAAAACAGGTTAAATTCATTTTAATAACATATTTTATTTAATCCAGTATAACCAATATATGATCATTGCTACCTTCAATCAATAAAAATATTAAGATATTTTACACTCTTGTATTTGTATGGACTTTTTGAAGTCTCATGTGTATTTGACACAGCACATCTCACTTTGGGTTGGCCATGCATCACATGCTTAGTGGCTACATCTGGCTGGTGACTGCCATACTGGACAATGCAGGTCTGTGAAATGCTGCACTCTCCTCACCCCTGTGTCATTCGTGACACTTACCTTATGTGGTTGAGATGATCTCACTAGACTTTGAGCCTCTTGAGAGCAGGGGTTGATCATTCATCTTGGTACCTGGAGGCTACTCCAGCCAGCCACAGAAAAGGAGCTCAGTAGGTGCTTGGCACTGAGTGAATTGCCTGTCCTGGGATGTGAGCAAGTGAATTGCCTGTCCTGGGCTGTGAGCAAGCCTGGTGTGTGGCGATCACGCTGAGGGGGTGACCAGGGCTTTGTGCCCTCGGAGGCACTGACGCAGCTGACCATTAAGCCTGAAGATTTGCTGGGCCCGGTAGGTCCCTGGTCTGAAGAGGGCATCTCCACTCCAGGCTGATGCCCGTTGTTGTTGTTCGTCACTCAGTGGTGTCCGACTCTTTGCGACCCCGTGGACTGTGCAGCATGCCAGGTTTCCCTGCCCTTTGCTATCTCCTGGAGTTTGCTCAAACTCGTGTCCATTGAGTTGATGATGCCATCCAACCATCTCATCCTCTGCTGCCCCCTTCTCCTCTTGCCCTCAATCTTTCCCAGCATCAGGCTCTTTTCCAGTAAGTTGGTTCTTTGCATCAGGTGGCTGAAGTATTGGAGCTTCAGCTTTAGCATCAGTCCTTTCAGTGAATATTCAGGGTTGACTTCTTTTAGGATTGACTGGTTGGATCTCCTTGGTGTCCAAGAGACTCTCAAAAGTCTTCTCTAGCACCACAGTTCAAAAGCATCAACTCGTTGGCACTCAGCCTTCTTTATGGTCCAGCTCTCACATTCGTACATGACTACTGGAACAACCATAGCTTTGACTTTGTGGACCTTTGTCGGCATGGAAATTTATTTCCTCCCAGTTCTAGAGGCTGCAAGTCCAAGATTGAGGTGTTGGCTGAGTTGGTTCCTCTGAGAGCCTGGGGAGGAATCTGGTCCATGCTCCTTACCTGACTTCTAGCAGGTTCCTGCCGATCCCTGGCTTTTCTTTATAGGAGCATCACCCCAGTCTCTGCCTTCATTTTCACACAATGTTCTCTCTGTGTGTGTGCTTGTGTCCAAACCTCTCTTTTTTAATAAGGACTCCAAATGTATTGGATGGGGACCCACCTACTCTACTAGCTAACTAATTACATCTACAGTGACCTGCTTTCCAAATAAGGTCACATTCTGAGGTACCCCTGTTAGGATCTCAATACATGGATGGAGGTAGGGGTGTGTGCAGTGCAGTCCATGACACCTGCTGTGTGCATAGCCCTGTGCTAGATGTGCGGGCATTTAAAAAAAGGAAGCCCTTGCCCTCGGTTAGTTCATACTCTAATGGGTGAATCAGGCCAAAAAGAAGTTCTGTTTGAGTTCAGTGTGTAAACCTGGAGGAGCTTAGAGAGGGACCAGAAAGTTAGAGGAGGCCCATGCTTGTGTGAGTGTGTGCAGTCCTGGGTGCATGTGTATATGCGTAGCCTTTGTCACCCCAATTGAGCCAAGGCACAGAAGTGGTGACACACAGGATCTGTGGTTCCAGCCTCCCCTGAATAAACACCAGCCGCGGAGAGAGGACGCCCTGACACGCGAGCGACTGGAGCTCTGTCTTTCCTGGGGTGCACCCCATCGACACCCCTCTGGTGAGGACCGGCTGCCCAGGGATGTGAGAAAACCAATGTCACTGTCGTTCCTGACTTGTACAAAAGTCCGCAGCTCCAGTGTCTCCAGCTGATGCTCTGCTGTTGGGTATCTGCATGACCACGCTGGGGGACGCTGCCAGGTTGGCCCTGCCTCAGCCTTGGCAGGTGCAGAGACACTCTGGAAGGAAGCTGGTCTTTCTGGAACATGCCCCAGGGGTGGGACGCCCAGGCAGACTCTGCTGCTGCCTAAAACAGCCTGGTGCGATGTTTCCTTCCCTTTGTCTTCTGTCAGGGGTTTAAAGCCACAAAATAGCCAGCATAGAGCTCTGGCTGTCGTTAGGACTGTTGGAGAAACCACTCCACCCGTGTGTTCCTCTCCAGCCTGTGCCCTACACGGTACCCGCAGATAGGTCCACAGCTGTAGGGGCGTCTTGCCAGGGCAGGGCTTGGCTGCGGAGTGCCTGCCAGCTCAATGCTTGCTTGGATCCAGGTCTCATATCCTGTCCCAGTGTTTTGGGGAAGGTTCTGAGAAAAAAAGGGGGAATGTCTGAGGCTTTAGCAATGGTTAAGAGCACACGCCTTAGGACCAGCTGGGACTCCAGAGCCACCCTGTGCCAGCTGTGTGGCTTGGGATGGCTTCTTACTGTCTCTGTCCTCAGTTGCCTCACCTGTAAAATGAAGATAATCATACTAGCCCTGACCTCATGGGGTTCTTCTGAGGATTGTGTGAACCCACAGAATGAGGCTGGCAGAGGTGTTTGCTGTTTGCTATTTGCTGTGACTATCATTCAGGCACAAAAGCCAGGAAGGAGGAAATGATTCTGGGGGCAGATGAGAAAGTTGAAGTCTAGATCACTGGGAAGGCAGGGCTCCATGTAGCCAGCTCATCTTCCACTTGTTTAAAGGGAACTTTATCTTCCAGAGCAAGAAGGTCTCTGTTTTGGCTGCAGTTCAGAATCAAAAAAGGAAATTTAAAAAGCCCTCACTTTCAACCCCTAAATCAGAATTTTGGGGAAGCTGGTACTTTTTTCAAAGCCCCCAGTTGATCCCAGGGTGCAGCCACAGTTTGAGAATCACTTGCTCTGGGTTTTTCCTAACTCAGAGATAGTTCCGGAGACCAGCAGCCTGGGAATCACCTGGGAGCTTGTTAGAAATGCAGAGCTTGGCCTCGACCCGGGTCTGCAGAATGGAAACCTGCATCCTTCCAGGGTCCCAGGTGGTCTACACAGGTGATAACTGGAGAGGGCTCCTGAGACAACAGCTTGCTCTCTGGGGGCTCCCAGAAGGAGCAGCTGTCCCTGCATTTGATGACCAAGGACAGGCGGCACAGAGTTTGCATGGGTTTTAGAGATGGAGACCAGGAAAGTATTTTTACCTTTCCTGGAACCTGGCTTGCTCTGCTTTTTCTGAAAACTTAGAAAGTGGATGCTGCATGGGGTTCTTGTCGGAGGCAGGGAGCTGGCATCCCATGGCAGGTTAGATGGATGGGCAGCCTTTTGGATCCTTTGGATATATTAAATGTTCATTAATTGTCTCAACTCAGGGAGAAGGAGGGCTTCCTTGGTGGCTCAGATGGTAAAGAATCCGCCTGCAATGCAGGAAACCTGGGTTCCATCCCTGGGTTGGGAAGATCCCTTGGAGAAGGGTATGGCAACCCATTCCAGTATTCTTGCCTGGAGAATCCCCATGAACAGAGGAGCCTGGCAAGCTATAGTCCATGGGGTCGCAAAGAGTCGGACATGACTGAGTGACTAAGCACAGGGAGAAAGAAGTGTGGCTTTGAATAGGGACCAGAGAAGCAAAGGCCACGTGATGCCTTTGAAAGATAGCTTCATCCTTCATGGTTGCTGTGCCCCTGGGGTAAAGGGAATTAGCAGGGTGAGGAACTGAGCTGGGCTTCCTTGGGTGGCCGCAGTCTGAGTTTATTCTCTTCATGGTTTGGGCTGTTCCTGACCTCACTTTGTCAGGAAATAGGAAGGAGGTACCCAAGAACTGGAAGATTGCTTGCTTTGAGTCTGCCCTGGTTAGGCACAGTAACCACCTATAATTGTCCCCTCAGTTCATTCTTCTCAGGAGGGGCCTGTTTTCATTAGTCCCCCTGGATCTGTGCTGTGAACTTACTGGAGACACTGCTTGGTCGCCATCTTTTCTCGTCTTGCCAGAACCCCAACCAAAAATCTGTGTTCAAACAGTAATGAGGATGATTCCAGGTCTCTTTCTTAATTAGCAGGAAGCACAGAGCCGGTGAAGGCAACCAGGCAGCTTGGTAAGGCCAGGGTAGGGGCTGCCCGTGTTGGGGAAGGGTTTACCATACCAAGTGGTAAATCCACTGGGCTTCTGTTGGGTCAGTGTTGGTTCCACAGTCTGGCGTGGACCACAGCAGTAGCTGGCAGAGGAGATTATAGGAAAGGGTTCACTCACCTCAAAACCCCCTGATCACTAAGAGTAAAGAATTAAATATGCCCTTGGTTTTCACAACCCAGACGAAACATTCTGAGTTCCACTCTTTTTCAAGGACAACCTGGAAACCCATCATCAGGGGTTACTTATCATCTTTCAGAGGGACACATTTGAATCAGATGAAGCCAGTCCCTTAGCTTATGCTCAGCTCGCCCAGCCGTCCCCTCAGCACAGCTGCTGTGTAATTCTGTAACTGTTCTTCCTGAAGACCCTTCATTCTAGAACTGCTGGAGCCTCTTGAAAATTTCATCTCGTTTTGTGTGGAAGTTGCATGCTAGCTTGGCCTTCAGAAATGAGGAGGCTGTTTGGGACCTGTCCCTTCATGATGTTGTGTCACCACTAGACAGGCTCACAAATGGCACCCCCACTTCTTCCCACATGCTGCCCTGGGTCACTCTCATTCACAATGGTTGATCTCAGCTGAGGGCCTTGGCTCTCAGTAGGTTTTCTTCATTTTAGAGGATAGATGAGCTGGTGCCTGAAAAGAAATGTAACTTTTGAAGGGAATTGGCAGACACCAGGGGAGTTCGGAGGCAGCTGATAATCCAGTCATTCATGGTCATGAGGGAAAGGGTTGAATGAGAAATAGAAGCGCACATGTAATCTCCAGGCCTCATGTTAATCAATCGCTCATGTTAATCAATCACCTTCTCTTCCAAGATGGCTTTAACCAAGGCCAACAAACAGGCTGATTCATTACTTTCTTCAGAACTGACCTGAGTGTTCGGTACAAAAGAGATAATTTGCCAAGCCCGTTTTTAATGAGTATCTAGAAGAACTGCAGTTTTGTTTTTTTTTTAAGTGTATTATTATTGCTGTTTTTGTTATTCATGCAGAGTCAAGTGTCATTTTCCTTGAGAAAGTGACAAAATGAGCTGCTTCTGCGGGTTGGTTTGTTCACTGTTGTCTTATCAGAGAACAACATTTAACATGGTGACTTTTTTTTTTAGGAAAACGAAATTAAAAAACTGTTGAGATTCAGACTTAGATCATGTTGAAATAAGGATCAGGAGCTAGGAGAATGAGGGTCAATTATAATTGATCTTCCCCCAGATTTTGGGGTGTAACTCAATCAGAGGGGAAGGAGTGATTAGCATCTTGAAGAGAGAAAGCCTGGTTAAAAGCAGCCCATGGCAAATTGCTGCCTTTGGCTATCTGATTAATGTCCGAGGTACAGTCTTTCTTGAGCCTGAGAACCCCCTGCTTATCTTATCAGTTGCTCAAATTGAACTTGATAAATAGCAATGACTAAATCCAGTGCAAACTTTGGGAGATGGTGGTGCTTCTGACCTCAAGTTTTATACAGTGGGGTCCTGGGGAGCCGTGCAGACCACTGCCACCAGTTGAGGGGCGTCTTAAGCAAGCAAACAAGCAAGCAAGCTCAGTCGCTTCAGTCGTGTCCAACTCTTTGCGACCCTATACACTGTGGCCCACCAGGCTCCTCTGTCCATGGGATTCTCCAGGGAAAGGATCTGTTTGGGGAATAAAAGCCAAGCTGGACTCGGGTGAAGTGTGAGAGGTGAAGGCTCTCTAACTCTGTGTGAGTGCTCATTTATGTCCAACTCTTTGTGAGCCCATGGATGGTAGCCCACCTGGCTCCTCTGTCCATGGAATTTTCCAGGCAGGAATACTGGAGTGGGTTGGCATTTCCTTCTCTAGGGGATTTTCCAGACATGGGGATTGAACTGTGTCTCCTGTGTATCCTATACTGGCAGGTAGATTCCTTACCTCTGAGCCATGAGTGAAGCCCGCTGATGCCTTAAGTTGGTGCATTAAGCTCTAGACCAGAGGTCCATAAGCATTTTCTACAGACAGAACTTTAGATGTCTGTTACAATGAATCAGAGGAGGGCATGGCAACCCATTCCAGTATTCTTGCCTGGGGAATCCTATAGACAGAGGAGCCTGGTGGGCTACAGTCCATGGGATTGCAAAGAGTCTGCCATGACTGAAGTGACTTAGCACAGCACAGCATAGAGACTCAACTGTGCTGCTGTAGTCTGAAAGCAGCTGTCAACAGTATATATATATGAGTGGACATGGCTAGATTTGGTCCACAGGCAACCTCTGCTTTAGACAGTGTCGAGAGCCAGAAGCCTCAGGTTCAAGTGCCAGCCTGTCCACCCTACAAGGGCATTCTTGGGCAAGACATGCAGACTCCCAGGACTCAGGTCCTTTACTTCTAAAAATAGGAATCACAGTGCTCCTTTCAAGAGATGGTGAGAGCATTTGTAAACTGTAGAGAACTGAACCTAATTTGGTTATTAGCATTTTGTTGCTGATGTGCAGTCAGGGTCCAGGCCACCAATGGTGGATGAAGCATGCATGTATATTTGGTAGAAAACGTTAGGTGCTGGCCAACCAGCTCTCCTGTCTGTAATTGCATGATGAAATTAGGAAAGTACTATTTAATTTCAATTACATTCATTTTCTTCGGGGATATGAGAGGAGTACCAGCCTCTCAAAGCTTCCCTTTCCCGCCATGAGAAATTTCTGAAGCAGCAATTCTTCAGTCTAACCTGAATTGATCTCCATTCTGGAAATTGCAAATGAGCAAAATGACTGTGATGAATGGGGGCTCTGGAGAAGCACAATGCTTGGGCTCAATGTCTCAGACTGGAGAAGGGAAACCTGGAGCCTTTATTGGGGAAGATGGGCGGGTAAATGAATTCCCAAGCGGGAATTGGAGGATGGTTAGTGAATAAACCCATTGTGCTGAGCAATTATGCATCTCATTAAGATGCACTTGGTTTTGGCCTTGATACTATGAGAATTGTCAGAGCAAATATGTGCAGACCTCAATTTTGAGGTTTGAAAAGGGGTCAGTGCATAATTGGCGGGAGAAGTAAAAGAAGGGAGATGGTTTGAACAATAGGTATTAAATTGCTATTGCAGCAAAGAAGACAGAGATGTAAAGAGTCAGACACCCTGATCACTCAAGACACAGTGCGTGTGGTCTTAGAGTCGCATTCGGGCCACGTGGACAGTGCCTTTGGTGCTCTTAATAAGCTTTCTTGGGATCAAAGCAGTTTGCTCTATAGAAAGATTCAAGAATGCTTGGGTGTGTTTGTTGAATGAATGAATGACTGGTGCTGGCCCCATGATTGTCAAATAAGTGAATGAAGGCGGGAGGGAATGAATGAGCAAATTAATAAACCAACAATTCATGTAAAATGAAGATGATAATAGTACCTACCCATCTTGTAGGGTGGGAGGATTAAATGGGAGAATGCGTCTAAACGCCCGGCCCAGTGCCTGACAGTAGCAGGCACTCAGTTTCAGTTGGTGCTATTACTTCTTTCGCCAGGTGTGTTAGTCTGCTTGGACAGCCATAACAAGATAACTGCAGACTGGGTGACTTAAGCAACAGATACTCATTTCTCAATTCTGGAGGCTAGAAGTCCAAGGTCAAGGTGCAGGCAGGTCTGGTGTCTGGTGAGGTCTCCCTTCCTGCCACGCAGATAGCCACCCACGTACTACATGGTCTTTTCAGATCTCTAGTGTGTCTTCTAAGGTCATCAGTCCTGTTGGATTAGGGCCTCACCCTTACCTGATTTAAACTAATTATGTCCTTAAAACTGGAGTAGGAAATGGCAACCCACTCCAGTATTCTTGCCTGGAGAATCCTGTGAACGGAGGAGCCTGGCGGGCTGCAGTCCATGGGGACGCAGATAGCTGGATCCAGCAGAGAGACTGAGCACATTTCCTTAAAAGCCCTGTCTTCAGTTACAGTCACACTGGGGAGCTGGATGGCTAGGCCTTCGATATATGAATTTGGGGAGGACACGATTCCGTATATTACATTCAGTAAAGAATCAAACCTTGCTTTTGCATTTAGAAGGCCTAACCTTGTCATTGAGCAACTACACTGGAATAATCTTTTCCTGGGAAGAGAAGTTGGAGGTGCCCTAATGTTCCGGAAAATTGGGTGAATTTCCGACAGCATACATCCTTCCCCATGGGGGTGTCTGTCTTGCATTCTTTGAAGACCTTAGCAGTCAGCTTTTTACTTTCCACTGTTAGACAAATGGGCAACTCATTCAAGCTTTTTTTTCTTAAAAAAAAGAAAAAAAAGCAAACTACCTGAACTCTGTCTCTAAGGCTTCGGTAAAACAGATGCCCTAGGAGAGGAGGTCAGCCTCATTGAAGCTGCTATTCGGTGTTAGCACGAGCACTAATAGGATCTCATTTCTTTCTCTATTTTCATTTTCATCTCCAAATCTGCCTGGAAGACAGTGCGAGCTCATTAATTTGAACTTGCTCGTTTGAAATGCGTAACATTTCCTGCAAGTTCCCCATGAAGTGGGATTCATGAAGCACATTAATTGTGTGAACATAATTAGCAAAGAGGAGTGGTGCAGAGCAGGGAGGTACCTGGAGGTGATCCAGTCCTTTCCCTTGGTGACTTTTTCTTTTCAAATGTAGGAATGGAGACCCGGTGCATGGACCTGGCCCCTCCAGGCTCACCCAATGGTACCATTCCCCCTTTCTTCAGGACCCCAGCCTAATTCAAGGAGTCTTGTTTGTTTGTGAAAGACACAGGCACTTTACTATTGTGAGTTCCTTTTACTATGTGGACTTCACGTATTAAAGGTACATTTAAAAAAAATATTCTGCATTTCAGGCTTTTCCACTAATTATGACTGGCCTTCTCCCAAGCTAGTTCGAGCTATTTTGGTGAGGTTTTATAGTTATTTAATAAGAAAAAGTTTTTTTCAAAACCTCATAAAACCTTCTGTACAATTCATTCTAACCAACACTCCCTCTTACAATTATGTCACTAACAACTTCTCTTTAAAAGGCCAGAACTTTTGTCTATTCATGTTAACCTTAAAAGCAGCATTCACCGAACCCCTGAGAAACAAGAAGTGTAATACTTTATAGGACTGGGGCAGAGCAAATGAAATAATGCATGTGAAAGGGTTCTGTGCATTAGGGAAGCACAGTCAAATGCTTTGTTTTCCTTAATTGCCATTTCTGCGCTGGGCAGCCCCCCAAAGAGTGGTCAGAGTGTGTCGGTGGATGTAAAGGCAGCGTTTCCTTGGGGATTCCCCAAGGAATAGGCTGTTTTTTCATGGGATTTGAAAAAAATAAATGAGATGCCTATTTATTCATCCACATCAAACTATAACTGCCGCAAGGCCTGGGATGTTCTAGCCAGAGCATCACCATGTCCTCTCTCTGGAGTCAGACCTATTAAGGCACCGGACAGCAAAAACAGATTATTCCATGAAGCCAGTTCAGAGCACTGGTGAGGCGGATAGAAATGTGTTCCTTAGGCTTGGGACTTGAGGAAATCTTTGCATGGCCGTGGCCAACAAGAGTGGAACACTCCCAGTATTTGGGTGGGGGGACTTCTGAATCTCTCCTTCTTGGGTGTTTAAGGTTTCTTTAACTCCATTTTGGGATTGTGGAAGATAAAAGATTACTTCCTTATTCATAACACCAGCTCTATACTTGGTAGGGTGCTAAGGATGATGGTGATGGTGCTGATGGTATAGCAGTGGCGGTGGCAATAGCAGTACTCAGGTCAGGCGCTCGGTCGTGGCCGGCCCCCTGCGGCCCCGTGGATCGCAGCAGCCAGGCCTCCCTGTCCATCACCAACTCCCGGAGTTCCCTCAGACTCACGTCCATCGAGTCGGTGATGCCATCCAGCCATCTCATCCTCTGTCGTCCCCTTCTCCTCCTGCCCCCAATCTCTCCCAGCATCAGGGTCTTTTCCAATGAGTCAACTCTTCGCATGAGGTGGCCAAAGTACTGGAGTTTCAGCTTTAGTGTCAGTCCTTCCAAAGAACACCCAGGACTGGTCTCCTTTAGGATGGACTGGTTGGATCCCCCTGCAGTCCAAGGGACTCTCAAGAGTCTTCTCCAACACCACAGTTCAAAAGCATCAGTTCTTCAGTGCTTAGCTTTCTTCACAGCCCAACTCTCACATCCATACATGACCACTGGGAAAACCATAGCCTTGACTAGACGGACCTTTGTTGGCAAAGTAATGTCTCTGCTTTTCAATATGCTATCTAGGTTGGTCATAACTTTCCTTCCAAGGAGCCTTTTAATTTCATGGCTGCAATCACCATCTGCAGTGATATTGGAGCCCCCCAAAATAAAGTCTGACACTGTTTCCACTGTTTCCCCATCTATTTCCCATGAAGTGATGGGACCAGATGCCATGATCTTTGTTTTCTGAATGTTGAGCTTTAAGCCAACTTTTTCACTTTCCTCTTTCACTTTCATCAAGAGGCTTTTTAGTTCCTCTTCACTTTCTTCCATAAGGGTGGTGTCATCTGCATATCTGAAGTTATTGATATTTCTCCTGGCAATCTTGATTCCAGCTTGTGCTTCTTCCAGCCCAGTGTTTCTCATGATGTACTCTGCATATAAGTTAAATAAGCAGGGTGACAATACACAGCCTTGATGTACTCTGCATATAAGTTAAATAAGCAGGGTGACAATATACAGCCTTGATGTACTGCTTTTCCTATTTGGAACCAGTCTGTTGTTCCATGTCCAGTTCTAACTGTTGCTTCCTGACCTGCATACAGGTTTCTCAAGAGGCAGGTCACGTAGTCCGGTATTTCTATCTCTTTCAGAATTTTCCACAGTTGATTGTGATCCACACAGTCAAAGGCTTTGGCGTAGTCAATAAAGCAGATTATTAATGTTCCTTGCACATTCACTGTGTACTAGGCACTCTTCTGGTACTTCACACACATTATTTGAATCATCTCAACCCTATAGTGTAGAAACTGCATTTGACAGATGATGATGACAGGGCTCAAAGAGGTTAACAGATTCACCGTAGGTCACACAGGTGGATGTGCCAGCCGTGAGAAGTTAACCCGGGCCGTCTGGTGCCCTTTCACTGCTGCCTGGCACGGGGCTGTGTCTCCATCTGCCAAGGCTCTTATAAGTCCCAGGACACATGCCACTCCCATTATGATGACTCAGGACTGGGAGCAGTGTGTATCAGGGCCCCAACATTAAGCCTGAAGTCAGGAGAGAGGAGACGGTCTTTATCTTGCTTAATCCCAAATGTCCCATTTCTCCTGCATTTCCTTTGGGGGCCTTACCTTCAGTTGACAGGTGCTGACAGGTGGCCCCTCACCTCACGGAGCCCACTAACCACATGTACCCAGACTGTCTCTTTAGAGTTCAGTTCGTTTGCATTCAAGAAAAGACAAAGGGCAAAAGATTTGTTTGCAGCTGCCAGGGTCACAATGTGAGCCTCTCCAAGCTTGCTGAGTTTGGAAGCATTTCTGGTTTCCTTCTCAGAAGGCAGTAATTTGACTTTGGGCCACTGGTGCTCAGTGAAGTGAGTTTCTGTTACTGAGGGTAATGTGGTGTCGACTTCCTCTGATGCAAGAGAATCAGCGCCAGATGTTGTGAGCAGCATTGTTTCAGTTGAGCTGGCCCCTCTCTCCCTCTTCAGTCTCATGCCTGGCCCTTCTTTCCCTTCCTGCCCTATAGGACCTGGTTCAGTTCCTCAGCTGTATGTGCTTTTTTTTCCTGCCACTGGGCCTTTGCACATGCTGTCCCCATTGCCTAGAAAGCTTTATGCTCGCCTCACCTCTACTTGGTTGACTCCTGCTCAGCCCTGCTGCTGCTACTGTTAAGTCACTTCAGTCGTGTCCGACTCTGCGAGACCCCATAGACGGCAGCCCACCAGGCTCCCCCGTCCCTGGGATTCTCCAGGCAAGAACACTGGAGTGGGTTGCCATTTCCTTCTCCAATGCATGAAAGTAAAAAGTGAAAGTGAAGTCGCTCAGTCGTGTCCGACTCTTAGCGACCCCATGGACTGCAGCCCACCAGGCTCCTCTGCCCATGGGATTTTCCAGGCAAGAGTGCTGGAGTGGGTGCCATGGCCTTCTGGGACCTTTTATATGTGCCCTTAGCTCCTTTACTTCTCTTTTAAGCCCTTTATCTATTGTGTGTATGTTAATCACTCAGGTGTGTCTGACTCTTGCAACCCCGTGGACTGTAGCCCACCAGGCTCCTCTGTCCATGGAATTCTCCAGGCAAGAATACTGGAGTGGGTTGCCATTCCCTTCTCCAGGGGATCTTCCTCAACCAGGGATCGAACCCAAGTCTCCTACATTGCAGGCAGATGCTTTACCATCTGAGCCACCTTTGTAATTATTTTACTTTTGTTTTTAATGTGCCATCTTCCCTGTTGGATGCTAAGGTCCGTGCTGGGTGCCTCTGTGCTGCTTTCTGCCTAGTGTAGTTCCTGAAACATGGTGGGTACTGGGTAGATGCGGTGAGGATGGGGCACCCCAAGCTTCATAAGACCTGGGCCTTCCAATCGGTCTTTTTCCATCCACCACAAATCCCAGATCTGGAGTGGCACAAGGATAAGTGGCTAAGGTGAGAGCTCTAGACCTAGGCTGTCCTGGTTTGTATCTGAGCCTTGCTTCTTGCTAGCTGTATTTTTCTGTTGCTGTGTGACAGATTACCACAAAGGTAGTGGTTTACAGCGCATACATTTATTATCCCAGTTTCCATGGTTCAGGAGTCTGGGCAGTGTTGGCTGGGTCCTCTGTGCTCAGGGTCTTACCAGGTTGCAGCCTAGTGTGGGCCAGGGCAACAGGCCATGGGAGGCCTGGATCCGTGTCCAAACTCTCGTGGTTATTGGCAGAATCCAGTTTCTCTTAGCTGTAAAAATCACAGCAGCTTGGGTTTTCCAGGCCAGCAGGAGAGTCTTGCTGAGTTGAGACAGAAATCTAAGCCCTCTGTAGAATGCTTCCCTGATAAGATCAGGCCCATCCAGGATCACTTCCTTTTAGATTTGCACACCTGAACATCTGCAAAATCCCTTTGCCTTATAATGTAACATAATCACAGAATTGATATCATATTCCCAGGTCCTTTCTGCAGTCAAGGGGAGAGGATTATACAGGGCAGGTATACACATTAGAATTCTGAATCCTGCTCTAGCTGTGTGGCCTTGAGTAAGTTGCTTAACCTCTCTGTGCCACTGTTGCCTTATCTATAAAGAATAATAGCAGTACCCACTTCACAGGGCTTGTTGTGAAGATTAAATGAGCTAATTTATATTAAATGCTTAAAACAGTTCCTGGCAGGTGGTGAGTAGTCAGTCAATGTTAGTTGTTACAACCATAAAGATGCTGCTAATCCTCAACCAAGCCAGTGGGATCTAAGTTTAGAAACACAACCCACCAACTGGCTGGAAAATGAAACCTGAGAAGCCAGGCTTGGGAGAAGGAAGGAAGAGCCTGGAGACTGTCAACAAGCTCGGTCAGTTGGCCATGTTGAAAGGGAAGTTGACAGCTTCCACCCCACAGGGCAGACACGGGTGAAGCAGATGGAAAGCTTTATCAAGTTACTGAAGCAAATTGGACATACGTGGGTACATGCATCCCCCATTTTAGTTCCTTTTATTAAAACATCTCCTCTCAAGGCAAAGAGGAATGCTGTCTCTCCAGAAAGCTTAAAATCCCTCACGTCAGGAATTTTAGTTAAGACAGACATCCCGAATATGAAGAAATGAACATCACTGGATGTTTGGGCAACTTTTATAAGCAGCTGCACCCCCAAATTTAGGGCTGACCTAAAGGGAGGCTTTCTCCTAAAACAGGATCCCACTTGGTTCAGTTTAAACAACAGGGTCCCCCGTCGCCCTGGTGAGACTCTGTTACGTGAAGCGGTATTGTGCGATGTGGCTGGCAGGAGGCCGGGGTGGAAACCTGCTCTGTGATGCATGCATTTTGCTGGGTCGTGTTAAGCACTGATTTGTTGCTCCTTCTCGGATGCTGTTAACCAAATGTGGGCAGACGCAGCGAGGTGAGTCAATGAAGCAAGTTCACAGTGGCATGTTTATGCATAGCGGCTGGCAGGGGGAGTAAGATGATGCAGCTCCTGTCTTCGGAAGGAAGTCGCTTCATTGAAATCCCTTTCAGTCGGGTCACCCAGGGCAAGTCATTCACTCTTCTTTAGATCGTGTGCTTTACATCTGATAATACAACTCAAGTACTATTGATGGTGGTGGACACTGTTGGCTCTCTGCCCAGACCTCCTCGCATCCCCTTATGGTTTCCGGGCGCCCATCCTCCAGCTTCTACGTGCTTTGCTTCTAATGGCTGCACCTGCGACTTGCTTTTGAGGCTGCATATGGGCTCCTGGAGTTGCTTCCTCCCATGCACAGAGATGAAGAGTCCAGAATCAGCCTCTTCCCGGGCAGCCCTTAGGCTGGCTCCATCACCTCACGTTGGGACAAAATCATAAAAGTGAAGTTACACTCCCAAGCTCTCCACGGGATCCAGGTTAACTCTGGCATTAAGCCTGAAATTACATCCTTGCTGGGCTTCTTCGACAGAGGATGAGATGGTTGGATAGCATCACTGATTCAATGGGCATGAACTTGGGCAAACGCCAGGAGATGGTGAGGAACAGAGAGGCCTGTTGTGCTGCAGCCCATGGGGTTGTAAAGAGTTAGACACAACTTAGCAACTGAACAGCAATGAACATCCTACTCCCAGGACCAGTGACATAATTTGCAAGCCCCCTTGTTAAAATATTATTAAAAATTTAGGATCTCAAGGTGGTGATAGCAGAGTGGTACATCCAGCATGAGACCCTTGTGATTGGCAGGTCCTGTATGACATAACAGGTAACAAACCTGCAAAGCTGGCAGGTTCCCTCTACTTTCCTGTGAGCATCCCTTATTAAGTCGCTTGTCTTATGCTCTGCTCAGGATGGATTTTAAGATGAATGCAGCACCAAGCCTTCACTTGAGGAGCCTAGGGAAGACAGATCATTGTATCATGCATCAGACCATGAGGCAAAGCCTGATCCTGGAGGTACCCACAGTGAGCAGTGTGGGGAAGAAAATTGCTGTCTGTGAGCTAATGAGGACTCCTAGGCCCAGGCCAGGATTCTTTTATCTGTCCCAGAAATGCTGTGCCTGAAATGCTGGACAGGTAGATTTGGGGTTGATGGTCTGCTAGAGGGAGGGCAGATGACTTTGGAAAGGAAGGCACAGCATGAACAAAGGTGTAGAAGTGGGCCCTCTGTTTATTTAGCAGGTGCCCTACTGTGTCTGTGTGCTCAGTGTAGAAGGTTTGAATTTTAAACAACCCACTCCCTACCCCCAAGTTGCTTCTGAGAACTGCTTACAACCAGCTCAGATTGAATTCTGTGCACGGGAAATGCTAAGCTGAAGTGAGCGAGAAGTACTAGATTTGAGAAGGAGTCTGGTCTAAGAAATTACCATTGGGAGATGTGAGTCCTAGAGATTCACATCAAAGAAAATATTCTCTAACTGTGGAACTTCAGAAATTGACAAGCTGTCGGGATTCCTTTTAGGGGAGGAGAGGGGAAACTTCTGGATACCACTCCAGGTGATTGGTTCTCTAGTCTGTTAATCTGGTTCCCTCGGTCTGACTCATCAGTTGGGTCAGATGTCAGTGTTAAATCCTTTTCAAGTTGGTTGGATTCTTATTTGAAATGACTCTAGGTCCCTCAGTTGCCCCCACCTGCATCCCAACCTGGGCTGGTGATGGTGCTCTGCAGACAACACCCAGGGAGCCTACAAACACCCCCTGGTTTCCCAGAACACTGAAGCCACTTGTGGACATTAAGGAGATTCCCACCCCTGCCACCTCTGCTCCCTCAAAGCCGGGAAATGCAGGCCCTGGCTGTGGTCCTCCCAGGGAGGGTGGGAAGGGGAGGTGGTGTTGAAATGCCCGCGGTTCTGGGGGCCCCTGGGAAACTCTTCTTTATCATTGACTTTGTCAGGTGGAGGCCATCCCTCATTTTTCACAGCATGCCTATGGGCAGGCAGATGATAGCTCTTCCACTGGGAAGAAGGGCATAAACGCCATGGAAGCTGCTGGGCTTTGCCAGGAAGCAGGAGGAGGGAACCGTCTTCCGCTTTATGTTGTGCTATCTTTCTGATGCTTGAAATATTTAGCTGTTCTGATGTGAACACCCAATGATCAAGGCTCATAATTCTTCCTTGGCAGTTGTCCCATTTGGGACAGTAACTCACGATTTCTTCACTGCCTTCTCTTAAGCAATTAAAAGAAGGCAGACATTATTCTTATGGATATATATAATCAAATGATTTTAATTACTTAGTGTGTTGGAAGAGGGAGAGAACAGTGAGGGGAAGAACCTTATGGTTTCCTCTCCTGCTCTGCTGTCTTAGATTTTTTCCTCCCCACTGAGTCTTCAAAAGCATCCTTGAACAGGGCTCTGCATGAAAGGGCCCCTGCCAGTTCCAGGCCATATCGCAGGGTCCTGTTTCTCAGGAGGTTTCTTCTAGCCCTTTGACACTCCAGCTCCTCCACACAGCTGACTGTTGCTGCTGCCTGCAGCATCCTCCACAGTTTCAGATCCGCCACTTACACGGCTTCCTCAGAAAAGCCTTCTCTGG
This sequence comes from Budorcas taxicolor, assembly GCF_023091745.1. Taxonomy (NCBI): domain Eukaryota; kingdom Metazoa; phylum Chordata; class Mammalia; order Artiodactyla; family Bovidae; genus Budorcas; species Budorcas taxicolor. The sequence continues at coordinate 112,080,969 of NC_068914.1, forward strand.
TTCCCTTATCATAGGCTCTCTCTGCGCCTTTTGCTTTTCTTTTTAGCACTTCATTCATTCAACAGGTTTTTACTGAACACCTACTGTGTGGCAGGCTCTGTTCTAGGCACTAGTGACAGATGAGTGAACAAAACAGACACAGACCCCTGTCGTCGTGGAGCTTGTGTATTCTAAATTCACTGAGGTTGTGATGACAAAGAGTTATTCAGCAGTTGGTTTATTGACGTGTCTTCCCCATTAGCCTGGAAATCCCATGAGGGCAGAGCTACAGCTGTCTTGACCAAAGTCTCCGTCCCACCAAGTACCGTGGATCTCATGGAACGTGGGCCAGCTTGTGATCGGAGGCTGCCATTCAATCATCTCGGCTCCCCAAGGTGGTGATGTCTTCCTTTGGACTCCAGGGATCTTGGTGTGAAGTTAGCTTCTCAGGACTGGGGTACAGACCATGAGAGGGAATGGTGAGGGAGGAGGAGTTAGCTTAGTCACAGTCTTCCAGAACCCTGGGGGGTCTCCTCTGTCCATTCTCTGTGATGTGCCCCACAAATCTCGCACCATTTCAGAATCTCTCCTCTATCCAGCTTCTGTGTAGTTTTACAACTTCACGGGGTCATCATGTTTTATTTTAAGCTTTATTTATGTGTTTAGTTTTGGCTTCATCGGGCCTTTGTTGTAGTGCGGGCTTTTCTTTACTTGTGGAGAGCGGGTCTAGTCTTTGTTGCGGTGCGCAGGCTTCCCATTGCCGTGGCTTCTCTGATTGTGGAGCACGGGCTTCAGTAGGTGCAGCTCTCAGGCTCTGAGCACAGGCTCAACAGTTGTGGCTCTGTAGAATGTGGGATTTTTCCGGATCAGCGCTCAAATCTGTGTCTCCTGCATTGGCCAGTGGATTCTTTCCCACTGAGCCACCAGGGAAGCCCCAGGTCATTTTATTTTATGGTTGATCTTTATTTGCTGGGTGTTTCTGGTGGTGGTGGTGGTGGTTTATTCGCTAAGTTGTGTCCTACTCTTGCACCCCATGGACTGTAGCCTGCCAGGCTCCTCTGTCCATAAGATTCTCCAGGCAAGAATACTGGAGTGTTTTGCCATTTCCTTTTCCAGGGGATCTTCCCAACCTAGGAATCGAACCCAGGTCTCCTGCATTGCAGGCAGATTCTTTACTGACTAAGCTATGAAGGAGGCCCTGGGTGACTGTGAGAGACCCTTTACTTACCTGAGGCCACCTCATTCAGGTGTCACGAGGGTTCTCCTTGGTTTTTAGAGTTGGTCAGCAATGACTATTTTAGCACCTTAATTTGGAAATGCCCGTCTGCTTCCTTCTAATCTGTCTTCAGTTCAGGCATTAACCTCTTAAAAGCCCTCTTGAAAATTTCAGTTGAAAAAATGGATCATTGCCTTCCTCAACAAGATGTATTTGCTCCATTTATCTCATGGGGTGATTCATGTGACCACTTGTCCATTATGCAGTCATTCATAAAGTGAGGGAAGAATGGAGGAAGGGAGGGAGCAGGCCCAGGACTGGTGGGAGACAGGCAAGGCTCTCAGATTGTGAAGGGAAGGCAGCACTGACTGTCAGGGCTGGGCAAGGGCAGAGCAAGTGCCAGTGGGCAGATCTGGTCCTGGGAGGGAGGGAGGGAAAAGGAGGGTATGTAGGTGTATGTGATTGAAGGCATGAAGGCCCTTCTCTAGGGAGCAGCAGTAGACATGAAATCCTGCCCTGTCTCTATCGCCAGCTCCACCCCCTTGTAAATTTCACTGATCACAAAAGCCTTTCATTAGGTGATCCCCACGCCAGATGTGAGCCGTATGTAGCCTAAGCCTGCAAAAGACAAGGTGGAGAGGGGAGAGTGCCAGAATCTCTTCTTTTTCAGAAATAAAAATTATAGTACATATTTCCATTTAAATTATCATTTCCAGATTGCAAATGCTCACTGGTCACCTAGTGGCGCATGTCCAAGGCTAATCTTTTAATATATGCCCAGACTCTTAGAAGGACTGTAATTGCCAGTTGTCTTACAAGCAATCATCTCATCATAGAGGGAACTGGGAAGAGAGTTCAGGAGCCAAACATCAGCATGAACACCTGGCAAATCCAATTCAGCTGGATAATGTGTTCAAACCAGACAAAAAATGACCTTGTGGACAGCTCTGCGTTTCCAGACATTTGGTGGGTTGATGGTCGTAGGACACGTCTGCGGTCACATCTGTCACAGCCCTCATCTGAGTGTTGTGAATCCCCATTTCTCACTTCTAATCGGGAAGAGTGCATCAGCGCTGGCTTCATCTGAAGAAGTGCATTAGGGAGCCCAATGGTTGCAGATGTGGGGCATGGCTCAGGAGTCACTAGTGGAGAAGCAGCTGCTGCTGATCAAGTCCTCTGTTCATCAGCTCCCTGCCCAACACGTGACACAGCCTGGGTGACCATCATTCCCATTTGGCCCTGTGGTGGCTTTCTTTCCAGGCAGGATGGGCTGGACCAAGCACAGTTTCATAACAGTAATAATAATACAGCTGACACTGTGGATTATGTGCTAAGAGCCTTATATCAAGTTCTACTATGGGTTGTAACCAGTCACTCCCATTTTACAGATGTAGTCACTGAGGTCAAGGGAGCTTTGTGACTGATCCGGGGTTGTATAGATTTGTCAGCATCCAAATCCAGGTCGTTGGCCCTCCTATGTCCTCATTTTTGTGTTGTTTGATGTTCTCAATGTTGACTTCACCCAATCCTGCCACCTTGTACTTTGAGCAGACTGAGTTCATCTCTGACTCCCAGAAACATCACGGGCCACTGTCCTCTCGTCTGGAGAGGGGAGGCTGAACCAGCGAAACATCCTGGGTCTCAGCCCTTTGCACAGTTCTGTACTTTTGTTCTCTGTGTTTTCTCTGCCACCTTAAGGTGCTTCTCTAAAAGCCCTTGGCCCCTTGAGTGTGCTCCAGAACATTTCATCTCTGTGGTCCTTTATGGCCTATTCAGTTAAAGAGATAGGAAGGAACATCCTCTTTCCTTCCCTAACACTTGTTCTTTATGTACTATCGATTCATTAGTGGCATGGTATAGTGCAGAAGAATCTTATGAATATGAATCTTGGCTCTGCTATTTACCAACTGTGTGACCTTGAGCAAGTTACTTAACCTCTCTGTGCTTCAGTTTCTTTATCGGTAAAATGCTGGTGATATTAGCAACAGATGTGGAATGAGGGTCAACTACATGCCTAGATTTGAACTACCATGCTCCCTAATAAAGGTGGGATGGGAAAGGATGATCAGCACCCAATTGCTGCTCAAATTACCAGCACCTACCATACTCTTAATAAAGGGAACTCTCTGGGCACAGGGTGGTTGAAATGGGGTGGAGCGTGGTGCAAAGGTAGGGTTGTGGTAACACAGAAAACCAGCCGACATGTCTGCCAGGAATCAGCTTCTATCAACCTGGTCAGGGAAAGGGCGGCGGGGATTTCTCTCCAGTGCCTCTTCCTGTGTCGCTTTGGTGGAAACCTCCAGTGAATATGTGAGAGAAGAGTTTCTTTATCTGCACAGTCCAGGTCCTACAGTTCTTCTTGTTTGTAACATTATTTTCTTTAGGTTTTGTCTGTTTTCCACCCTTCCTTCTAAAACCAGAAAGATATCAGCAGCAGTCTTCAAAGAGTGGTGACTTTGAGTTTAGCAAATCCCAAATATCAACGGTAGGCACAGATCCAAAGAGCTGTACACAAGCCTTTTCTCCTGGCACTCAAGCTGAGCATGTCTTTTCCAGAAATGTCAGTCTAGGAGTGGAAAGCTTGAAAATGTCAGTGTAAAGTGCATTTCCTGGTCTTGTTACTCTAGATTCACCTTGCTTTGTGACTTTTAGGGACTGGGGTTTGCAGAGTTACATTTGGCTTCCCATGACCTTTGTTAGAATTTTATGCCATCCTGGGACCACTGGGACATGTGGCAATAACTTCTGATTAATGCATGTTGAGATACAGGTTTGGAGTCTCATATCCCATATTGCCATTTTTGGAATCAGTTGACATGGTTTGAACTATAATCAGACATACTTGTATATTACAGGTTGAAAATTAATATGACAATATTTTAAAGCAGTTGGTCATAGCATAGAGATTGTCCATGAATATTCATAGCATTATTGATAAAGTCTATAGACTAGACACAACACAAATGTCTACAAACTTGTGAATGGATATATAAAATATGGTATATCCATGCAGTGGAGTACTACTCTGCAATGTAAAAGCAGCAACTACTGATGTGCAATAAGAAGGATGAATCTCAATAACATGCCAAGTGAAGGAAGCCAGACTCAAAAGATTGTGAACTAATTCCATTTCTATGAAATTCTAGAAGAAGGAAAGCAATGGTGATAACAGATCAGTTATTGCCTAGAGCTGAGGTGGGGCAATGATTGACTGCAAGGGGCAGGAGGGAAACTTTTGGGGATTGATGGGGTGATTTTAAAATTTGGATATGCAGTTTAAAATTTGTAGTTGTAGTTATTAATGTACTTTACATTCACTGAAACATCAATCTGTATACTTTAAAGGAGCAAGACTTATTGTGTGTAAATTATAGCTCAATAAATTGGTCGAGATTTTTAAATGGCAAGACAGTATAGTTGGAATAAGCAACATGACCTAAAAATTAACAGAGGACACACAGTACACAAAAAGTGAGCCCTAATGTGAACTAGATATTAGTTAATAATAATGTATCAGTACTAGCTTCTTAATCATAACACATGTGCCACACCCATGAAAGATACTGATAGTAGGAGAAGCTAGGGGTGTAGAGAGAAGGGGTAATTGAGAACTTTCTGTATTTTGTATTCCACTTTTTTCTACAAATCCATAATGGCTCAAAACCTCCCCATCTATTAATTTAATAAAAAACAAAACAAAACAGTTGGTTGGCTCTACTCACCTTCACACTGGCAAAAATGAAAAGATGGATGCATTCTCTTTGGTGCTGGCCAGGGCATTCAACTACTGGAGGGCATGTTAGCAATAGGTGACAAAAATGTTTGTAATCCCCTAAGCTGGCTTGTTCTACTTCTAGAAGTTTGTCTTAAAGCAGTAGTTCTCAGCTGCCTAATGTCTGGACACATTTTCAGTTGTCACTGGGGAGATGCCACTGGCATCCAACAAGTAGAGGCACCTAAAAGGTACAGGTGGATGCTGCTAAACACCCTGCCCTGTGCAGAACAGCCCACCGCAACAGAGGGCTGTCTAGTCCCAGATATCGTTAGTGCTGCTGCTGAGAAACTCAGGTGGGAAAGTGGACAGGGATGTAGGTACTCATCTCAGTGGCAAAAAATTACCAAAACATCACTTGGGAGAGGTCAGTTAAATAAAAGATAATGTATTCATACTGTGGAAATCAGTGCAGCCTTAAGAACAACAGTGTAGATCTGTGATTTTAATATGACAAAAGTGTTCATGAGACATTGTAAATGAGAAAAGATTACAAAGCAACATATAGAGAATAATTCTGTTATTCTGAAGATGGAGAACGTATCTGTGCTTTTCTTAAGATATCTGGGAAGATGCCTACCAAAGTCTCAAACTTGTGTTTGGGTGGTTGGAATAGGTGCTTTTGACCTTTGGAAATTATTTTTTATACTTAGAATTCTTAAAAAATGAACAGTAGATTATTTTTGTAATTAAAACAATAAAGCAAAAGTACATTTTTTAATTAAAAAAATTGTGCAACTGGAAATGTAGTCAAGTAAATTTTCAATGTTGTTGAAGCAAATGTCATTGCTCCTCAGCCCTGTTGCAGAAATAAGGAAGCAAGAGAGTTACCTGAGTCAGTAGTGGAGATGAGGTTATGCCCTATGGTTTCCAAATCCAAGTCCTTCTCCTGCTCGACCATAGTAGGGTCTCAGCCGTAGTGCATGGTAATGTGGGATTGTCAGTAATACATTAGATTTTCTTCATTGGGTCTTTTAAAGAACCCTAACACATGTAGGTGATTTCCATTTTGAGAATTTAGAGAACATTCCGAGAATTTCTACTGATACAAAAAAATTTTCAGTATTTGCTAACGACACTTGGAGAGATTTTTTTAATTTGGAAAATTCTGTTGTCTGGAATAGCCCATTCTAGGTCAGGGGTGGCTTTGTGAGTTGTGCTGAAGAGTCGGGTTTGAGTCTCTTAAATGTGTTTACTGGCTCCCAAGAAGCAAAGGCTTTGCTGTTCCAACCTGGGACAAGCAAGGAGCACATCACAACATTTCCCGGCTGTCATCTTACAATCTGATAGTCATACCTTGTTCCTCCGGTACCAAGGGGAAGCAGTTTGGGTTTCCTTATTTCCCCTGGAGTTTGTGAATGCAATTAGCAAGGAAGGGGACCCCTTAGGTGTCCTCAACTTTGCCACCTGCTAGTAGACTAGTAGAATCTGGTGTTTTTGAAGAGTTCCTGCATGGGGACTGTCTGGTGTAATTTGGAATGACCCACAGAGTGGAGAACTGCTTTGTCTGAAGCGGGAGGCTTCCTCTCCCTGATCACAGCCCTTATGATGCTGGGAGGCTGGTGGGAAATGAGTCCTGCAGCTTCCACCTGACACTCACCAGAACAAATACTTCTGAGTATCTGTTTAGAGAAGTTTCCAGACATCCCCAGCATGGTACACACACTCACACATACACACACACACAGCCTCTAACACACCTGGGCACTTCCTGCTGCATTTCATCTCAGACTGACTTTAGACTCTCCACCTCTTAAACTTACATGCTACAGTGTCCCCAAATATCACCCTCCCCAAATATCACCCTCCCACCGAGTCTTTCCTCCATTACTTTTAAATGCTTTTTTCCTGGTTCCATCCTTCATCAAGGGCAGATTCTATTCCCACCTCCAATGTCTAACAGGTGGCCAGTCATCTCCCTTCAAAGGCAGAGCAACTTCACGTATCTGCCAGGCACAGCTGCATCCCAGCCAGCGCCCGGGCATCTGGCAAGTCAGTCTGTCTTCCTTCTGGAGGAGTGTTCCTGCTTCCTATTTTAAAAACCCCTGGAGCAGCTTTGGGGAACAGAGGAAAGGGCCCCAGGGTTGGGGTCTGGATTCAAGTCCTGGTTCAAGTCTGGGAACAAACAACTTAACCTTGCTCTAGTCACTGTGCTACCCCAACAGGGTGATTCTGTCTCCAGGGGAGGCTGCAGGACTGGCCAGTTTGGGTAGGGGATAAACATCAGGGATCCCTAACTCAGGACCTTGCCTTGAAAGAGGGATTCAGGCTAGACCCCCTGGGCACCTGAGTCAGGGAGACAGTCAGGAGTCAGAGCTGGAAGGAGTTTATGGCAGAGACTGGGCTGGGTACTGGAGTAGCCTTTGGCTTATCTGCGTGATGGCAGGTTTATCATATTTAATACTTTCTAGTGAATAACAGGAACTGCGGTTTGAGTGCACTCACTGTGTGTCTGGTATTTACCTCAATCCTCTGAGACAGCTGCTCTGATTATCGTCCCCATCATACAGTTGGGGAAACTGAGGCTCAGAGTAGTGGAAGAACTTGCCCAGCATAGAGCCAGGGGCCAGGCCAGGACTCGAGCTCAGGGCCTCCCGGGCTTCTGCTTTGGGAGAGGTGTTAGTGTTGGAAACTCGACCTGAGTTGGCAGAGGAGTGACCACAGGTGGGGGTGGGCATCATGCATGTCTTTGCTTTGGCCTCTCCCAAGTTTGCTGTCTGTCTGCCTGACTTCTGGAGGGCACCCCAAACCCTGCTCTCCCCAAACTGGGCCTGACCACCAAGGTCCCCCAGCCCTCCACTCTCTCCTCCTCTGGGCTTTGCTGAGGACTAGTCCTCCGTCCCATTAGATGAGCCAAGACAAGATTAGGGCTTTATTAAAAGGAAATTAAACTAGGAAATGAAAGGATAAACAAATCTCCAAGCAGAAAGAGCAGAGCAGATGGGTCTCCAGGCCTGGGTCTTTATCCTCAGGGGTGGAGACCTGCACACACCCAGGTGTGGCTTCTGTCAGGCGTTGTCCCTCCCGTCTCCCTGGCCCTCGCCAACTCTGCAGGTCGGCCGCAGTCAGGCTGGTTGTGGCGCTTTCAGCAGACGTGATTCTCCATGGACCTCAGCGTGGGGCTGTGGTCTCCAGTACCTTGCTCACAGTGATATCTCTTTTCAGCCTGTTCCGGAGTCTCGTGTAGAGAGCTGCCAGGTCAGCCAGCTGCCCCCTGGGGAATGGTCCCAACTGATGGCTTCTGTATGTCCTATGGCCTCTGTGGGAGAAGCTGTGTCTCATATTCCTTTATCTCGCTTCCCAGGGCCTCCGGTGGCCCACTCTGCCCATCTCTTTAGCATCACTGCCCTTCCTCTCTTCTGCCCCACTGTAGTTTCTCTGTTGGCCCAACTCCTAAAGGCCCCCACCTGTGCTCTCCTCTGCTGGCCTCTTCCCCCTTGCCTGCTCTTTTCTTGGCTGGTGTGTGCGTGCTCACTTGTGTCTGACTCTTTGAGACCCCAGGGACTGCAGCCTGCCAGGCTCCTCTGTCCATGGGATTTTTCAGGCAAGATGACTAGAGTGGATTGTCACTACTTTTTCTTTAGACGTGGTCTTAAATGTCTGTCTATCAAGAAGGCTTTCTTCCCTGACCTCTCTGAGCTAGTTTCCCCACGACCCCTTGAGATATCCTTCATTACATTCATCGTAGTGCCAATTAGGGATTTCTTTCATGCTTGTCTCTTCTCCAGAGCTCCTTGAAGGACCCATCCAGCCTTGGCCCACTCCCATCCACTGAATCCCTGAGTCTTAAGTTCCTGGCAAATGCTATTTAGCCACTCATCGATTTACCACTTCTTGAGTATATTTCTTGAGTATCTACTGTGTGCTGGTTTCCATGCTAGGGACAAGAATATAGCAATGGACATGGCAAAGTGCCCACTGTCATATGGAGTGCTGCTTATGTTTAGAAACCTCTGTTAATTCTCACTGAGACATTTAGAACAAGGAGAGTTCAACTAGTGGACCAGCTGTCTCGGGTAGAGGTGAGCTCCCCATCACAGGAAGCATTCAAGGAGAACCTGAGTGACCCTTTGTCATGCTGCTGCAAGTAGAGCTTCTTGAAGATCCCTTTCACCTCCAGACTTCTTTGAAAGACACCACAGGCTGGCTGCTGTTGGGTAGACGTCAAACCACAGCTAGGCTAGACCTGCAGGGAGGAGGAAAAATGGGATGGATCAGGAAAAGTGCCCCAGGCAGCCTGCAAGGTACACATTGTCTTCGTGTTTTCCTGGTGGCAGTAAACAGACTCCTCTTGAAAGCTGGAGCCACGCATTTTCAGTTTATGTAAAATTAATTTCCATTAAAAAAATACACTGGGAAAGCTATACTTTGAAAGTACACTTTTTAAAAAGCAGATTATCAAAAGCGATCATTTCAGAAAACACAGACAGACTTGAAGAAAATTGAAAGGACTCTAATTCATCTACCCAAAGATAGTAGGCATTTACATTATCTTCTCCAGTCTTTTTTTGATGAATATATAAACAAACATTTTAAAACATGGGATGACAACTAATATCTTGTTGTTTTCATTTAGTAGATTGTGAACATTTTTTGAAGTGAAGTGAAGTTGCTCAGTCATGTCCGACTCTTTGCAACCCCGTGGACTGTAGCCCACGGGATTCTCCCCCATCCATGGGCTTCTCCCCCATCCGTGGGATTCTCCCCCATCCGTGGGATTCTCCCCCATCCATGGGATTCTCCAGGCAGAAACACTGGAGTGGGTTGCCATTTCCTTCTCCAGGGGATCTTCCCGACCTAGGGATCGAACCCAGGTCTCCTGTATTTCAGGCAGATGGTTTAACCTCTGAGCCACCAGGGAAGCCCACTAAATATTGTTCCAAAATAAGAGTTTTACCCAATATGTGATGTTTCCATTGATCTGTTATCTTCTGAAATCACTCCCAAAGTTTAGCAGCTCAAAAAGCAATAATGACCATTATCTCTTACATTTTCTGTGGGTCAGAAATTTGCGAGTGGCTTGGCTGGGGAGTTCTGGTTTGGGGTCTCTGGTTCGGCTGCAGTCAGGCGTTAGCTGGGCCTGCAGTTATCTGAAGGCTGGACTGGAGCACCTGCTGCGGTTTTCTCGTGGCCTTTCCACTGGCCTGCTTGTTGCTGTTTTTCAGTCACTCAGGCATGTCTTACTCTCTCTGACCATACGAACTTCAGCACGCCAGGCTTCCCTGTCCTTCACTCTCTCCTGGAGTTTACTCAAACTCGTGTCCATTGAGTCAGTGATGCCATCCAACCATCTCATCCTCTGTCGTCCCCTTCTCCTGCTGCCTTCAGTCTTTCCTAGCATCAGCGTCCTCTCCAAAGAGTCGGCTCTTCTTATCAGGTGGCCAAAGTATTGGAGCTTCAGCTTCAGCATTAGTCCTTCCAATGAATATTCAGGGTTGATTTCCTTTAGGATGGGCTGGTTGGATCTCCTTTCAGTCCAAGGGACCTTCAAGGGTCTTCTCCAGCATCACAGTTCGAAAACATCAATTCTTCAGCACTCAAACTTCTTTATGGTTCAACTCTCACATCTGTACATGGGTACTGGAAAAACCATAGCTTTGAATATATGGATTTTTGTCGGCAAAGTGATGCCTCTGCTTTTTAATATGCTGTCTAGGTTTGTCATAGCTTTTCTTCCAAGGAGCAAGCATCTTTGAATTTCATGGCTACAGTCACCGTCTGCAGTGATTTTGGAGCCCAAGAAAATAAAGTCTGTCGATATTTCCATTTTTCCCCATCTGTTTGTCATGAAGTGGTTGGGTGTCCTCAAAGGATGGCACCTTCCTTTCCCCCAAGTGAGAATGAGCCAGGCAGAAGCTGTGTCTTTTCTGTGACCGACCTTGGAGGTCACACAGTGTCATTTGGGCAGTATTCTCTCTGTCATACAGGGCAGCCCTGTTGTGTTGGAGAATCTTTGGGGACACCATCAGGCTAACTGCCCCATCATCCTATTTCTCTAACCTCCACTTACTTGGCCAGTCCCCTATTGCCAGACATCTACATTGCTTCCACTCTTGCTATTGAATGGAACAAGCTTCAGGAGCCTGCTGTTACACAAGTGTCCCATCTGTATTTGGTTTCACTTTGTCCCGTCAGGATCTCAAAGTCATTTGGAGCCATACTCAAAGTTGGGCCCCCTTTGGACCACTCCCTTTAAGCACTGACAAGATGGTCCTCTGAGGGGACTGCCAAGGTTATTCAGTGAATTATCAGGGTCTGGCAGGAAACCGAATTCAGCTCAGGCTCTAATAAAGAAAGTACTTCTAGAGATGTGAGTTGGGGAGGAAGCTAATAAGATTTGAGGCGCCCTGAGACAGGCCACTAGAGATAAGCCACTGTCACCCTGAGCCCTGAAGGGACGGGGCCACACAACTGCGGGAGCTGCAGGGCAAGCAGGGAGAACGCACCCTACCCTCTCCTCTCTGTCCGCTCTCCAGGCTTGCTCTGTCTGTCTCTGTCTCTCTTTCTCCTTCTGCTGGTTCCTCCTATTGGCCAAATGGAAACAGAGGTCAACCAATAGCCAGTATGGAGCCCGGTTGCAGTCCACAGGGTCAGCCTCTGGTGAGAAGAGAAGCCTGGGGAATGGAGGGCAGGGTGGAGAGAACCGGGAACAAAGAATAACCAACGCTGTTAGTATTTTTGAAACATCGATGAGTACAGAACCATGTATCAGAACAGAGGTAACTAACCCTGCCATAGTGTAGATGTAGGGCAATTTTATTATTATTCATAATCATAACAGCAGTTTAGCCATAATGTGTTAAGTATTTTCCATGTCCATGGCAGTGTGTTACATTACAGGGCATTTTATACATACTATTTCTAATCTTTATAGCCAATCTGTTGGGCACATGTTATTATGAGCCTTTTTCAGGCAAGGAAAAATGGGCTTGGAAAGGCTCAAGATCCTGCCTGAGGTTGCAAAATTAGTAACAGAGCTAGGATTGGGCTCCAGTCTGTTTTATTCTAAACTCCAAATGCCTTCTTCTAAGGCAGCCTACACCAGCCTCATGGGGTGGACCGATGTAGTTTCTGCAAAAAGCCTTCAGTGGCTTCTTCTAAAACAGAGTGATACTTTTTTTTTTAAGAGTAAATCTTTTAACACACCATCTCATCTGGACAGCTGCCCAGGAGTTAGAGAGTATCATGTGTTTGTCAAATTATGAGTTTTGTGCCAGCGCATATCAAGTAGTCAGGAAGGGAAAAAGGAAAGATCCCCCTTGGAATAATGGAATGAGGAACACAGTGCTCAGTGCGGGGAGCTGACATTCTAGAGGTCACCTTCCAGATCTTGGTAAATTATTGTACCGAGTCTGCTGCTCATGGGCCAGGCATGCCAGCGTCCCCTGAAAACAGCGTCCTGACAGCCCTGGGCACCCAGGAGGCACTTGGTCAGTTACTTGGTTCTAGCAGGAAATTTCCCCAATGCTTCAGATGGATGGGTGTGAAGAGGGTTGGAAGGAAGAGGAGAGGAGATAAGGGCATTTTGCAATGAAAATTCCCTACTCTGTTTTCTGGATATGTGATCAAAAAAATTCTGTTCTGGACATGTGATCCAAAAAATTCAGGAACTTCCTTGGTGTGTTTTCCTCTATGTCCTTTGGATTCTTCCCACGAGGGGAGGATGGCTGTGGTGACGTGGTGATGGGGAGGTCACCTAGGTGAAAGTGCTATCCAGCATCACATCATCAGATTCATTTCTAAATTAACTGAAAGCTTTGTGCCCGTGGCTTATTTGCATTAAAAAATTAATACTGAACGTAAGAGCCCTGCTTTACAACTTGGTGTCCATTCATGGGAAAATGATCTGTGAGTTCATGCTGAAAAAGTTCAACGTGAGCCAAGAATGTGACACCCTGGTTAGTTTGGTTTGAACTGGAGGATGTTTGGGTGCATATAATTTAATTAACATTGATTGAACATTTCCTCTGTTCAAGGCTCTGTGCTTTTCATCATCACACAGCTCAACAGTGCCGCCTCCTACCCCCACCAGTATTTTTGAGAAGGGAAACACTTTCAACAAAAATTTGAACTTGGAATCTCAGATAAAGAGAAGCGATGGTTCCAGTTTGGGCTGGAATGGGAGAAGCCTGGGCCCCTCACCCTCACCCTAGCCTTCTTGCTGCGAACCGGTCCTGTGCAGGCTTCCCTGCCTTGCCCCCCTCCCTGGTCCCTGCTTTGTGTAGGTGGGAGAACTGACCAGAAGTCCCCAACCCAAAGCCCTTCTGGGGGGTTTTAATGAGATAAATCCAGAGGCCATGACTCCCAGCCCAGTGGTCTTAGGTCTTTTATTGTTCTCTGCTCCGTATTTAAAAAACAAAAACAAAACTTGTTCTCTCTTTTGCCTTTGACTCCTCCCAACTCCAGTTCTTACTAACTTGACCTAGTTTCTTAGGCATTGGTTTCTTGCTTCCAGAATAGTTGTTTTGGGGATTGGGATGGGGGTGGTATTTCTACTCTTCCTTTATCTAATACAAAACTGATCTGTCTTTCTCTCTGTCTCCCCACCCTGCATCCTTCTTCCCTCTATCTCTTACAACCCCTGTTTTCTGGATGTAATGATTCGATGACCTTAGACAAGGGTGCTAATTTCCCTAAGCCTCTATTTCTTTTTAAAATTTTGGAGTTTAGTTGCTTTACAATGTTATGTTAGTTTCTACTGTACAGCAAAGTGAATCAGTGTAGGGATAGGCATGCCCACTTAGCTGGGCTGTGACGCATAAAGGAAGTGTGGCTGAGCCTAGCACAATGTCGGGTCTCCTCCTTCCTACCTGTTCAACTCTGAGAGATTCGTGAAAAGTGCAGAGGTTGGTGTGTTTTGGGATTTGTGTGTGTGTATGTTTTTTAAACAGTTGTTTACGTTTTTGGTGCAATCAAACTTGCAGTTTGATTGACAGGAGAAGAATAACCTAAATCAACTCAGACTGGCACTGGGCAATGACAGTAATTGTCGACAGCAGGATAATTGATCTAATTAGATAAACGAAACAGCCTGCTGGGGAGCCATGCCTGTCCGCCCCTGCAGGCAGCAGCTGACGCCGGGTCCCATGTCCCGGGTGACTGCAGGAGGACTAGCCAGTTCAGACAGGTGAGGGTGCTACACAGAGCATGCCTGACCGCAGTAGGAAACGGCGCCACGCAGCCAGCAGACCATCACTTCTGTGCATCCTGCCGTGTTGTCTCTGGAGAACAGAGCGAGCATTCAGAATCATTTAGAAAATACTTTACAACTGCCGTGTTCACTGTTAACTCGCTCAGTCCTGGTGAGGAAACTGTTAAACACCTGAGACAGGGACATCATTTACAAACCCAGTCTGGGAAGAGCCACCCTCTCCATCTTGGGAGCCTTGATATGGCTCCCAGGTGAAAGTGAGGCTGCGAGTTGGTGAGTCTTGTTGGTCTTGACTCCGAACTGTATTCCTCTCCAGAAGCAGGTACAGAGGGCCAGAGGGTGCTTCTCTGTACTGGGGGATACAAAGGTGAGCTAGAAGACAAAGTTTCTGGCTTCGTGCAGGGAGTTTTTTAAAGACCATGGCCAGAAATGTAAAGGGAGGATGCTCTCTGGCTGCCCGCAGCACTAGACAGATTCTTGGACAAATAACCACCCTCAGAATCCTCCAGGCTTATCCTAACACTTGGTGGGACCCAAAGACTTTTCCTCTAGCTCCTCCCTGAAGAGAGGAGTGTGAGAGAAGCTGCTTGGTTGTCAGAACAGGGTGGTGAGACCAACAGCAAGGTGCCCATAGGCTCAGGGGGAAATGGCCCAGGACACATTGCTGAAGCTGAGTGAGTGGCACAGGGTCCCTTCTAGAATGCTGGTGAACTTGATAACCATACAGCCCCTCCATCCTTGCTTTCTGTTCATCTCCACTGTCAATTTCCCCCAGATACGGACCTCATCAGCAGATCACCAGGCCCTCCTTCCCAGTGGAAATGGTCATAGCACAGTCCTCTACCCCACCCCTGCCCCGCCATGAGGACTGAGTGAAATCTATGTGAGATATTTGGAGTGGCAAATAAGGAACATGCCATTAGCTGTCATTTCTCTCTTGGCGTTTGCCTACTAGCATGTGTGTTTTGGGTGTTTCTCTCTTAGTCCTTCATGGAATTCTGGGAAGTGCTCAGAAATTGAGGCGAGAGGGCTGCATTCATGCCCAATAACAGTTGATGGACATGGCAGGGGGCTTTGTGGAGACGACAGGGAAGGTTTCTGCCTACAACTTTGGGTGATGGAGGTGTGAGTGTCTTTGTACAGCTCAGAGCAGACTTCCAGCTGCTCAACACAAATTCCCCCAACCTTGGAGCTGACAGCAAGCAGGTATTGCCAACTGGTAGCAAGTTAGTACAAAAATTTCAGTGTTTCTGATGCATGAGAATTCTTTGCGGAAAGACCACATACTGGGAAAGACCCATAGGTATTGCCTGATTGAACTTTATCTTTTTTTTCTTAATTGATGAAGAAAGGAAGCAAGTATGGTTCAGGAAAATTAAATGAGTTTACATAGGGCCACAAAGCTTGTAAAGCAGCGGTCCCCAAACTTTTTGGCACCAGGGACTGGTTTCATGGAAGGTAATTTTTCCATGGACTGGGGTCGGGGGGAGGGTTTACTTTCAGGATGATTCGAGCACATCACATTTATTACACATTTTATTTTAATTATTATGACATCAGCTCCACCTCAGATCATCAGGTGTTAGATCCCAGAGGTTGGGGACCCCTGTTGTAATGCTTATGGAGCCCAGTCTCAGCTCTGGGTCTCTGCTCAGTCACTCAGGCCCTGAGCTACCTCGCTGATTTGTTTTGCCAGTTACATAACCGTCTAGTGGGATCACATTCCCTGTGCTAGGAAGCATCCATAATTCACAATGTGCAAGTCTTTCTCATCTCTGGGAGAAAAAACAAAAATAATAAACTTTGAAGGTTTCATATCCTTCACCGTACATGACCGTTTGCATTTTATGCTATATGTTTAGTTATCTCTGTTTTCTAACAAGGCTCACTACGTTTAGCTAAGTCTCATGGGTGAAAGGCATGATTGATTAGGAACTAAGAGACTGTTCACAGAGAGGAACGTGAGGTCTTTCAGGAACATGCCTCTGAAGCAGCAGTTTTCAGGGTGGAGAATTGATCTGGGAGTCATGGAGCCTTCTTTCTTCCATGGCAGATGAGAAAAACCCCTCGAGATCATCTGCAGTCCATTCCTGCCCTCCCCCATGTTCTGTCTGCGAGCAGCATGTGAGAAATAATGCATGTCACATTTCACAGCTTGGAAAATTAGCAATAATTGTCTCAAGTGGCTGGGCTTGGGGAAGGAAAAGAAGATAAAATTCCAAATGCCTCATGTGTCTGAATGAACAGGGCATCGTGGCGCTGGCCGCCTGAGCAGCTTCTGCCACCTTCCGCCTCAGTCACTGCAGCCTCAGGTCTTGGAAGAATGTCTGTGCATTTTTGAGGGTCCAAGGGCCCCGGTGGCGTGTGCTGGGAACACGCGGAGGGAGAACCTCACTCAATGGGCCACTGTGTCTGCCTTGGCTCAGGCTGGAGCATGGTGTCCAAGGGAGCCTGGGCCCGAATAAAGACACGCTTTATTTCCTTCTCCGTTGACAGAAGGGGATTTTGAAGGTAGCAGGGGAAACAGAGTGAGCAGTGTTCAGGGACGCAGCCCACCTTCCTGGGTAGTTTTCCGCTGCGACAGCCCCACTGAAGTGAGCTGGCCAAGGAGACGGAGGTTTTACAAGCGAGCTGTGTGGACTGGGGCCACGTGCCGACCTGGAGGCCTTCTGGCAGGCCCCCATCGGCAGTGTTACTTGGTCAGGGGGGTGTGGAAGGTGTGTGTCCGTGTGTGTGTGTGTGTGTGTGTGTGTGTGTGTGTGTTTGCTACAGCTGTCGTGACAAAGTTCCAGAGCAGAATACTGGAACTCCCAGTGCTGGGGACACTAAAGTGAAATGAAAGCTGCTTAGCTGTGTCCGCTCTTTGTGACCCCATGGACCATACAATCCATGGAATTCTCCAGGCCGGAATACTGGAGTGGGCAGCCGTTCCCTTCTCCAGGGGATCTTCCCAACCCAGGGATCGAACCCAGGTCTCCCACATTGCAGGTGGATGCTTTACTGTCTGAACCACCAGGGAGGCCTGAAAATACTGGAGTGGGTAGCCTATCCCTTCTCCAGTGGATCTTCCCAATCCAGGAATCTAACCCAGGTCTCCTGCATTGCAGACGGATTTTTTTACCAGCTGAGCTAGCATGGAAGCCTGGTAGGACACTGTCATCTCCCAGTTCTGGAGGCCAAAAGTCCAAGTCCAAGGTGTGAGTAGGGCTGGGTCCTTGTCAGGGCTGTAAGAGCGGGCATTGTCCCAGGCTCTCTCCTTGGCTGGTGAAGGGCCTGCTTCACGTTCATCTGGCCTTCTCCCTACGCAGATGTCTGTGTGCAGGTTTCCTCTTCTCATGCAGACACCCACTATACTGGATTAGGGCCCTTCCTAAGCACCTCAGTCTAACTTCATTGCCTCTATAGAGACCCTATCTCTGAATACGAATACTTTCCAAGATTACTGGGGGTTAGGACTCCAAACTATGAATTTTGGAAATACACAGACAGTTGAACCCACAGAAGCATGTTCCTTATGTTCCATCTTGTTTATCTGGAGATTGACAAAGCAGCTGTGGAGCCTATAACTCTGCCACTTCATAGTGGATTGATGATTGGCCCTTTTTCTCTGCCGCCTTCTTCCATCTTCCCCCTTCCAGACATACCTTTCAGAAATCCCCAGCATCTGAACTCTGTTTATACTGTAATAGTTAGAGCTACTCCTTACTGATTGCTTCTTAAAGTACCAAGCAAGGTGCTGGGTACTTTATTTGTATTAATTCGTGTAATCCTCATGATGGTCCCTGAGGTAGGCTCTATTATTCCCATTATACGTATAAGGGAACTGAAGTATAGGAACGCCAAGTAACTTGCCCCAGGTCACACAGGTAACTCAGTGGTAGAGCCAAGATTTGCACCCAGGCCATTTGGTCAAAGCAGGTACATTATAAACGACATTGACTTTACTTAATAGACTCAATATTTAACAGCTAGCCCTCTATAGCTTCCGTGTGCAAAAATTGGAGTGGTACTATGGGTCAGAGCACAGGTTCTGGGTTCTGCATCTATTTGTCATGGTTTACCAGCAATGTGACTTTACAAGTGAGGGACTCTCTCTGTACCTTATTTTTGTCATCTGTAAAGTGAGGATGATATTCTCTTAGGTCTTAGCTCAAATGGTAAAGAGTTAGGCTGCAATGCCAGAGACCCGGGTTCGACCCCTGGGTCAGGAAGATCCTCTGGGGAAGGAAATGGGAATCACTCCAGTATTCTTGCCTGGAGAATCCCATGGACAGAGGAGCCTGGTGGGCTACAAAGGGGTTGCAAAGAGTCGGACACGACTGAGCTACTAATGCTACTAGAGTGGGGATGACATTCTCTTAGAGATGTTTGGGGATGATCATATGAATGACTGGCACGTGGTAGCTGATTGATAAATATTATTATTAATGATAACATCTTCCCATCTCATTCTCTATTTTTACTGTGTCCAGTGTGGTAGCTGCAAGCCCCAGGTGGTTATTGAGCCCTTGAAATATGGCTAATGGGAATCAAGATGTGCTGTAAGCATTAAATATGCCACATAATTTGAAGGTTTAGCATCTCCCCCACCAAATGTAAGCTATCTCATTAATAATTCTATATTGATTATACATTGAAGTCATGTTTTAGATATATTGGGTTAACTAAAATAAATTATTAAAAATAATTTGTTTTATTTTACTTAAAAAAAAATATGACTACTAGAAAATCTAAAATGCTGTATGTCCCTCACATGATACTTCTGTTGGACAGTATTGATCTAGACTTGGGTCAGATGCTCAGTCACATCTGACTCTTTGTGACCCCATGGACTGTAGCCTGCCAGGCTACAGAATCTCTGTCCATGAGGTTCTTAAGGCAAGAATGCTGGAGTGGGTTCCCATTACCACCTCCAGGGGATTTTCCCAGCCCAGGGATTGAACCCATATCTATTACATCTCCTGCGTTGGCAGGTGGATTCTTCACCAGTAGTGCTACCTGGGACGCCTCATTGGTCTAGACTGGAGACTCTGATCTCTAGAGGCCACATTTGTTGTATTTACTCTTGTATCCTGGCATTTTGCTCAGATCCTAGCCTTATAGGAGATGCTAAAAAATATGGTTGTTGGGACTTCCCTGATGGTCCAATGGTTGAGACTTCGCACTCCCACTGCAGGGTTGCAAGTTTGATCCGTGGTCAAGGAACTAAGATCCTGCATGCTGTGCGGCATGACCAAAAAAAAAAAAAAAAAAAATGCAGTTCTGATGATACAAATGCTGTGTTCTTAGCCCAGGATAAGTCTCTAGGGTACAGACTCAAGAAGGGGGAAGCCCTCAGTTCCCAAAACTTGGGGAAGCCCCACAGACTGGAGTTTCCAGCTCACCCTTGAACCTGGCCCAGGCCGGCCTCCCACTGAATGGCTGGGTTTGATGGCCAGGCCTCCACCTCTCTTGAGGTAGCCTTGCTGTTTAGCCCTAGGGAAAACACGGCTGTGGAAGTGTCTTCTATTTTCAGAGAAAGCAGTTTTGCACAGAGGACATGAAAGCTCACTTCATCAGCCAAAGGAGGCCCATGAAAGAGGTCACTATGTGCAGCAAATGGGAGGGAAGGGCCTGGAGGAAATTTCCACCAGGTTTGAGGGCCTCGTCTATACTTGGTGTCTCAGATTGAGCTTTATAAAGATAGAAGATGAACTCTTTCTGTCTCTGTCCCTCCACCACATCCCCTTCTTCCCAAAGAGAACCCCAAAGCCAGCCTTTGTCAGGGGGCATGTACCTGACATTCCCATCAGACCTCACATCTGTGGAAACCGGGGCCAGCTCCACCCACAGTCCTGACAGATCTCAAGATTTGTCATCACTGATTGGAATGAGGGATTTCAAGAGAATGCTGGAGCTGGATGGGAGGTCTGAGGAACTGGTCTGGTCTCTTCTGTCATTGGGTTTCTGTGCTTCTCGTCCTTCCAGTGACATCTCTGCTGCTGGGGAGGGCTCGGCATGCAGGGGACGTGAACCCAGATGACTTGTCTAGAGTTTGAACTGGTCCACTTTCTCCTTGTGCCCTGAGCCTGGGCTTTCCCAGTCGCTCTTCTGAGGGCGATGTCACAGGGTTTCTATGCACGTTAGTTCACCTGGCCGCAAATCCTGATGTAGTTTTGCTTGAGTCATGTGTCTTAGATCTGACAGCTTCTCTGAGACTCAGTTTCTTCTATTCACATGGAAATAGTAGCACCTGCCCAGCTTGTCACTGGGGTTAAATGAGATTAATACCTCAACAGCGGCAGGGACACTTCAGAAGCATGGGCGACCCTCCTCTACTGGTACTTAAGGATTTTCTTCTCCATCTCGCCCTGCTCTGCCTCCCAGTTCATGGCAGCTTCCTCTAACTAAGGCAGGTGAGAGCAGGTGAGGGCTGGTTTCTATTGCATGATGCATTTTCACCCCAAATTAATGGCCCCCAATTTAGAGCTCTCTTCATGGCATAGAGGAAATTTGTAGCAAGTATCCCGGACATTGCAGATCATTAGTATTCCTACCTCCTTGCTTTTCAGAGGCCACCTGTTCTTTCTGTTTGTGTCAGGATTAGAACAAGGAATCTTGGCAAAGAGGAGATGTTACTTTTGATTAAACATCTTGAGCCTCATTTCCCACTTTGGAGATGACTCGGCTCCATCTGGGTGAAGGAGAAGGGGAGCAGGAAGTCATTTTTACATGAAATATAAACTCAGATGGTCCTAGAGGTTATTAACTAAAGTGAAGTCTTCACATTGCTTGGATGGCGCCTGGCACCTAGTAGGATCTCAGTGTGTGTTGATTTCTTGTCTTTGGTGTGGCACTTGAAGAAAGTCATAGGGGAAAGGAGAAAGATTGGAGTCCTTGACCTTAGTTCAGATGGCAGCACAGACTCTCATTAGCTGTGTACCCTCAAGCAAGCTGCTTTTCATATCTTGATCCCCAGAGAATTTTCACCTTCAAAACTGGAATAACCACAACTCAGCCTACTTCATGCAGTGGCTATGGAGATTGAATAACTAAATGAAAGTATTCTGTAATGACAAAACAGTCAGTATTAGTTTCCCATCTTTAATTATCATGGGTAATGATAATACCCACGATAATGCCCACTCAAAGAGGTACAAGTATCTCTTTGTCAATTCCCAGTCGTGACTCAGATTTTTTTTCTGAATAATATGGTTTTCAGACCCTTTTCCAACCAATTATCAATCATGTTTGCTTTGGGGAGGCAGAAACTTAGGTGTCTTTCATCTTTTATTTTTTACTCCCTGATCCATAAGCAATCCCCCCTCACCAAGGCACCAAATGGGAGATCAGGAGCACTTTTGAAAAGAAAGAAAAAGCTCTTGGGAAAAAATGCTGATATAGGATGTTTAACCTCAGAGAAGGAGGTGGCTGTTTTTGTTTTTTAGGTGCGATGCAAGTAGAGTTTATTGCTGCTTGAGCTTTTAATTGGTTTACTAATATTTTTTATAGCTTCTTGTTTTAATGTTTGCAGGTCCCCAGATGTTGAGGTTTACTGACATCCATGAACCGATTGATAAATGATTTAGTTGAAATAGCAAAACTGGAGGTATTGTATGAATTAGAAATTGTGCCACAGAACCCACTCTGGAATCACTAATTTGTTTAATGTGATCTATGTTCTGCATCTGTTCCTCACCAAGTCACAGGATAAACAAATACCCACTGTTCCCCCAGCCAAGCAGGGGTCGGAGGGCACCCAAGGGACTGGGGCAAGGCCTCTCAAGAGTGTCAGATGGGGGCTGGCAGGCTTGACTGGTTTAGGTCAGCAGAACTGGGCTTCCCTCTCTAGGTCCACTCTGCCATCACTTCCCTGTGAGTCTGATGAGGTTTGTCCACATAGATGGAGGGGAGGATGGATACATGATTCGTACATCACTTCAGAGCAGCTCTGAGGTTTCTACAAGCAGAGTGACCCTCCTCCATCAGCTGCGCTAGAACCCTTCTCATTCCTTCCTACCTCACAGTTCTCTGTGGAATCTGTGATTTTGTTGAAGCTGATTTCTGTGGCTTTGCTTGCTGTTACTTCTTCTATGGCACAATTAGAGATTTCTTGTAATTTTAAGTGATTTTTTTATGATATGAAAGAAATATTTATAACAGAAAATTTAGAAAATACATACAAGTTAGAATGAATAAACTAAAAATTGCCAGCAAATCCATCATCTGGAGATAACCATTGTTTTCTCCCCTTCCAGTTATACATGAACATGTATCCATTCTTTCTGAAATTATTTTCCCAGTTAGGTTGTTACATAATATTCATCAGAGTTCACTGTGCCATACAGTAGGTCCTTATTGGTTATCCATTTTAAATATAGCAGTGTGTACATGTAAATCCCAAACTCCCTAATTATCCCTTCCCTCCCATTCTCCTCAGTAACCATCAGTTTGTTAGAAATAATCATTGTTTATCAATAAATAACTATCCTTCCACACTTTTCTCTGACATATATCTTTATTATTATTTTTTTAAATAGACATATGTAGACTATATTGCTTGCTAACCTGTTTAATTCACTGGTCTTTTTTGAGCAGTTTTTCTCCATAATAGTGAACAGCCTCTCTTAGACTGCTGTTCAAAGGGGCTTATTCAGACTGACCCTAATAAACAAATATCTGGCTGGGACTGGTTTGCCCCAGTACATTGTGCCCTTGCAGAAGTATGAGACTGGCTACAGCTATGCGTTTCTGTTTGGGTTGCTTCAGTGTCATATGGGCTCCTGACGTATACTACAGAAGCCCATTCCCCTTTGGTTAGCCTATTTAAGGTACCATTCTTAACACGTTCATAAGGGTGACTTTATTTTGTTCCTTTTCTTTCTTCCTTCTATCCATCCACCCAACCATGCACCCATCCTGCCAGCCATCTGTCTGTCCTTCTTTCCCTTCCATCCATCCATGCATCCATCCATCCAATGTGTTGAGCACCTAGACTGTGCCAGGCATTGTGTTTGGTACTAAGGAAGCAGAGATATATGATGTTGGCCTCGGCCCACCAGGAGGTACCAGTATCCACCCAGAACAAATGTCTGCCCTGAACATGAGATGGCAATCCCCATCTGATTTCTCCATCATGAAACTGATCAATTCTAGTAGCTATCAGGTCAATGACTAGGGATAAAACGGGTAATTCCTGCTTTACAATGAAGGCATCTTGAAGGTAGCACCTCTGTATTGCTTCTTTTCTGTAAACCCCTAGATGTCGCCTAGGCCTCTAGCCCCATACACGGTGAGACCACAAGATGAATTGAATACTAGAGCAGACTAATGTGGCAGCAACATTTTTAGAAGCTGTTTCTCACCATATCTAGTATGTATCTCATAAATCAAAGAAGAAAGGATTTTGATTCTTCTTTAAAAAAAAAAATAAGTGCCCTTCTTAAGTCTTGGAGAGATAGTGAGTTTATTCTGTTTAGCTTTAAACTATATTCCCCTCCCTCATGGTATGTTCCAGAGAAGCATGGCTTTGTGTAAAAAGGTAAGATTTATTTTTGCCAGTAAAATATAACTCAGAGCACAGCCCAGCAACGGCATACAGCAGGAGGAAGTACCGCACTGGATGCCAGCAGCAGTTACAGTCAAATGTTACAAGTGTGAACAGCCCCCACCCCCTGCCCCCCATCAGACAGAGTAGGCTGCGTTTTTTTTTCTCCAGAGAAGTGGGGTGTTTTTTTTGTTTGTTTGTTTTTTTATGGTGCCATTTTGACTTCCTAAGACCGCCATAGATTTATAAGGAAATAATTCTTCCAATGGGCCTTAGTGACATCTTAAAGTTTTACATGTGCCATTTATGAAATTGCTAAAACTGTTCCATGCAAACATTTCCATGTCACCAACTTAGGCCCATTTATTACATTCATGCAACTATGCTATTTGTGGTTTTTTTAAAGATACCAAAATATTTTTAATAACCCCAACCCTGAGGCAAACCTCGGAGGTTAATTGTAATAATGAATGTAGTCCTTACCCTTGCCGTCCAGAAAGAGACAGTGGCTCCTGGCTGTGTCAGAGTGCTATAGACACCTCTTCCATTAGCATAGAACAGGGGGTTCCTCCACGAGCCCTCTCGTCTTCATCTTCCCCTCCCTGTTGTCATCTCTCTCTCTGGTCTAACCACTCTTTGTTGATTACAGATGTATGGGAACAAGTTAAATCTGGGGTCTGGCTCTATCTACCCAATTTATTGTTAGCTCCGTGGCTTTGACTAAGTTATTCTCCTCCTCTGGGCTTCTTTTTACACCTGTGAAAGGCTGTAATAACAACACTCATCTCAGGATTTGGGGGAAGATAGAGCTTCGGAAGGGGAGCCATAGGAAACATAGGAAGAAAAGTACAAGTGTTAGTCGCTCAGTCGTGTCCAATTCTTTGAGACCCAGTGGACTGTAGCTCACCAGGCTCCTTTCTCCATAGGATTCTCCAGGCAAGAATACTGGAGTGGGCAGCTATTCCCTTCTCCAGGAGAATCTTCCTGACCTAGGGATCATTCTGTACCCTCTGAGCCACCAGGGTCTCTCACTTTTACTTTCATTGTCTGGGGGGTGGAGGGGCGAAAGTCTCGTTTTGAACTGTGCGTCTAAGTGGAGGTAGTTGCATGTAGAGGTTACAAGTGCAGGTTCTGAGGTCACATTGCCTGGGTGTTGGGCAAGTGTCTTAGTGTGTGCTTTGTGCGTCTTCTCTGCGCCTCCATCTCCTGTCTGTAAATTTGGGATAATAATAGTAACTACATGTGGGGTTGTTCTGACCATAGTTTAGGTAATTGGTCTGCAGTGCCATGCACAGTGTTTGGCACATGTATGTTCAATAGATGTAAGTAGTAGCATAATTTTTAACTTTTTTCTGTCTATTGAAAAGTCCATGCGTAAATCTGATACAAATTTATAATTTTTCTCTGGATACAGAGCTAATACCCACTTTATGTGTTTTCCTCCTATCTTTCTTTCCTTCCATCCTTCCTTCTTCCCTTCTTTTTTAGCATATTTGTTGTTGTTTAGTTGCTCAGTCGTGTCTGACTCTCTTTGTGACCCCATGGACTCTAGACCACCAAACTCCTCTGTCCATGGGATTTTCCAGTCAAGAATATTGGAGGGGGTTGCCATTTCTTTCTCCAGGGCATCTTCCCAACCCAGGGATTGAACCCATGTCTCCTGAATTGGAAGGCAGATTCTTCACCATGGAGATATCAGGGAAGAAGCCCAAGCATATTTAGACCAACATAGATAGAATTGACATTGGGTTACTTTATTTAAATAACTACCAGTTCCAAGTTCTATTTAAGTTAGAAATTTATTTCGCATTATGAAATTGTGGCAAGTGTACCTTCTGTCTCACTGAAAAACACCTGAACTGTTTTCCTCAAACTTCCCAAAACAAAGAACTTGGAGGCAAGAATAGAGAGATTTAATAAAGGAAGTTTCTTTTTCCAAATGCAATACAGAAGACCAGGGGCTATTGTGAAACATGGGCAGCCTCCTGCAGCACCCTCTGCCTTGAATTCCGCCTTACCCAAGCATGATTTTATTAAGATGAGGCCATCCAATTTCCTTCTGTTGTTCTTGGGACTCTGCATTTTTGGTAGTTCATTTGCATCTGTCTGCATGTTGAATTCTAGAGGGTGTGATTACTGACAAATAAAATGGGATGAAGTAATCTGGGTATTCTTCCTACATTGATATTCAAATTCGGTATTCAAGGCTCAACATGCCTGAAATACAGATTTTGCTCTGAAATACAATGGATGGCCAACAAATGTTTCTTGATTAAACAAAGAAGGAGAGAAAGGAAAAAGAGGAGGAGAGGGGAGAGAGAGGAGAGGCAGATAGGGGCAGCCAATGTGTAGAGGTAGGTTGGGGTCAGAGAAGTGGGGGAGCAGTGTGATAACCCCCGTGTCCACGGTTCAACAGCACTGTGTGTGGGGGGGTCTGATGAGAGCCAGAATGACAAGTCACTGCTCTGTCCTGTTTTCCATAACTTTGCCAAGGGTAGCTGACAAGGACTCTTGGTTATATTCTTCTTGCTTGGCAAATAGTAGATTCCTTGAAAATACTTGCTGAATGAAACATTCCATTAACCTGACTTCCATTAACCTAACTTAATGAATATAGCCATTTCCATCTACAGTGAGTGAAGTGAAATGCTCAGTCGTGTCCAATCTCTACGACCCCATGGAATTCTCCAGGCCAGAATACTGGAGGGGGGAGCTGTTCCCTTCTCCAGGGATTTTCCCAACCTCTGGGATCGAACCCAGGTCTCCTACATTGCAGGCGGATTCTTGACCAGCTGAGCCACCAGGGAAGCCGAATGATGTAACCGTAAATGCACTAAATGATATAACTATTTTGAGATGTAAGTGACCCTGACTCGTTGGGAAGGAAAAGTTTGGTGAATTTGGTTCAGTGAATACTCTAGTTCTTAATAGCCATTTGACTTTAACTGTTGGCTGCAAACAGTTAAGATTCTTTTAGCCTCTTTCATAAGATGTGGATCGCTTCCTGGTGCCATGGAGGTCTGCAGGTGTCCCCCTCCCTGGCCGCTGTTTTTGAAATAAGATGTGAAGGTCATGCAGTCTCCACTCCTGTGACTGGGTGCTCTGTCTCCCATGGGTCCTCCAGCTCTCAGATTGCACAGAAAGGCTGTATCTTCCATGGGGTTTGCAAGAACGTGGTCTCTAGATAAATGCTTTATGGAAATAAAACATATGCTCTCAAAAACTCTGGCCTTTGGAGTTTCCTGCCAGTCCTTCACTTGTATCTCAGTCAGTGACAGAATTTTGCCCTTTGTTTGGGAAGAGGCCTAGTCGAAACAGAGGGGCCCTGACCTCTCCATCCATGCCATCATACAGACCAGGATGTTAAAGCTGGAAGGGTCTCCAGCATTCATCCAGGCTCTGCTTCCTACTCACTTATGACCTTGGGTGTCCATGGACTCCCCTGGGCTTCAGTGTCCTCATCTGTAAAGCAGGGATGGTAGTGCTCATTTCCTTAAAGGCTGTGAGGATTGAAGGAGGTTAGTCAGTTTCTTAGCGCTGCCTGATGGCCCAGGTGATATTGGTTATTGTTGTCACACATCACATCACCTGGAGGGTCTGTCCATGGCCTGAGATGCCCAGACCTACTGAATCAGAATCTCTAGAGGGGAGGGCCCAGTAGTTCATGTTTTTTAAAATTCCCAGAGATAATTTTCCTGTTTAACCAGGAGTGAGAGTACTGACTCTGAAAGAGCTGGATTCATGGGGTCTTCTCTTTGGAGTCGGTGTAGCCGCTATTTGTTGTTGTTGTTCAGTCTCTAGGCCATGTCCGGCTGCTTGTGACCTCATGGACTGTAGCATGCCAGGCTCCCCTGTCCTCCACTATCTCCCGGGGTTTGCTCAAGTTCATGTCCATTGAGTCAGTGGACCTAGCTAACCATCTCATCCTCTGCTGCCCCCTTTTCCTTTTGCCTTCAGTGTTTCCCAGCATCAGGCTCTTTTCCAATGAATTGGCTCTTGGCATCAGGTGGCCAAAGTATTGGAGCTTCAGCATCAGCCCTTCCAGTGAATATTCAGGGTTGATTTCCTTTCAGTTTGACTGGTTTGATCTCCTAGCCACTAGAGAAGCCAGAGTCAGAATATTTGTGTTGCAACCCTAGCACACCTCCTCCTGCCCCCACCCCAAGCCATTTGCCCTTGACCTTGAGCCACGGACTTGACATCACTGAAAGTCAGTTGATGCAACAAGAAAATGAGGGCAATATTAGTATCCCTCATAGGGTCATATAGGGATTAAATGAGATAATATATATCAGTCTTATAAGTACCCCATTAAATAATAAGCACTGTATGCATATTAGCTCATTTAATCTTCATAACAACCCTGTGTGGGTAGGTACTATTAGATACCCACATTTTACATATGTGGAGACCAAGATATGCGCTTGTGTGCATGCGTGCTCAGTCGTTCAGTCATGTCCAACTCTTTGTGACTATGCCTGTAGCCCACCAGGCTCCTCTTTCCATGGCATTTTCCAGGCAAGAATACTGGAGCGGGTTGCCATTCCATGGGGTTATTTATATAACTGCTCTAAGGTCACAGGTCATGACAGCTCAGAACAAGCCATGATGAGCTGTTAAGCGAGCCAGTGGGTTCTACTAAGTGGTCCGTGATTGCCTGGTCCAGGAGCGGTTGCTCACCACAAAAGTCGGCACAGAAAATATTCTCCTTAATGATGTTTATCTTATCTGGAGCTTGAGATCAGCTGTGTGTTGCAGAAGGGAAGAGGTTTTCCAAGTCTTTCCAGCTGTCTTGCCTGTGAACATTTACTGTGCGCCGGGGGTGGACAGCAGTAATTCCTACCAGTCTGATGGCAGCAACCCCCGGAAATGTTGGGGTCACAGCAGAGGAGGGAGTTGCCTACCTCAAACCTGTGCTTTGCCAAGGGAGTCGGATTCTGGGAGTTTCTAGCCCTCCATATACTGTCCTCCTTTTTGGAATCATTACAGTTGTCTTCCTGTAAGAACAGAAGGGCCTCAGGCAACGCTGGGTACCAGCGATGAAGGTGTCCTCAAGCAGCCATGGCAGCCCTACTCTCCCGTCTTCATAAGCAAGGAAGACGGTCTCCAGGAACCAGGGGGTCCCCAGTGTGCCTTAGGCACACAGCCCTCTGAGAGCAACAAACCCGCACATTTGCCGGCTGTCTCCTGCCAGCCAGCGGGGCTGAGTGTTCCTGGGCACCCAAGCCTTTTACTCCCCTCTCACCCCTCCCCACTTCTCCTGCCCCCTGGCTCCACACCCTCCTGAATGTTCCTTTCTAAACAGCCACAATCAGGAGCCTGTTCCTGTGCTGGGAAAAAAAGAGCAGCATGAAGGCTTTTAAACTTGCTGGGTAATTTAAGGTATTTATCGCTATTTGGAGAGCTTTGCTTGTTTTGAATCCTTTCACCCTCCAGCTTTCAAAAACGGTGCAAGTGATTTTTTTTTTTCCTGTAAAGGATGCTTCTGGGTCCTTCCGCTGCCCCCCGAGGCTGGAGTCTGAATGCAACCTCCAGACCTGGGTCCATTAGCTGAGGTTTTGTTCATTCTTCAAACAGGCTGGCCATAAACATTCATTAGGCGCCTCCCTGGTCCAGGCCAGGCTCCTGTTTGTAGACTGCTCCCTGATTCCATACAGGATGGTGAGTGTTTACAATACCTACAGCAGCAGCCTTGGAGGTCGGGAGCCCGTCGTGGTCTTTATGTCCAGGTTGACCCTGAGGTCAAGCCATGTTTTGCCAAAGGGCTATGTGACCCTGGGCACTGTTCTCAGCTTCTCAGGAACTTTGATTTTCATATGAAAAATGAGTGTGATAACAGCTCCTACCTTATTGCTTTAGAAGTCAGATGACCTGGGTTCAAATCCCAGCTCTGCCACCTCCTCATGATGTGGTCTTAGCTTCTCTATTATCTGATTTAACTTACCTTTAAGTTCATAATAACAGGAAGTCCTTAAAAGGGAGTGAGAACTGAGCTAATGCACACGAAGATCTAGTGTCTGGCACTTAGAAAGGGCTCGATGAAACCATGGGTGGTTAGATAAAAAGAGGGAAAACACACACACGTACACACACACTCTGCCGTGGCAAGAGGCGCTTGATAGACCTAACTTACTGGCCCCCCTCCTTACCTCAAACCCGAGCAAGCCAATAGCTGGACAGCAGCAGAGGCTTGCCAAGACAGTGGAAGAGTATGGACTTTCCACCTGGCTTCCTGAAGGTCTTACTGACCTGGTAAGAAACGGAAGAAGAAGGGTGTCCTTCCCCCAGTGCACTCTGGTCAGAACAGTCCACCGAAGGTCCTGTGGTCTGCTGAGTCCCTTATGTCTTTGAGATGCTAAGGGAGGTCCTCTCTAGGGGACCCGCAGCAGAGACGGTGCTCAAAACCAAGGCTCAGAATTAATAAGCAACGTCAGCTCTCTGAGACAGAACGGTCCTTCCTTGTTCCTTCCTGTTCCAGTCATGTCCCTCCACAAACTGTTTCTACCCCCCTGGTGTCCCCAAGTCAGCCCTCTTCATCTCTCTCTCTCTCTCCCCCGCCTCCCCCCTCCTGCCCTGACTTAATGTTTCTGCTTCTACCTTGCCAGTTACTTTGATTTTCCATGTGTGGGTTACCTGAAAAAAAAAACAAAAAACTGGTTTTCCTGCCCTGCCTTCTGAAAATGATGGGCTAATCAGAAGGCCCTAAGACCATGTATGGAGATGAAGAGATGATTGATTACCAGGTTGGAAGATTTGAATTAAAACAGAGGCAACTGGCAAGTCTTATCTTTTCTCCCTAACATGGGATGAGGTAGGTGATCTTTCCTCTTTAGCTTCATTACATCTGGTCTATTGTCCCATGTCCCCTCCTCCTGGAAGCCTCCTGTGATCTCCACTCCTATTGGATTACTAGTTTTGTGCTGCCAGGACCCAAACCAAGGGATGGGGATGTGGGAGGGACCAGTCAGAGCCAGGCTGCTTGATTGAAAATCTTGACCCTGCAAGTGATTTGCTGTGCTTTGGTTTTCTCCTTTGCAGAATGGAGCCCTTATTTAACCCCTGTTTCATAGGCTGTTCGGAATATTTAGTGAGATGATCCATATAAAGTACTTAGAATGTCTGGCCACCTCTCATTACTATTACTAGTATCATCACGATGTTCATCACAGAAGCACTTATTGGACTGTAATCAATGATTCACTTGTCTCCTTCCTTCCTTCAAGGGTCTAGAAGCAAATTAAGAGCCAGAACAGTATCCTATTTAACTCCAGGGAACAATGGTGATGCAGAAAAGGCCACTGTTACAAGCAAGGTGATAATTTGCTTTATCAGAAGACTCCTTTACTTCCAGAAAGGCTACCTTTAACTTATGACTTGATACTTGGATATTTGACACTAAGTTTTTTTTTTTCTCTTCTCACTTTCTTTCTGTTACATAAAGTAAGTAGAGTCATTTTGACAGCACAGAGGAAGCCCCTGTGCCCTTTATAGGAGTGTGGCAGCAGGAACACTGAAGCTGGCCAACTGGGCAGTGACTCAGCAATTTTCTCCCTGTAACTGGGGTCACTGCCGGCATCTCTTCTGACTGGGGGACCATGTCATACAATAGTATTTTAATTATCAACAATGGAGGAAATATGCTAAGATTTATGCTCTGATTTGAGATATTTTGATATGATTCAGGGTTTCTGAGCCTTGATGATGAGAATGCCTGAGAATGCCAGGGACGGTACAAGGGCAGTTGTTTCCAGAAGCATGGTGAACAAGGGACATGCATGGTGAACAAGGGGCATGCATGGTGCCTGTGGGTTCACCGATGTCCATTTGTTTTACATAATGGAATAGAAGCTGCAGGAATAAGGGGGCCATGGGACAGTTTCCAAGGTTGGCTCTAGCACATGGAATGACAGCTTGTAGAAATGACACGTTCCACTCTGCCCTGAGTGGTCCGGCTATCTTATTGCAGGTGTGCATGTGGAGAAAGGCAGGAGGAGCAGCCAGCTCCAGAAAGGGAGAGTAAAGAAGCTGATGCTTTCTGCTTCCTGGCACATTCTACTGAAGTACTGTAATGAATGAGAGACTTGAAAGGAAAATCGCTTTTATGAAATATCATGCAACTTGTGTCCATGATGGATTTTGTGAACCAGTGTTTCTTTCTGGTCCTGGCTTCCTTCTGCAGGAGAAGTTGGCTTCAGATCCTAGTCCCACCTCCAAAAAGACCTGGGAAGGAATAACCTCCCAGTTGAGCAAGACATCCCCTGGGATGGGCAGCTCCATACAGGACAGGGAGTGCACACATTACCGGCAGCTCTCCTGGCTGGAGAAACGGTTCTTTCTATTGATTTTGAGTCTTCCTCCCGCAGTGGCCAGACAGTGAGCCTCCCCGGGGCTGCCATACCACTCAGGCGGCACCCTGTCCTCCCACTCTGTCCCCCCAGATACACAGACCTGAATATGAGTCTCAACTGCTGGTGCCGGCTCTTACCTTTCCTGTTGCTTGCCTCAGTCTGCCTTAAACCACCACAGACCAGCTAGTTTAAAACAACAGAGATGTATTCTGTCCTGGTTCTAGGGGCCAGAAAGGCATTCCTTCAGGAGGCTCTCGGGGAGAATTCGTTCTTGGCCTCTCCCAACTGCTGATGGTTCCTGGCTTCCAGGACCTAGGGCTTTATCTCTGTTCAGCCTCCTCTTCTGCCTCTTACAAAGACACTTATTGGATTTAGGGTCCACCCTGATGATTGCCTAATTCCCAGGTGGCTCGGACAGTAAAGACTCCACCTACAATGCTGGAAACCTGGTTTCAATCCCGGGGTTGGGAAGATCCCCTGGAGAAGGGCATGGCAACCCACTCCAGTATTCTTGCTTGGAGAATCCCATGGATAGAGACTGGTGGGCTACAGTCCATGGGATCACAGAATCAGACACAACTGAGTGACCTAGTAGAACACAGAACTGGTGATCATGGATGGTCTAATTTTAAGAGCCTTAACTTAATTTCATCACAAAGACCCTTTTTCCAAATAAAGTATCATTCAGAGGTTCCAGGGATTCAAATGTGGGTATATTAGGGAGGGGGGCACATTCAACCCTTTCTTAATGGAAAGTTACTTATATGAATTAACACTGACTTGAGGAGGTTGCCTCTGTTGAGCCTAAAGCATTTTCCCAAGAGCAAACATCTGGTGATGCCTCTTTCCAGATGTGTGTTTGACAGATTACTTAACCTCTTTGGACCTGTATCTTCACCTGTATTATGAGAATAGTAATCATGTGTTGTTGTTCATCACTAAGTCATGTCTGACTTTTTGCAGCCCCATGGATTGCAGCACACCAGGCTTCCCTGTCCTTCACCATCTCCTGGAATTTGATCAAACTCGTGTTCACTGAGTCAGTGATGCTGCCCAACCATCTCATACTCTGTTGTCCCCTTCTCCTCCTGCCTTCAATCTTTCCCAGCATCAGGGTCTTTTCTAAGGAGTTGGCTCTTCACATCAGGTGGCCAAAGTACTGGAGTTTCAGCTTCAGTCCTTCCAATGAATATTCAAGGTTTATTTCCTTTAGGATTAACTGGTTTGGTCTCCTTGCTGTCCAAGGGACTCTCAAGGGCCTTCTCAAGCACCGCAGTTCGAAAGCATCATAGCCCCTACCCACAGGCTTGTTGTGAGGATTAAACGAATTCACACAAGTACAATGCTTCAAGTGCCATGTGGCACAGAGCAAGCACTGTCTAAATATTAGCCGTTTGTATGGTGATTATCCTCCTGGCATTGTAATCACCCTCGGAACTTAACTGACATACCGAGACTTTCCTAGATCACTCATTTTACACTGAGTGTATTCCTCTAATGTGCTGGCCTCTTACGTCTCAGCTTCTTGGAACTTGCTGTGTGACTTTGGACAAGTTCCTTAATCTCTCTGAGTCTGGTAGAACTTTCCCCTTGGGAAAGCTGCTAAGGGATTAAAAGCGGGTCAGTCGTGTGACACGTGGTTTACATCAGTCCAAGTTGGCTAGACAGCAAGAAGACAGCTTGTGCACAGTTTGTGGCCATGCCATAAACATGGATGGCATCTCCCCTGCCTGTGTCTTCACTGCCCTTTGGAAGTGAGACTCTGCAGTCAGGTTTACCCAGCCTGTAGTAATGACTTGCAGTTAGGTTTAGTGAGTTTCCTTCTCTGAGCCTAATTTTTCTGCAGTTTCCAGCACAGGTGAGGCCCTGGGATTGAACCAGGGTCCCCTGCTTTGGCAGCATGGAGTCTTAGCCACTGGACCACCAGGCAAGACCCAGGAGCTAATGTTTCTGTAATATTACTCTTCCTTTACCCTGCCTCTGCCAGGCACTGTCCTGATCACTCTACATTCCATCTTCCCATCCTGGTGGGGAAGGCCCTGTTACAATCCCCATTTTACAAATGAGGAAAGAAATGAGGCCCAGAGTTTCAGTAACTTCAGAAAATTCTAGACTTCAGACCCAGGCACTTGAGCAACTGGATTTGATCCCCTCATTTAATGTCTGCAACAATTTCTAGGAGGCCCAGAGTTCCATAAGTGTTTTATAGAATTGAATATTGAACAGCTTTTCCTATTAACTGAGGAACCTTGGTCTTTGCTAGCAAACTAGAACATTTTCTTTGCCCCCTAGGCTTGAGAGCAGTGCAGATTTTTCTCTTACTGGTTTTCCAATTGGTTGGAAATTTGTTCCCATGTGACCTTGGATGAATTCCTTAACCTCTCTGAGTCAAGTAGAACTTCACCCTCCCCTCCCCCAGGAAAGCTGCTAAAAGATTAAAAGCAATCTGTCGTGTGACACATGGTTTACAACAATTCATATGAGCTGAACAGTAAGAATGGATGGTTCT
The DNA here is from genome assembly GCF_023091745.1 of Budorcas taxicolor. Lineage (NCBI taxonomy): Eukaryota > Metazoa > Chordata > Mammalia > Artiodactyla > Bovidae > Budorcas > Budorcas taxicolor. The sequence goes on from NC_068914.1 coordinate 112,115,470, forward strand.
TTAATCCCAAATGTTGTGTGACCTACCCAAGCCACATTACCTCTCTGAGCCTTCATTTTCTGAGGTTAATAACATTTAACACATTAAATATGCTAATGTATAGAAAGTACCAGGCACAATAACAAGTCTCAATATACAGTAACTTGAAAAGGAAAATAAAAAATACTTTGCATTTTTCTCAAGAAAAGTGCATTTTTAACTATAGTTTGCTTAGATAAATTTCATACAGATATCTCTTATAATAGCATGTGTTTTTAATGGGGATCACGCTAATGTTATGTATATTGAGCTATTCTGACCAAATGAAAAGTTTGCAAAGAAATACTTTTAAAATTAAATGAAAAATGAATGGTGATATTATGTCTGAAACAGAATCATTTACCATTGAAAAGGTTCTAATTAAGAAACGATAATAGACATTAATTACTTTAGCTTCTTGATGAGAGTTGTGAACATTGCCGGGCTGCTTCTGTAACCATGAAGTGTGGTTTCAGATTGCCCCGCATGGATCCTGGCCCTTTTCCATCTGGATAATAAGGGTTTTGGTTCTCCAGTCTTTGTTTTTCTTCTCTTTTTCTCTTAGATATGTAGTGTCAGTAGGATGCATTACCAACTTCAGGATCCAAAAAGTTGACTGCGACCAGGAGTTATAATAGCAGTAATAATAATAATATAATTAATAAAAATAATAAATAAGTTCTTTCAGGTTTTTCTGTAACATCTCACTGAAAAACTCAAACAAACTTTTTAACCACCCAAGTACAAATATAACTGCCATTCTGAGCTGAGCACACGCTCAGTGTCAGACATCCATGTTAGCGACTGAAAAAACACCAGCTCTGACATCAGATTCCTGGTCCTCCGCCCCGTAGTTGACTGAGCAAGCTACTGCTCTGTGCCTCGGCTTCCTTTCCTGTGGAAATGGCATTCATACATTACTATTTTTATAAGGTTGTCTGAGGTTTAAATGAAATAGAATGTGTTTAGTAGGTAGCAGGCTCTCTGGCAAGCCGTAAGCATTTGGTCATGTTAATTGCTGTTAATACCTTGAAGAACTTTCTGGTGGAGATGGATGAGGAACTCTGGCTCAGTGAGGCTTGGGGGCTGGCTCAGGGTCACGTGTGCTTTGGTTGGTGTGGTTGGGGGACATGGGCTCAAGCCTAGCTCTGACTCCAGAGGTGGGGCTCATACCCTAACCCTATGTCAACCTTGTCATCATGGGTAGTATTGTCTGCACAAGAGGGAAACTGCTCAGTGATTGCCTTGTTCATATCAGTTTGATTTTTGAGCCATCATCTAGAGACTGGCTTTCACTTTATGGATGATGTATTAGTTTTCTGTTGTTGCTGTACTAAATTATCTCAAGTTAGGAACTTGATACAAATATATTATTGTATTAGCTAAAAAGTTCATTCGAGGGGGTCTGTAACCCAAACAAACTTTTTGGCCAACTAAATATTTTAACTTTCTAAAGGTCAGATGTCTGAAATGGGTGTTATGAGGCTAAAATCAAGTTGTCAGCAAGTCTGAGTTCCTCCTGAAGCATTTGGAAGAGCATCTGTCTCTTGCTTTTTCCAGCTTCTTGAGACTGCCTGCATCCCTTGGCTGGTGGCCCCATCATTCCAACCTCTGCTTCCGCGGTCACATCTCCTCTGACGCTGACCCTTCTGTCTGTCTCTTATAAGGACCAGTGTGATTATCCCCTGAATAATTCAGGATATCTTTTTATCTCCAGATCATTAATCACACTGGCAGTCTGTTTTGGCCACATGAGGTCACGCATTCACAGGGCCCAAGATGAAGACATGACCTCTCTGGGGGCCAGCCTGTTGCCTACCACGAACGGTCCTCCTCATCTTGCCTCGAAGCGGACCCTGTTCTCCTTTCTCGATCTGCTGTGTGGTGTTGGCTTCAGGGCATTGCAGATTTAGTCCTAATCCCCAGCCCCTCTCTTCAATGACATGCGAGCCCAGGCAAGAGTTTCATTTCTTTGTGCCCCATTTTCTCCTTTCTTCATCTGAAAAAATAAAGACTTCACCCATTTTGCGAGGCTAGTAAGAGCACAAAATGAAGTAATGTGTATAAAAGGCCTGGTCCTAATTGGTTCTCAAAAATGGGAGCCTTCATTCTCACGATGATTACTTTCAAATCATTTTTAATGCTCCTGTAACAACAAACAGAGCCCAGTGTCTTGGTTTAAAAAAATGAACAAGGGTTTTAGCATGTAGGTCAAGGGGTCCCTGGTCATGGCCTGCAGAAAAGCAGGAAAAGAAAACCCCAGCATGGTTCCAACTTACCAGAACTGGATTCGGTTGGGAACAAAAGGGTTATTCAGCTGACCAGATGATGGGTGTGAACCAGAAGGGGACAGGGGACAGGGGACAGGGAGTGGGATTAGCTTGGCCAACAGTATTTGACTGTGAAGACTGCAGATCAAGGCAGTCTTCTGTAACCACATTTATACTAAAAGAGGCACAAGATATTTTACGATTCCTATCGAGGTCCAAAGACTAAATAGCAACCCTGTTTGATCAGCCTTTCATGGGTTATGTTATGTTTCCAGGAGGAATTGGGTATAAATCTCTCAAGGTGTCTATTTGAAAGTGGGAAGAACCATTGGGAATTTGAGGGGAGTAGAACAGAGAAGGCGAAATGCAAGTCTAGCCTCTCTGAGTTGTCACAGAATTTCAGACATAGGATGCAGCTGCCTTGGGTACCATGTTGCCAAGATGGGTAATTGGAGCCTGCGCAGCACGGGAAAAGTGAATCTTTGTCTTCTGAGGAACCTTCTATCTCTACTAGCCTCATCTCCTATCACTCTGCCAGCTAACCACATCCTTCAAACTTATTCCCACTGTGAGACTTGGGTGGTGCTCATTCCTCCCCGGGAGCCCACATCCCTGTAGATGTCTACATGGTTGGCTCCTTCTTGTCAAGTCTCAGATGAAATATCACCTCTTCCAAGAGACCTTCCATGCTGCAGTCACTCCTGGTTGCATCGCCATGTTGTATTGTCTTCACCATCAGCAATGATTTGCTCATTTGTTTGTTTGGTCCCTCTCTCACCAACTCTGAAGTAGAATCTCTACGGAAACAGGGACCTTGACTATAACCTACTATTGGTACCCAGTGCTGGAACACTGCCTCCCACACAGAGGGTATTTATGATAATAATCGCTAACACTTATTTTGCGCTGCATCCTCCCTTTCTAAACTAATTCCTTTAATTTCTCTCATCTGTTTCACAGGTGAGGAAACTTGAGATACAGTTTGGTAAATTTTGTTGTTCATTGTTCAGTCGCTCAGTTGTGTCCGACTCTTTGCAACCCTGTGGACTGCAGCGTGCCAGGCTTCCTGTCCTTCACTATCTCCCAGAGCTTGCTCAACCTCATGTGCATTGAGTCAGTGATGCCATCCAACCATCTTGTCGGCTGTTGTCCCCTTCTCCTCCTGCCTTCAATCTTTCCCAGCATCAGGGTCTTTTCTAATGAGTCTGCTCTTCGCATCAGGAGGCCAAAGAACTGGAGCTTCAGCTTCAGCATCAGTCCTTCCAGTGAATATTCAGGACTGATCTCCTTTAGGATGGACTGTTTGGATCTCCTTGCAGTCCAAGGGACTCTCAAGAGTCTTCTCCAGCACCACAGTTGAAAAGCATCAACTCTTCAGTGCTCAGCCTTCTTTATGGTCCAACTCTCACCTCCAAACATGACTACTGGAAAAACCATAGCTTTGACTATATGGGCCTTTGTTGGCAAAGTAATCTCTCTGCTTTTTAATATGCTGTCTAAGTGTGTCATAGCTTTTCTTCCAAGGATCAAGCATCTTTTAATTTCATGGCTGCAGTCACCATCTGCAGTGATTTTGGAGCCCAAGAAAATAAAATCTGTTACTGTTTCCATTGTTTCCCCATCTATTTACCATGAAGTGATGGGACCAAATGTCATGATCCTAGTTTTTTGAATGCTGAGTTTTAAACCAGCTTCTTCACTTGCCTCTTGCATCTTCATCAAGAGGCTCTTTAGTTCCTCTTCGCTTTCTACCTTAACAGTAGTGGCATCTGCATATCTGAGGTTACTGATATTTCTCCTAGTAATCTTGATTCCAGCTTGTGTTTCATCCAGCCTGGCATTTTGCATGATGCACTGTGCATATAAGTTAAATAAGCAGGGTGACAATATACAGTCTTGACGTACTTCTTTTCCAATTTTGAACCAGTTCATTGTTCCATGTCCAGTTTTAACTGTTGCTTCTTGACCCTCATAGGATTTCACGGGAGGCAGGTGAGGTGGTCTAGTATTCCCATCTCTTTAAGACTTTTCCACCATTTGTTGTGATGCACACAGTCTAAGGCTTTAGTGTAATCAATGAAGCAGAAGTAGATGTTCTTCTGGAATTCTTTTGCTTTTCCTATGATCCAACAGATTTTGGCAATTTAATCTCTGGTTCCTCTGCCTTTTCATAAGTCAGATTAATAGACTACTAAGCCATATTCCACATATGACTGAATTAACTTAGTATCAGTTATTGCTATCATCATCCCTTGTAGCAAAACACCCCATTTCTTCATGATAACTGTCAAGGGCTTCAAGGCACAGAAAGAACAAGGTTCCTTTTGTTTTTCTACTGGGTGGGGAGTAGATTGCATTTTATGATTTCAGAGAATTGCTGCACAGATTAGTTGAGCATCTACCTGGTGTCAGGCATTCTGCTACATTTTATTTATTCACTGGGATTCAGTCTCCATTGTTGGGTGCACTTTATTTTTAAATACACGAAGCAGCCCTGAGAAGTACAGCATTGCCCTGTGTTGTCCACTTTGGAAAACAGAGACCAAGAGGGGTAGAAAACCTCCCGCCCACATAGTAGTTGCTATTCTACCTTTATTTCTCCCGAGATTCTCCAGATACATGCTCTGCCCCAGACCAGAGCTCCTCGGTCATGGTAGATACTCTGTAAGTGTTGGCTGAGTGAGTGGAGGGGGGACAGGACGTCAGCCAACCTGTGAGGGCATGTTTATTATCTTCTTCTTCCAGAGAGGAAGATTCAGGTCAAGGTCACCCAGCTAGTCAGTGAGTCAAGAATCCATCCCAGGCATTTCCAACTCCTCCAACCAGTAGAGTTCAGGACCCACAACATCTCGTCTGCAGTTTAGAGGCAAGGGGGGTGAGAGTATACACCAAGCCTGTGACCCCCGGGCAGCTGCCTATTCAGGACCAAAATTACCCATAGGTACTGCAGGGTCCCTTTGAGTAGAACTGTGTTCTGCATTCGCCTCTGCCCGGGATGTGGCTCAAGGAGGAGGGATTGGGAATAGAGAGAGCCCTCAAAACAAAGCCATTCTGCCTGGAGGTTTTCCATCGTTGATGAGGCTAGGCCTGTGTGGACTATGAGTAGGATTCGGGGCTTGGCCAGAGTGTGGCAGACAACCAGCACGGATGCCTGCTGAGGTGGGAGTGGGCAGCTTTCATCCTTCTGGAGGCCGCCTTTGCATCATTCACCACAGAACGGGGAAAAGGTGAAACAGAGCTCTGCCCTGTGGAAAATCTTAGCTTCTAGAAGTGCTGCCAATAAAGTGGCTTTAAAAAAGGTGTAGTTTTATGACTTTCAGGCATAGCACATAGCCTAAAAATAAGACCTGTTAAGTGTTAATACAAAAATTATCTGAGAAGATTACCATTTATGGTTTGCCTCTGTTAGGTTGTTAGTAGAAGCTCATAGGTTCCCGCCTCATAGGTTGTTAGTAGAAGCTTGGTAGCTATTGTCTGGATGAATGAATGAAGTAGCGAGGGAATGAATGAATGTGTGAGTGAACACATGCATTGACACCTGTGGGACAATTCATTCCTATAGGATATTCACCCCTGGATTCAGTTCCATCATGCTGGTGTTTCTTAGCCATAGAACCCAAGCTGGAGAGGCAGCCTGGAGAGGCCTGGAGTCCTACCAACCTGGTGGATGAGCAGAAGGGCAGAGAGGAGAAAGAATGTTCCCATAATTGTTGGCACTTGACTGTAAAAGCACACGGCTGGCAGAAGCCCAGTCAGCAGTGGAAACGAAGAAGCCAGGAGACCCAGCAGAAAACGGGGGAGGGCAGGGCTGCAGATCCCTAAGCTGATGGCAGTGTTGGCAAGAAAAGAGTCTGCAAAACTGTGTCCAGACACATGGGTGTGCCTCCCTTCCAAAGGAGCCCTTTTCTTTCTTGCTTTCTTGAAGGATTACAGGATAAATAGGAATTGATAGGGAATACAAATGGACAGGTGGATGGATGGGTGGATAGATGGATTGGTGGGGATCAACATGGGCTTTATAAAGAACATTGGTCTTGAGCAGCAAAGCTAACAGCCCGATTCTGTCATCTGTAAAAAGAGAGCAATCAAACCTGGTCCTCCCTAGCTCCAAGGGCCATCAGAAAGCTCAAAATAAAAGCCAGACACCTTTGTTCAGTCCTGGTGCTTAGCAGCTGAAAGGAATTATTATCTGGGTCACCTCTTCCCCTCCAGAGACTATCTATCGTCCCCTGCATTGCAAGTATATTATGATTAAAATGCAAAACATAAGTCAGAATCTTAGTAAACTCTGTGATCACATTGGAATTCCTCCAACGGACTCTACATGGATTTTTCTTTCCTCCTCTCAGCTCCCAAGCTATTTTTCTTATGTTGGAGGTTGCCAAGATTTTATGGCTATTTGGTTATCTTACCCATGCATATGGTTAGCATTAATTTATGCTGAAATAAATCTGTAAACCTTCATCTGTCTTATTGCTGTAGAAGCATTAGTTGTAAGGCCTAAAAGAAAAAATTTAAGCTATGATCTCTGAAAGAGCTGAGGTGCAATCTGCCTGCTTATTATTCCATTTAGCTTGAAATTCTTCTTTTCTACCCTTTGATATTTTTATATAAGCAAATTAGGTTGTTTGGTATTAAAAAAAAAAGAAACCAAATTATGCCCCTTAATACGTATGCTTGTCTCAAGTTACTTAGAGTTGCTTTGTAATGAGAAAAATTAAACTGTGATTTATCATCCAGTGATAAATTCTGAATGCCCTCTTTTCCATTGTTAAACATTTCTTGTTAAGGCATGATACACTGAATCAATGACCGGGGATTCAAACGCTAATTAACTGTATGATCTCAGACAAGTCTCTTAGCCTAGCTGAGCTCCATTTCACCTGTAGATAACCAGCTTGGAAGACTGCTGTGAAGATTAAATATAAAAATGTATGTGGAGTGCTTGGCATATAATAAACCTTAGTATCAATAGATACTGTGAGGTCATACTACCGTTGTGGTTGTGCTGATGAAGGATTTGGGGTGAGAGGTTGGACTCGGACTTTCCTTTAGAGCAAGTTAGATAGAAGTAACAGCTCCTGGCACTGCCGGCGTTCAGCTCCTGCTCTGTCTCTGTGTTCGTTCCCTGATGCCCGAGTTGATTTGCACCTTTACTCTCGTGTTGGGAATTTCTCAGGCTTATGCTCTGATGTTTTCTGATGGTTGCAGAAATTCATTCAGAGCATTTCTATATATGATTCTGTGATTCTGTGACTCTTCCTAAGAAAAGTCCAATGAACACCAGTTCAACCTGTCTTACCATGCTCCAGGGTTAGGCTGACTTGTCTTCCCCAACCAGGTGCCAGCCTAGGAGGACAGCCATTCTGTAAGAGACAGTCCTCTGCATTTCCCAGCTCAACCGGGTGCAGAAGACCCTAATGACCAGGTAACTGGCAGATGATTGTGGTCATAAGTAATAGGTTACTTGATTCTGGTACATACTGCTGCTGCTGCTAAGTCACTTCAGTCGTGTCTGACTCTGTGTGACCCCATAGACAGCAGCCCACTAGGCTCCTCTGTCCCTGGGATTCTCCAGGCAAGAACACTGGAGTGGGTTGCCATTTCCTTCTCCAATGCATGAAAATGAAAAGTGAAACTGAAGTCGTTCAGTCGTGTCCGACTCTTAGCGACCTCATGGACTGGAGCCCACCAGGCTCCTCCGCCCATGGGATTTTCCAGGCAAGAGTGCTGGAGTGGGGTGCCATTGCCTTCTCTGCTGGTACATACTAGGCCCACACAAATTCAGTTCCTATGTGCTACTCTCTATGGGCTCTTTAAAAATTTATTTTTATTGGAGTATAGTTGATGTTGTGTTAGTTTCTGCTGTACAGCAAAATGAATCAACTGTACATATAGCCACTCTTGTCCCATATAGGTCATTACAGAGTATTGAGTAGAGTTTCCTGTGCTATGCAGTAGATGCTTATTATAGTCGTATGTATATGTCAATCCCAATCTCCCAATTTATCCCTCCTCCATTTCCCATGAGTTTGCTTTCTATATCTGTGTAACCATGTTTGTTTTTTATATCTGTGTCTCTGTTTGTTTTATAAATAATTTCATTTGTACCTTTTTTTTTTTTTTTTTTAGATTCCACATATAAGCAGCAGCAGCATATATTTCTCTTTATCTGACTCTGTGGGCTCTTGATTTAGAATTTTAGGTTCTGGACAAGTCTTGACGTTGTGGAGACCTTTTTAAGACTTTCTATTGTGAATTGGTTTCCCTATGTCTGTCTGTAGGGGTTGGATTGAGACTTGTTTGTGTGGGTCCCAACTTAGAAGACACATGGTCCTTCTCGTGTATAGATGCCACAAATCCACAGTTCATGCAGCACTCTCTGGATGTTGCCAGGTACCAGGAGGGGGTGTGATGGAGCCCAGGGTTGCCTGCACTGGGAAGCCAGCAGGGCCCAGGCCAGTTATCACCACTTCTGGGTCATCATTTTTGTACTGAGTGCTTTATGACTTGTTATCTTCTCACTTGAGTGTTCAAGCCAATGGTTGTTGACTGAATTCTCAAAAGCACCTTGCACATTAGAGGTACTAATAAAAAGTATATAAATCCCGGCTAGCACAGCAGTAATCATGACTTATAATAATGACTCGTATTTCTTGGGCACTTACTGTGTACCACCCACCATTCCAGGTGCTTTACTTGGATTATCTCATTCCACCCTCCCATTAAGTAGACGCTCTGAGGTCTCCACTCTACAGATGAAGCCGAGGCCAAAGAGCTTACAGACTCGCCCACACTCACGGCTGGAAGGCAGGGGCAAGGACTGGATCCTAGGGTAGTCTTTAGAAACTTCTAGAAGTGGACAGATGTTAGGAGGTAAGATGGGAGAATGGAGGCCAAAATCAATTTCACTCAAAAATTTTTTTCAAGGAAATGAACTTTTCTACCTAGAACTGTCATATTCCAGAGAGCACCGAGGCAGAGTTTTCTTTTGTAACTTTCGGTTTTAGATTGAGAAATGACCTAGATTCGGTCTTCTGGTCCACGAGCCACGAATTATCACATGACAGCCATATTTCCTCTTGTTTGATGCAGAAGGGTGGGGGGTTATCGTTCTGTATTTCCTGCCTGCAGCCAGTGTGTGGAGGGGGTAGGAGTTCACACATAAATTTGGCAACAGTGTGGTCATGTTTTCTGTGCATCACTTCCCAGCACAGCATCCGATGGGCCTTAAGTTCTCAGAAAACACAAAGGCGTGCGGTTATCTCTGTGTCTGTAAACTGGGAACCCCATGTGTGCTCTAAGGCTGTCACGGCTGAGAAGGACCTTGGAGACCAGTGCCTCCCATCCTTCCATTTTGCAAATGAGATGCAAGCCTTCAGGTGACTCATCCTGCTGGGTTTTAACTGTGGATGAAACATGTGCTGTTAGAAAAGTGGGTTCAGAGAAATTCCTGGAGCTCTCGTCCTGGTCCATGATTTGGCCTCAGCCAGACTTCCTTCCTTCCCAACCTGCTGCCTCGGGACCATCAATCAGCAGTTGCTTCCTACAGCAAACACGCTTCCTTCTGCTCAAACCACATTGGAAGCTTTGTCTGCTTCCAAGGGTGGAGCCAGTGAGTGCCTTAAAGAGCCTCATTTGTCTGTTGTGTTCTGGTTAAGATTGGGGCAGGACTCACCCCCCACCCTCCAGGAAGCTAAGTGCACCCAGTCCGTTCATGAGTCATTTAACAACCTTTTCTAGAGCACTCGCTATAATTACATGATGAATAATAGTAACTATATTTATATGATGCTTCTCTGTACTGGGCTCTGTGATAAGTGCTGTCTTACATCAGCACCCAAGACTTGATCCCAAGGCTGGAGTGGGCAGGAGAGGCACCTGGCCTTTAACATGAGGGAAGGGTTGGGGCTGCCCTGCAGGGAGGGAAAGCCCCAGGAAGACCACCACGGGGAAGACACAGGCCGGAACAGGCACTGTCTGTGTCCGCTTGTGTCCCTGCCCCCTGCTCTGCTGCCTGCACGGGCTTTCCTAGGCCCGTCTCACAAGATCCCTTTCCACCTGTCTTTACTACCCCTGCCCACGCCTCATCCATACCACTTTCCCAAAATTCTACCATATATTGGTTTTTTTATTGTTGTTTCTAAATTTATTTATTTTTTAAATTGAAGCATAATTGCTTTACAGAATTGTGTTGTTTTCTGCCAAACATCAACATGGTTCAGCCATCCCCATCCCACCCCTCCAGGTTGTTACAGAGCCCCGGTTTGAGTTCCCTGAGACATACAGCAAATTCCCATTGGCTACCTATTTTATATATGGTAATATCTATTTACCATAGATTTTTGATTTAATACCAATGTGTAGAACTCACAATTTAGGTCACAACTAGGTTGATTCCATGTGGGAAGCTAATGAGACTGCTGGAAGTTCTCAAGAGTCTTTTTGTCTAAGAGCGATTATCTCTCTTCAGGTGGGCTCATACTCTTGGGACTCTGAGTGAAGATTTAAATATAAATGATTCCCAGGTAGTCATAGGAACTCGACTGAGCAGAGAAAGGTTTGGAAAGAAAGAGCAAGAGCGAGCAAGATTTAGTTTTCATTAAAATAACTTGGTGCCTATAAATAAGGTGAGACGCAGTTAATAGCTTTCTGTTCAAGGGGTCTTGGCACTCTGGAGACTATGTATGGGGGTCCTTGAAAATTGAGACATTCCTTTCTAGTCACAGCTTTTGTTCATTCTGAGGGTTGAATTAATTCATTTGTACTTTTCAAGTAGCTAAAACTGTTGTTACTTTTTAAAAAGTTATCTTCAGTATTGTTTCCTCTTGGGTAAGAATAAAAGTTGACTTCTGACTTGTGAAAAATGGAAGCATTAAAACCAACATCCAAGGTCATCTGGCCAGTCATGGAGCAAACAGTGTGAAACAGCCTGCTTTCAAAGAGAGAGGAATGTCTTAGAAAATTTCCCCGAGCATAGAGAGGTCCCACAAAGACATTCATTGTGGCACTGTTGATAATAGGGGATTGTTCAGAGAGTCAGATAAACTGTGTTCATCAAACTATCAACTACGATGTTCTAATTCGGAAGAACAAGGTAGATCTAAGTCTAATCAAGTCATTTTCTACTGTTGACAGAAAAAAGCTAAAAAATACTTTCAGTCCAATACCATAGATCCCAAGACAATTGCCATATGTTTTCTGTGGATGCATTTATAATAGAGGCATATGAATGTACAGAAAATAGTCTGGGAGGATTTTAATCAAACCAAAAGCAATGTGAAAGTGAAGTTGTTCAGTCGTGTCCGACTCTTTGCGACCCCATGGATGGTAACCTACCAAGCTCTTCGGTCCATGGGATTTTCCAGGCAAGAGTACTGGAGTGGGAGAGGGGACCAGGAATGACCCAGGGAGTTCCACCCTCCTTGGTCCTTAGAGTGGGAAGCCAGAGGATGAAGCTGTTGGCCTGCATGCTCCCTGACCAGCTGTGTGAAGCTGGACCTTGGAATTGGCTCTGCCCACCCCTGAGGTCTGGCATCTTTCATCCAGGCAGTGTGTGCCAGTCTAACAGAACACGACATTGTAATAACCGTCAGGGATCCAGCATCCTTACGTGGCACCTGCAATTTGTCGAGTAGCATTCTAAGTGTTTTATGTATGTTAACTCATTGAGTCCTCACAACCAACCTATGATATTAACACTATTATTATTTCCATTTTACAGAGGAGGAAATTGAGACACAGAGAAGTTAGGTCATTTATCTATTGTCACACTGCTAGAAAATGGAAGGACTAAGTCAGAGCTATACACTTAAGCTGCTGTTCGGACATAGGATGGTATTATGTACTGAATAGCATCTTCCGTGTCCGGGGATGCTTTTGAGAATGAAGTTGTTGTTTAGTCGCTAAGTCATTTCTGCCTCTTTGCGACCCCTTGGACTTAGCCTGCCAGGCTCCTCTGTCCATGGGATTTTCCAGGCAAGTATACTAGAGTGGGTTGCCATGTCCTTCTCTAAGGGATCTTCCTAACCCAGTGACCAAACCCACATCTCCTGTTTGGCAGGAGGATTTTTTTTTTTAACCACTGAGCCAGCAGGGAAGTCCTTTTGAGGACGAAGGGGGCCATCGTTAATACTTACACAGATCACTAGGCCTGAGCTGAAGCATGCTGGTCACACCAGGATGTATGGCCACTAAACTGTTTCTCGCCCCTGACAGAATGGCGCCTGCCTTTGTAGAGCTGGCTGCTCAGGGGAAGGGAGATGAGTAACTGGCAGCACTAACACAGTGTGTCACGCGCCAGCACGTGGAGGTCACAGTGGCTGGGAGAAAAACAGCAGCACAGAGAAGGGCCCCTGACTTGTCTCTGGGAATCAGAGAGGGCTTCCTGGAGGAAGGGACAACTAAGTTGACCCTCTTGGATGAGTAGGAGTTAGGCAGGCAGAGCCGAGTGTGTTGTGGTGAGAGCTGACCTTGGAGGGACACCAAGGCTTGGGTCTAGAGGGGACATCTCTGGCCTCGGGCACACCCTTCCCCTCTGGAACCTCAAGTCAAATAAGATACCGTTTCTATCAGGGGTCTGCAAACATTTTCTTAGGGCTAGATAGTAAACATTGTAGGTTTTGTGGACCAAGAGGCAAATTGAGGCTGTTGTGTGGAAACCTACATAACTGTGTCAATGTAATCATTTAAAGTATAAGAATCACTCTTAGCCCTAGGACCGCAAACGGGGCAACTGATTGGATTTGTCCCTGGGTGGTTATGCCACATTTACCATCTTGCCCAGGTTTAACTGGCGTATCTATTCGTCAAGAAGCTTTGCCGAATGTTACATAGACGATGGTGTAGAATCAGGGACATGACACAGTTCAAGTCCCAGAGACCCAGCAGCCCTGAGTTCAAAGTCATCTCTGCCACCCACCAGCCGGAGGGCTCCCACACACCTTGAAACCTCTCAGAATCTTGGCTTCCTCAGCTTGTAAGATGCAGATGACACCCGTTCCCGCCCCCCCACCCACCCCACTTCCTGGGGCTGCTGGATGACCCAGTGAGCATCCATTGGTTATGTCCCCTTTCCTCTTATTCAACATCCACCACACACTTATTCTGTGCCAGGCACTGCACCAGGCTCTGAGAGGTCAGAGCTATACCTGGCAGCCAGGACACCATTCACAGTTTCTTTACAGTGTATTTTTGGTGGTCATTTCTGTGCAAAACCTGGACCCGTGGTCAGGCACACAAGCCCTTGTTCCACCACCACCCTGGTGGAAGGAATGAGTGTGACATAGGATGTGCCCTCCCCTGGGTCTCTGACCAGGATTCTACCTGGGATCGTGTTTGCTTCAGTAAAATGAAGCCTGAATGTGACCGAATGGGTGTGAGGTTCTTTGAACTCCTGGGATTAAAAAAAAACCGAGATGTCATCAAAGCCTTCATCTCTGGCATGAGTCCTGGGGTTGAGTGGAGAGTGATTAAAGCCCATTGGTATCTTCTTTTTGCCTCAGAACTTTCTGCCCTCCCTGTGTGCTTAGTCAGAGTGACTTTCGGTTCTCAGCTTTGATGTGGGAATGAAAGTTCCTCAAACCTAAGTCCGATTCCCGGCCCCCACACTGCAGAAGTTGGGAGCGTCCACTGGCTTAGAGAGCTCCCACCAGACCCTTTGCTGACCAGAGAAGATTCTGGAAGTTATTGGTCCATGAATCAGCTCTTGGGATGTTGCAGCAGCTAGGGGTCTGGGGAGTTCTTTAGAGATAGATGAATTGCCTTCAAATCCTGGCACTTTCATTTACCAATAAATTGTGTGACCTTGAGCACGTCATAGGGCCTCCATGAACCTGATCTTTGCCCATCTGTAAATGGACATAGTGTAGCCCATTTACTTGGTTTGCCATGAGGACCAAGTAGTGGCCATTCTTAGTGGTTAATGAGTATTTCCTGTGTGCCAGCTGCTGTGCTGAGAGCTCGGCTCTTGAAGGTGCTATGAGGTGAAGGTGCTGATCATAGAGAGGTTTCATGTCTGTTCCAAGAACTTAGGCAGTTTGGCTCCAGAATCAAACATCCTTAATCATTAGTTGACCTTGCCCCATTAAGAGAGAGAAAACTTGAAAGCAGAAACATAGTCCTCAAAAACGTGTGTGTGTGTGTGTGTGTGTGTGTGTCAGAGGGGAAGTCATGCGGTTCGACTTCATGAGCAAGCATTTCTTCAACACCCACTCTGCAAAGCCCTGGACACATAAAGACACAGAGGCACTGTTCCTGGCTACAAGGAGGGAGCTCCAGGCAGATACTTCTATCTTGTCTTGTAACTAGTGATAAGAATGCTTCCTTGCACTCAATTCTACCCTCCCTGTGCTTTAACTTACTGTTAAATCATTTTGAAAATTCTGCATCCCAGAGTGTTTGGCCAGAGGTGGGGGAGGCATCATTGTGCAGAAGCAGCCCTCATGTGCCCTGCCACACTTCTTTCTTGGGCATGTCCGGTCCTTGCCACATACAGGCGTGCTTGGATGTGAGATGGCTGTGCAGTCATGTTCTAGAGTGCCGGGAACAGTGGGACAGCCTGGAAGGAGTAACATTGGTGGAGGTGAACATGTATAGAGGACCTTGTGTAAATGAATGATGTGACCTCCACCCCATTTGGCAGCAGTGCTGGGCTGAGAAAGGGATGCACAGGAAAGGAGTTTATTTTGCCCTCACCAGAGCAGTCATTCTGAGTGTACAGAATATGGTGTTAGACCCCAGGGGGACCCCTAGGTATGTTAAATCACCATCTGCACCTCCTTTGCTGTGTGAAGCCCTCAGTTGGTAGGGGGCTTGGTGAACAGTTTCTAAGCCTTCTGCTTCGTTCCCACCCACTCCATTTCTTTTTCTTTCTCCTCCCACCTCCTTCCCCTTCCCTCCTTACCCCTCCCCACCCCCTCCTCCCTACTTCCTCCCTTCCTTTCTCAATTTGGGAAATTTTTGGAGATAAAGGGAAGTCTGCATGTGCATACTAGGTTGCTAAGTCATGTCTGACTCTTTGTGACCCCCTGGACTGTCTGTCATCCACCAGGCTCCTCTGTCCATGGAATTCTCCAGGCAAGAATATTGGAGTGGGTTACCATTTCATTCTCCAGGGGATCTTCCCAACCCAGGGATCGAACCAGGGTCTCCTGGGTCTCCTGCATTGGCAGGCAGATTCTTCACCACTGAGCCACCTGCGAAGCCCAAAGGGAAACTTAGCAAATGATATATTGATAATAAGCACTCTTTTATTCACCATCCCACATTAATGAATATAACATCTTGGCATCTTTGCTGCAGTTCTTTTATAGGTCTGCCATATAATAGAAATAAATTGTCACCCACGTAGAAATCCCTTTGGAACCTCTTCTTTGTCCCTGTCTTCTCAACCTTGTATTATGAATTTACTACAAATCTCAGCCTATGTTTTTACACTTCAACTTCCACTATGTGTAGTCATATATAATATACAGTTCAGGAGTGTGTATCCACAATTCATATAGATGCCATCATCCTGAATATGTTTTTCTTCAATTTGCCTGTTCCGCTCCACCTTGTGTGTTGAGGGTCAGCCCCATGGATCTCTGGGTTTAACTGCTGTATTGTCTTCCATCATAGGAGCATACCACATTTTATTTCTCCATCTCTCTACAGATGGAAACCTAGGCTGCTTGCAACTTTGAGTCATTCGAAACAGTGCTGATTTGAACATTCTGGTGCACGTCCACCTCCCGTTAAACAGTTTCTCTGCAATCTGTGTATCAAGACACCCACCAGCAGTGGGCGAGGGCTTCTATTTCCCTGTATCCTCCCAGCCACTTGATTTGGCAGATGTTTTGCACTTCTTATGACCTCTCTATTGAAAAAATTGTAAACTAAGGGAAAAATGAGGAGCTGGTACCGAAATGTCATCAGCCCACAAAAAGGAATACCTTGCAGATCCCAAGATTCGGCATCCTCTTTAGAGATCCTGGCTTCATGAGCCTCTTCCCTTTTTCCTGGAACTTTTCAGCTTTTAGTACAACAACATTGCTTAGTGGCCTTAGCCAAGTGAAGGGTGACTCCCTACAGCAGTATCACCAAGTCTTGACTTTCTTCCTCTGGGTCATTTGAAAACCATCTGTGCTTCATCTCCCATCTGCTGTCAGCACTCGGTCCAAGTCTCATTACCTGCCTCTCACCAGCTGACCCTCAACCTTACTGGCTTCCTGGCTTCAATTTCCCCTCCCCCACTTTAAGACTTCCATTCATTTCATATAACCATTTATCAACCAATGTATCCATCCATCATTGACCAAAGCTGTGCTATGTACATCTTTGTAACTACAGTTGTGGCCCCTGTCACCTGCTGGACTGAATCCACCTGCCCCGTCCCCCAGCAAGCTCTCCGCCTTCTCTACCCCAGGCATCCAAACTCCTTGCCCACAGTTGTCCAAACACTCAAAACACTGTCCTCACTCTCTCTGCCAAAGTTCCCGGTCTCTACCTATTAAACACTTCGTAGCGGCTGGAGGCTCAGCTCGGTTCCTATCAGAGGGGCTTCTCCCCTGCTCCAAGGCAGACCTGATTTTTTCCTTCCTGTGTTCCCATAGGGCTTTGCACATTGTTACCCATCTTGGCAGCAACTGTGCAAACCCTTCAAGAGCATGACCCACCCTCATTCACCTCTGTAACCTCAAGGCCGAGGGGTGTGTCTGGCATATGGAAGGTGCTTAATTAAAGCTTTTAATGAATATCTCCCAACACCTTCACTGCTGAACTTACCAGTTCAGCATAGGTATCACTGCCACCCAACTGTCCATTGTTTGTTAAGGAAGTTTTCTGTTGAGCAAATTAGTGCTGGAGGCATGTCAGAAGATTTGTTTGTTTAACCTTAAGACAATTGATTCCTTCTTAAAAGAGTTTAACTGTAATGTGTGCCAATGACTCTGTTTTTAATCAGGAAATCTTATCTAAAGCAAGCACTGTCTACTTGAAAACTCTTTTTCAAAGTAATTCAACTGAATGTTATCAGATGTTGTCTTTAATGCAGATCAAACTTTTCTTAGTCCATAGGAATTTGAGAAGGGGCCTTACTGGCTATCTGGTTGATATTTATTAGGCTGCATTTTAGGACCTCACTGGTTCCATAATGATGAGCTACATCAGGATCCCCTGGAATACTAGTTAAACTACAGAGTCCCAGGCCTCACCCCAGATCTACTGAACTGGATCTCTGAGTAGGACCTGGAAATCAGTATTTTTAACAAATTCTGCATGTGATCCCAATACACAGTGAGATGGAAAACCATGGTTCCTGACCTGTGCTCTCCAGTATGGTAGCCACGGGTCACATGTGGCCACTGAGCCCTTGAAATGTAGTCAGTTCAACGTGAGATGTGCTATTAGTGTTAAATACACACTGAATTTCAAAGACTTAGTACCCTCACAAAAGAGACTACACCATTAATATTTGTTAAATATTGATGACCTATTAAAACAGTAATATTTTGGATCTTTTGAGATAAGTTATTGATATCGCCCATTTCTTTTTACTCTTTTCGTGTGGCTGCTAGAACACTCTAAAGTACCAGAGTGGCCTGCATTGCCTCTCTATGGGATGGCTCTGGTCTGGATTGTCACTAGGAACATGGTCCTTACCTCCTGGTAAATTTCAGACAGTAAATTTCATCACGTGTCTGTTAGATGAATGAATGAAGTTGACCAGTAACACATGGCTTCCTCTTACCTACTGTGGGACCTCAGATAAGCTGTTTCACTTCCCTGGGCCTCCATTTTCTCATCTGTAAAATAAGCAGAGTAACCAGAGCCCTCATTTTCTGCCTTCTGATAGATCTCTTCAGTGATTTGGAGAAGGAATTTTAGTCTTCCGCTTCCAGGGACTGCAAAATATTGCTCATTGTGGGCAGGGAATAATGGTGTCCCCAGCTTACTGAGTGGTAAGGTCAGAGCCTCACTGGAACCCTCTATGATTTCATATTCCATTGCAGCCCTTCCCAGATCGCCTCTGGGTTTCACGTAGAACCGAGAATAGTCTTGCTGCAGTGCCCATCTTTCTTACAGCTGTCCCCACATAACTTCTGGAATTTATTATTTTCATCCCCTCACCCATAATTTATGACTCAACTCTAGAAATATCAGGTTACACATCAGTTTTTTTTTTCCCCTCCTACATTTTCTTTGAAAATTATGTATTCATGAGGCTCTGTGGTGGTCAAATGAACCATTTCCAAAATCAGATCATCTGGGTTCAAGTTCCATCCCCGCCCCCCCCAACATCTTACTATTAGAGTTATATGACTTTGGGCAAGTTACCTCAGTGCCTCATTTTCCTCATCTGTAAAGTGGGGGAAAAAATGCTAATAATTAATTCATGTAAGAGAAGGTTACATGAACATAATGTATGCAGAGCAATTAGCCTGGTTCCTGGGACCTGGTAATATATTATTGTATATAATCATATCATAATTCATATGTATGTGCTGTGCTGTGCTAAGTTGCTTCAGTCGTGTCCGACTCTTTGCCACCCTGTGGAACTGTAGCCCGCCAGGCTCCTCTGTCCACGGGACTTTTCAGGCAAGAATACTGGAGTGGGTTGCCATGCCCTCCTCCAGGGGATCTTCCCAACCCAGGGATGAAGCCACATCTCTTAGCTCTCCTGCATTGGCAGGTGAGTTCTTTACCACTAGTGCCACCTGAGAAGCCCAATTCATATATATATATAATATATATATATATACATTTATATAATTATGCTGTGCTTAGTCACTCAGTCGTGTCTGACAATTTGTGACCCCAGGCTCCTCTGTCCATGAGAATTCTCCAGGCAAGAATACTAGAGTGGGTTGCCATGCCCTCCTCTATGGGATCTTCCCAACCCAGAGATCAAAGCCAGGTCTCCTGCATTGTGAGTGGATTCTTCACCATCTGAGCCACCAGGGAAGCCCATATATGATTATGGTATTGATTGTATTTTCAAAACGTATATTCTGTACCCACTCTATGCCAGACGTTATTGGGATATTGCCCGATATTCGAGACAGAGAAAGTTTTACCCCCATTACAGTAGCTTTTGGGGAAAATGGCAATGCAAAAAGATCAAAGGTGTGAGTATCCGTAAGATTCACAAAGAAAAAGTCAGAGGAGCTGGCCAGGCAAAAAATGTAACAACAACAAAAATAATAGTAATAATGCTAAATGCCTGCCATAGTCTAGTCTGATTACACTTTGGATACATACATGCTCTTATTTCATCTTTATAATTGTTCCATTTGGCACATGAGAAAGCTGAGTTTCAAAGGCTGAGCCCAAGGTTGACTTACTACCAAGTGGCGGAGCTGAATCTAAACTCCAGGCTCCACCTGCAAGTCCACTGTCCTTTCTCCCACCTCTAGTTCTCTCCATTCAAGTGATGTGGTCATTTCTTCTGATGCATCTGAAAATGTTCTTTTCCTATAATAAGACACTTTCCTCCCCAACATTATTGAAGACCAGGTAAAAACAAATCACTGAGGTTAAAACCAGTAGCCCCCACTTTCTGTGAAGTGTACCCCTCAGGCACATTGTAGGTAGGCTGTTCTTTTAGTATCAGGGGTCTGGTGATGGTTAAAGCTGGGCTGCCAGGGTAGGTGGAGCGCCTTGTCATGCATGAGGCTAGGAGAGGCAAAAGGTGCAGCATTCAGAAACAGTCCCCATTTTGAGAGACTGGTGAGGTCCCTCCAGGTGAGACTTTAGGAAAAAGTCAGAGATGGAGCTGGAAATCAGACAGGAAGCTGGAACCTAGGCTGCTCAAAGTCCAGTTACTGTGTTCGGTTCTGCTCAGACTGGGCAGGGAAGATGGATCCTGGTGTCCACGTGGGGGCTGGGGCATGGCAGGGGCACGGGGTGGCCCTGGCCACAGACCATCCTGTGTTTCCCTCACCAAGTCCTGGGCTCCACTGTTTCTCTGAGCCGACCTCTGTTGGGGTTGGGGTCAGGGTGGGCTCAGCAGACTCCTGATGGCCAGGCTGGACTAGAGTGGGCAGGGCTCACAGATCCACATGCTGTTCCAAGCAAGTGGTCATCAAACTCATCTTGGATTCTGAAAGTCCATCTTTTATTCGTTCAACAAGCAGCCTGAGAAATTCTCTCTTCCGTTTTCAGAGATCCTTGGAGAGAGTTTCTCCACCTTGGGTAAGTCACAATAACGTCTCCTTCACCTTGCTGTTTACAAGTTACCTATGGCCCACTTCAAAGACAACCTAATGCCAACATATTCCAGGCGCTTGGTAAACAATAAACGCTAACAATTAAGGAGTGCTTACTGCGTGACAGGTAGCATTTTAGGTCATGCTCTACTATTTCATTGAATCCTCTCAGCAATTCTGTAAGAGTTCACAGTAGCCCTAATTTAGAGATAATGAATGGCACAGAGAGGTTGAGTCCTTTGCCGGAAGTCCCACAGCCAGTGAGGTCAGAAACCCTGGTGGCCCCAAACCTGAGCTCTGAACGTGGCCACGAAGATGCAGACCTCTGTGATGCATGTTGGAGGACTGAGCCCAGGTGATGCCTCAGGGTCCGTCAGGAAGCTTCGAAAAGGGCTGAGGCAGCCTTTCTTCCCAGGAGACTGAATGACCTCCAGCCTGCTGCGGTGGATCCTCTCTCGCCTGCTCCCTCAGCTCCTGCCCAGATCCCTCCCTGCCCCCAGCAGTGTCTGAAAGCACAGTGGAGACATTGACTGGTCCCCTGTTATTCGTCTTAGCTGGTGTTGGCTCAGGCAATGCAGTTTAGACATGTTTCCAGGAGCAGACAGCGGGTCAGCGAGAGTCGATAATGGATTCCAGCAGATTGGATTCCGTTCAGGTTGGATGCGAGCCTGGCGTCCAAGTCCTCTTCATGCACTAGCAGCTGCTGGGTGCTGCCCCCAGGGAGGGGCCTGGGCCCCGGGGCGCCTGGGGGCTCAGCAGGCAGGTGGTCAGGGCTGATACCAGGTCTCTGATCTTCAGGTTCTCCCGGGTCTTCCCTTGTCATCATGCCCTCCCATGCCTGCTGGCTCTCACAGAGCCGGGACTTTTTGTTTCTGGCTACATTTGCTGCAGCCGTGTCAGCTCATAGTAGGCACACAATCGGGTATGTGTTGGATGAAGCACCGGCAGTTCCTGTTCAGAGTATTATTTGGCTGACACAGGGGCCCCCTGGACTTCAGTCTTCTCTTCCATCTGCTTCTTGGATGTCTTCATTGGACACTGCATGTTTAACATGCCAGAAACTGCAGAAAGCTGTTCAGTGCACATCTCCCACCTCAGGTCATGGCAGCCCCCTCCTTCCGGCTGCTCTGGGCAGAATCCTCAGAGCCCACGTGGACACTTCCATTTTCATGCCACATGTTCAACCCGTATGCAGTTCCTCTCAGCTCTGTCTTCAGTATAGTCCAAGAATGCAATGGCTTCTTTCCCCACCCTACCCTACTGCTGTCTCTTTCCTCCAGTCCCGCCTGGACCCTCCTAGCTTCCATCCTTCTCCACCAAAGGACATTCAACTGCTTCAGCCAGAGCTGTTCTAGAATATAAGTGAGAGCCTGCCATTCTTGCACTCACATCTCCACCTCCCTGTGGAAGGCCTGGCTCCTCCCCAAAGCCTGGGATGCCTGGCATTCCCTACCCCATTGCAGGCTCACTGTGGTTCTTTGAACATGCCAGGCACACACCTGATCGGCCTTGGTCTTGCTTCCCCAGATATACTCCTGGTTAGCGTCCTCACTTTCTTCAGGCTTCTGCTGAGGAATCACTTGTGATGCTGTGAGGATTAATGAGTTAACATGGGGAAAGCATTCAGGATAGCGCTTGGCTCATTAGTTGTTAGTTACTGCTCCATTCTTATAAGGATCCTTAGTGCCTCATTCATAGCAGACATTCAGGTTGGTCACTGGGCTACACATCCAGGGCCTGGCCCAATTGGCCTGTCACCAAATGGGAACTCAAACGTTTGTTGAACTGAAAATATAGAGATGACCAGAGTGAAGCAGTGTACACCCTGCCTGGCACAGACTATGAGGGCTTAACAGTTTGGGGAAAAGTTGGAAACCCATTGTTTCTGTGTCCTCTGGAGGCAAAATTTTGTGCCTGTCCCCACTACCCCTGGGGGGCTTGGGTCTTCCCCAGGGCCTCACCCTTACTTCCTGGCTCCAGCTCAAAGACATCAGGAAAGTCTTTGATGTCTCAAAGACTCCCATCAAAGATGAGGAGTGCTGGCAGGAACTGAACCCCTGAGCAGCCTTGTGGGGTGGCTGAGGCTGTGGGGAGAGGGAGCGGGTGACGGAATGGGGACAGCTCTCCCTGCAGAGGTGACCCCTTGTGCTGGGCCTGACCTCCCTCATCTCGCACACTTCCTGTTCTGGGAACTGTTGCTGGTCAGGTAGGGTTCGAGAGCTGGGACCTTTTGCTTTAACTTTCTTTTCTCAGCCCCTCCCCAGAAGCTTTTGCCCTAAAGAGTCCAAAGATCAAGACTGTGGCTCGAGTCCCTTGGTCTCTTTCCAGGGCAGAAAAACCTCGTGAATCTGCTCTCTGTTTAGAGTAGCTTCTAATTTGAAGCAGCTGCTATCCCCAAGCAAAACTACTCTGTAGGTGTCCCAGAACCCCAGCCCTCAGAGGTCTGCCCTGGTTAATTTGACCTCGGCTGTTTGTCCCTGAGGTACAGAGGGAAATGGGAGGTTGTTGTGTCCCCTCCCTGGGCCCCCTTGACCCCTTGGACTGCCCCTAGGGGCAGCTTTGCACACCCAGCTTTCACTGCAGGGCACCCAATAGGGGGTACTCAGTGCATGGTTTCTGCCTGTTTATGTTCCATGTGCCCCAGTGTGTTGGAAAACAAAATGCATGGAAACTTCTTATGACTAAAACTACACCGTGAAACTGCCTTCCTGCTCAGAGGGGGTGATCTGGTTGTTTGTCATAGAAGCATCTTTGGTGCTGTTAGCAACACCCATTTTTTAGGCAAAACAAAGAGCAGCGCTCTGTGCCCACGGAGCTTGCTCTTGGGTGATCTTAGTTTGGGTCATCTGCTTTATGCAACAATTAATTTTTTTAAAAATTCTATTGAAGTGTAGTTGACTTGCAATATTGTATTAATTTCTGCTGTATAGCAAGGTGATTCCGTTATATGTATTACTTTTCATTATGGTTTATCACAAGATATTGACTAGCATTCCCTGTCCTACACCAGTAGGACCTCAGTGTCTGTCCATCCTATAGATGAGAGTTTGCCTCTGTTAATCCCAAACTCCCAGTCCTTCCCTCCTCCATCCACTTCCCCCTTGGCAACCACACATCTGTTCTCTGCATCTGTAAGTCTGTTTCTGTTTCACATATGTCTTCATTTTTACCATATTTCAGACTCCACGTGTAAGTGAATATGGTCTTTTTCTATTTCTGACTTACTGCACTTAGTGTGCAACATTCCTGTTTTGTGGGTAGAAGCGTCAGGCCGTGTGGGTTTGGAGTCAGGGAGACCCAGATTTCAGCCCCCAATCCATCACTTATTCACTGTGTTTGTTTCGCTTCTCTGAACCTTTATCTTACCATCTCTAAAATGGGAATCATAGTACACACCTGGCAGGATTTCTGTGAGCACTGGAAACCATGTTGGTACAGAGCCCAGCACCTAGTAGGTGCTCAGGAAAGAGGAACATTATTCATTGACTCATGCAACAGCTATGTATTGAGCACTAGCTGGGGAATGACAGTGACAAAAATCCCTGTCCTTATGGAGTTAATGTTCTAGATGGGGAGTTGGATAACTGGGTAAAGAGGTCTAATAGGTAAGTCAGGAGGAAGGGCTGCAGTTTAACTAGTGTGGGAAGGGGAGACTTGCTGAATAGATGATATGTAAGCAAGAACCTAAGGCAGAGTGGGAGCTGGCCACACAGATCCCCTGGAGAAGCAGTGCTGGCCTTGAAGGGGAGGCTTGCCCACCATCTCTGGCGCTTTTGACCTGAACTTTCCTACATGTGGTCTCTGAGCCCCATTGCCTGGTCTCTGCCCCTTCATTTCTGAGCCTTATTGACCAGTCCAATTACCCTCCACGAGATTGACTATGTCTTCCAGGAGTTTGTCCTAATAACAGAATTAATCAGACCAAATGTTATTTTGAAATGTTCCAGGGAAAGAATGAATATGTGCCCATGTAGGGCTGCCAAATTTTGATGTGAAGTATTTGGGCAACATGTAGCTGAAAGGAGAGAAGGGAGCGAGGCCAGAGAAAGATGGATAGAATCATGGCCAGTATCTGAGTCAAGGTTCATTTCTAAACTTTGATAGCAGAGACTGCAGAGAAAATACTGGCCAGCCCTTCTCCCCTGCCTCTTGCCATGGCCAGCTCCTTCTCATCGTTTGGGTCACCTCCTCCAGGAAGTCCTCTGTGACCAACCACTGAATTACCTTCAAAGATTTTGTCACCATATAAAATTATCTTCAGTGTTTTGGGGTTTGTGGTTTATTTTCTCCTTTAGAATGAAAGTGCCAGGAGCACAGGAAACTTGTTTCCCAAGAACCTAGACTAGTAGTTGGTACATAGTAACTGCTTTATGTGTACTTGGTAAATGGATGGATGAAGTCACTTTACATAGAGCTCAGGGAAGAGTCCCTATAGACCAGTGTTTTCCATACTGCAAGTTATATCCCATTAGTGAGTTGTGACATCAGTTTCAGTTCAGTTCAGTCGCTCAGTCGCGTCCGACTCTTTGCGACCCCATGAATCGCAGCACGCCAGGCCTCTCTGTCCATCACCAACTCCCGGAGTTCACTCAGACTCACGTCCATCGAGTCAGTGATGCCATCCAGCCATCTCATCCTCTGTCAAACCCTTCTCCTGCCCCCAATCCCTCCCAGCATCAGAGTCTTTTCCAATGAGTCAACTCTTCGCATGAGGTGGCCAAAGTACTGGAGTTTGAGCTTTAGCATCATTCCTTCCAAAGAAATCCCAGGGCTGATCTCCTTTAGAATCAGTTCAGCTGGCATTTGAAAAAATGAAATAGAAAAGAACTTAATATAAGAGTGCATCACACATGGTAAGGATAGGTATTGTTTTAAGAAAAATATATACCTGTACATCCATATATGCTGTACGTATATATGCAACGACATACTTTATTTCTCACTGTGGAGTAGTCAGAGAATTTTGAAACAGCAGTGAATTCTTCGTTTTCTCAGACTTGTTCTTCAAAAGGCACATTCTTCCCTCAGAGACTGTAAACCTAGTCACATAAAGTTTACGTTCTGGGGCCCCAAAGTAGAACTTTAAGAAAAGATTCCTTTGTTTCATATTAGCTGAAAGAAATGAATCTTTCTACTGCAAAGGCGACGTAGTCTTCTAAGTCTGCTGACATGCGAGGGCTTGTTTACACACTCACCGATACACACCCACCATCATACAAGCACATACCAACACATATACATGGGTACCCAGACACTTCCACACTCCGTACACACACCAACACACACGTATGTACCCACAGACAGGAACACACAGTAATACAAACATATATCTATAAACACAAGCACACATGCATACAATGGCACGTTGGCAGATACAGACACAAACATTCATGTGTACACAGACGCAGAAACAACACACAGTTATGCACAGGCACATGGGTACACACACACACTTATATCCACACAGGGACATTCTTACTTCTTCCACTTTGTGCAAGTCTCACCCCCTCTACCTTGGAGACTGCCAGGCCATTTTCAGAGGGTCAGCCAGGAAGGGGCACCCAGGCGGGGTGCCTGCAGAGCCCAGGCTGCCCCTGACCAGCATCTGTGCCTGCTCGGTCCAGCAGAGTCCACAGCCTTTGCATTTGAACTCCCCCTGACTGGCTGAGTGACCTGGGTCAGGTTACTCCATCGCATGGAGCCTGATCCCTCACCTGGGAACTGGGGTGGGTAACACCTGCTTCACAGGGCTCAGACGCAGTGGGACAGGCTGAGAAGGGGCATGGCCCACTCGCCAGCTGCCCCCGCAGGAGCATCAGGACTCACCGCGCCACTCTCTCTAGGCGATGTTGGATCAGCGCCCTGGCCCTCCATGCTTCTATTGTAACAAGGGGATCCTCTGGCAGGATCCTGAGAGGAGAACTAAGATCTGCTGGGGGATGTGGGCACAGTGGCTGGTGACGCTTGTCACACACTCCATATCCCAAGGCTGCAGTTCCCCCCATGTGGCCTCGCCCAGCCCACACGACCCCATGCTGTCCTTTGGGACCGTTTCTCTCAATTTATGGAGTAATGCCAGTCTGAATTCTTGAGAAGTTAGCCAGGCTCTCCCTAGAAAACCACCCTCTCTGCCATTGAAAGATCTCCCTTTGAAATGACACCTGTGAGTTCTCGGATGGATCCACTCTCCCTCGGGCTTTAGAAGCAGCTTCACTGTGTCCAGAAGGCTCTGGTGTGGGGAATCCCATGTTACCTGCATTGGGGTCCCCTGAGGTCTCCCCGGGGTTCACTGACGCACATCAGTTGCAAAGATTGTGTCAGTTTCCCCTTCAGCGAGGAGATAACAAGAGTCGTGAATGTGGGGAGAGAAGGGGTCACCAGGATGTGGTGGGGGTGGCGGCCCTCATCCAAAGACGTGGAACGTCCAAACAGAGCAGCCGAGATGGGGAGAAACGGTGTATCCCCCGAGTATTTTCTGTTTTACATTTTGCCTCCAGAACAGCGCAGAGCAGCAGATGTCAGTGACAAAGAAACTGAAAAACAAAGAAACGCATAAAACGTAACCAGAGAGCAGCAGAGTTTGTCTGCCATCTGGCGCTGCCTCCTGGCCATCCCGAGCCTGCATCCATCCACGTGTGGAGAACCTGTGAGCTGCCTCAGACCTGCCATAGGCCCTCCGTGGGCACGGCCTCCCCTCTCCTCTCTGCTTCCTGTCTGTCATCAGCCAGCAGTGAATGTTTATCGACCCTCTGATATGTGCCTGGCTCGTGCCAGGTGCCCCTGGGGACAAGAAAGTGGAGGAGACCGACACAGAGGTCTTCATCAGATGGAGGGACAGACATTACCCGAATCCTGACAGCCCTGCCGCTGGGCATGCTGGGAGATTTGTTTCTCTACCAGTTCAAGGCAGAGCCAGGGAAGCTGAGTGAATTGGTTCAAACGAAGTGGTTAACTGGGGACAGCTCCTTTTGTCCGGACCACTTCCCTTTGAGGGAAGGACTCTGGTGGCCCACCGAAAGAGCCTAGAAAGTTGCAGTCCTGGGGGGTCAGGTCAGCACATATAGGTCTTTCATTTAGAAGCCAGTCACAGAGAACCACATTCTGTATGATTCCATAGGCAAATCCGTAGACACAGACCATAGATTAGTGGTTGCTCAGGGCGAAGGGGCCCAGGGGCTGGGAGGTGATGGCTATGGAGAGCCTGAGAGGAACGGGGCTTCTTTTCAAGTAATGAAAACGTCCTGAAATGAATTGTGATGATGGATGTCCAGCTCTGTGACTGTTGAAACCCATTGAACAGGACACTTTAAATGGGCGAATTGTAAGGCATGTGGATTTTATCTCCAAAAAGAGGGTTTTCGATTTCCCATTTAAAGTCGAGCCCTCTTCCACACACACTCCCCCGCCCCTGCCATTCAGCAGGCCTCTCCTGCAGCTGGAGCAGGTTCTTCCTTGTGCTTTAAGTGGCAGTGGGGGGTGGAGCAGGGGCAGGAGAAGTGGAAAAGATGCAGGAAGGTTCCTGCACGAGTGACACAGTCTTGAGTCGGCCTTGGCTCCCTCTAGACCCAGCAGGCTCTCCCTTTTGTGGGTTGTTTGGAGACTTCTCAGTCCCCGAGGATCTCTCACCTTCATTTTCTGTAATGCGGCTCTTTTTCTGCTTGTTGCTGCCACTTCGTTCCTCAGGACTGAGAATTCCATAGTTACCCTGTGGGCCGCCCAGGAATGAGCCTTGCGGGATCTCCTTGAGCTGGTAGGGGTGGGTATCTGTCTGGTCCTGAGGAAGCCACATTCAACCATTTCCTAATGAAGCTGAGCAGGCTGGCTGATCTCCAGTTCAGCACATGTTCTTACTTGTTGTCAAAGCTGCTCGGAAGTCACAGATTTGAGCCTCTGACGCCAGATAGATGTGGCCTCTCACATGGTGTAGTCGGAGGCACATATATTAAATTCTTCAGTGATTTCAAAAGCCCCCTCCCCTCAATTTAAGACAAAGGGCAAAGCCTCCCAGCCTCTCAACTGGTGTGTGTTTGCAGGTGGGATTTTGGCTCTTCGGTACCTCTCTCTAGTAAACTACTCTAAAACCTCTTGACCATCTCCTAAAACTCAACCCTTTCTTGTGGATGTGGGCCAGGCTGGGTGGGATTGTGGGTCCGGGTTAAGAGTTGGGCCACTCAGCTCTTGGTATCTCCTTTGTAAAGTCTGCCTATAGTCCAGTACCTGCGTTGTAGTGAGCTGCTTCATGTAGCTTCGTGCTTCATCGGAAACTTCCATTTCAATATCCTAACACAGTTATAAAATATTTGCAGCAGACGGAGATCGTATTCTCACATCTTCCCTGGAGCGGCCGTGTCGTGTTCAGTAAAATCATATTCATGCCAAGATGGGCTTGTCCACTGCATACATTTCCTGAGATGCCCCACAAATGCTTTCTAAACGTTTCCCTTGTCAAACAGTGCCTGAACTTTCCAGAGGATTTGATTTTTTTCACTTGCTTATGGATGAGGTTTCTTTTGTAGGAGGTCACAGTATTTTTTTGCCCAGCTGAAACACCATTTGAATAGATTATATAGATCCAAATAAGTAACAAACACTTAAAAAAAAAAAACAAAAAAACAAACTAAGCAAGTTGACATTGCAGAATTACCCTAGCGTTTTGATCTGTTTGCTGGCACATTTATCCTGAAGCCTCTGGTGAAGATGTCACAAGAAGAGGCTAGAAAATAGCATTAGAAACTATCCCCTTTCCTTCCTCCATGAATAAACAGCCAGGCTCATTCTTTTTAATGCCCTTAGTGTTGACTTTACAATTATTCTTAGGAAGGACCAAAGGATAACATCAGCCAGTTTATAATTGAATCCAAATTTGTGGGGGAGGGGTGGAGGCCGAAGTAGGAGGGGAGAAGTTTATTCTCTTCTCAGCCATGTGCAGTGTCATTTTTAAGCCATGCCTTCAAGGGTAAATGTAAAAGGGACTTCAAAGGGCAAAGTCGAGTTGCCAGCCAGACTCTTTGAAGATGAAGGATGCATTTGGAAAGAGCTTTGAAAGGAAACAACTAAGACACAGAACCCTGATGAAAACCTCACATCGCTTGGTTCTGAGTTCACCTTTGGCTCAGGTTCTGACCCGTTTACCCTGTCTCTCTCCAACAAGGAAAAATGAGAATCCACCATAGATGGGAAAATCTTCCTTGACACTTGAGTGTAGTACATCTGATGCTTTCTCTGACCCCAAAGAGTTAACTTTATGGGAGGGACAGAATGATGGACACCAGATGTAGTTTCGGAAAGTGGAGTCGTGTTAGAAATGTGTTGATTGGTGCATGCGTGCTAAGTCGCTGCAGTCGTGTCCGATTCTTTGCGACCCTATGGACTATAGCCTGCCCGGCTCTTCTGTCCATGGGATTCTCCAGGCAAGAATATTGGTGTGGATTGCCATGCCCTCTACCAGGGAATCTTTTGGGTGTGAGGGTAAATTAAGATTGGGCTGAGTGGGGTCAGGAATGAGTTGTTAGGATGAAAAGTCATACTGAGAGCTCCCATTTTTTAAGTGCTTGTTCTGTACAAGGCACCGAATGAGCATTTTTTTTTTTTTTTTTTAGTTTTTTTGAATATTTACTTATTTATTTGACTGTGTCAGGTCTTCGTCGCGGGCTCTCTAATGGTGGAGGTCAGTCTTAGCTGCCCTGTGGCATGTGGGATCTTAGTTTCCTGACCAGGGACCAAATCCACATTTCCTGCATTGGAAGACAGATTCTTAACCACTGGACTGCCGGGGCATCCCCAAGCATTTTATACAAATGGTGTCCTTTGATTTCTATGAGGTCAGTGCTGTTATTATGACTCTCATGTTACACCTGAGGATCCTGAGACACAGAGGTGCCCAGCTTTCCCCAAGGTCCACACCAGCTGAGAGACAGAACCAGGACTGGGGTCTGCCTTCAGGGCCCCTCTTTTATTTACTCATCTTCCCTGGTGAGGGAAGAGGCAAAAGGAACAGATGATGCCTTTTGGTTGTATATTGATTGTGTGCCCAGTATAAAGCTCACAGCTGACTGACTTAGTATGATCATCTCTGGGTTCTCTGGAGAGTCCAGTTGGAGCTGGACAGTAGACACATTGGATGCATTTTTGCCAGCCCACCCTGAGCGGGCCCTTTGTGGTCCTTCCAGCAGCAGGATCTCCTTGAGAGTCAGGACGCTGTGCTTTTTAAGAAAACTGGGCAGAAAGAGCTGCTTCCAAGTCTCCCTGACCTGACGTGTGCCATCAATGCCTAATGGACAGCACCATGGCTCCCTGCCTCCCCCAAGGATGTCTTGGAACTTTGCAGCTTGGTCGTCTCAAGTGCAGTATCCCAGGGCTGTGCACGTGCACTGAGGCTTATAGTACATTCTGAAAGGTCAGACCAAGCACACAACGAAAGAACACCAAGAGGGACTCCTCAGCACTCCGTGTGAGCAAACTGACCCAAGTCCCCATCAGGAGGCAGTCCCCTGTTTAGAGGGGCTTCCTGTTGCCTCTCCACAAATGCCAGAGGATGAGTGGTTTGGGGTGCCAGGAAAAAGGCCCCAGCGTGGGAGGTGACAGAGCTGAGTGCAAAGCCCCGTCTGCTCCCTGATGACTCAGGGCTTGGCCGGTTTTACCTTCTGCACAGTGTGCCTTCTCTCTCTGTCCGGGTGGGCTGAGGTCTGAGGGGCCGAGGGATGCATGGGGAAGGGCATGAAGATATGAAAAGGTGCTTGGTAAACGTTAGGAATCAAATTTGCCTTGATGATGCTGCTGATAATGCGGCTCATGGCAACAACAGTCCTGAGCTCTGCCAGATCACAGCACTGTCTGACATTTGACTTGGCTCAGCCTCTGAAACCTTCTCTTCAGAGTGAGCTTTGATGGTGGTGAGGAGCCCTACTTGGTACATGGTCTGTGTGATAGGGGAGCATACAGTTTACATACAGCCTCACAGGTGACGAGGAAACTGCCTGGATTCCACATTTGACTCCACTGCCACCCAGCTCTGTGACCTCAGACCCATCACTCAGATTCTTTGTGCCTGAGTTTCTTTATCTGTAAAATGGGCGTGATAGCAGTGCCTCCCTTATAGAGTTTTTGGTTTCAAAGGCCATGAGCTAAAACTGGAAACGTGCTGTTCAAATCCAGACCGTGTATAAACAGTGCATCTGAGCTAGAGCAGAGCGATGGGAGGAACCCAGTCTTGAGTCCTGGGTGTGAATCCTGCCTGGGCCCTTGACTTGCTAGGAGTCCACAGGTAAGTTGTAGCCTGGGCACCTTAGGGTCCTCATCTGTAAAATAGAGACAGTACTGGTGTTCTCTTCTCTCTGAGCCATGGTGAGGGATTAAATAAGACTCTGCATGACATAAACATAGCTCACGCTGAGTCTGTGGCCATTAGGTGCCAGCCGCCCAGCGAAACACTTTACATTGTCTCACTGAAGCCTCCCTGACCCCTTCAGGCAGGTAAGATGTTTTTTTTTTTCTGAATCCACAAAACATGTTTTTATTTCTCCTTCATATTTTTATTGGAGTATAGTTGATTTACAGTGTGTTCTCTTCTGCTGTACAGCAGAGTGAATCAGTTGCATGTATACATGTATCCACTCTTTTTTTAGATTCTTTTCCCCTATAGGTCATAACAGAGTGTTGAGTAGAATTCCCTGCACTAGACAATAGGCCCTTTTTAGTTATCTATTTTCTATGTAGTAGTGTGTGTCAATCCCAGTCTCCCAATTTATCCCCCACCACTCCTGCGGCAGGTGCTATAATTGTTCCTTCCTTTATGGATATGGGAACTCAGGTCCCAAGAGGTAAAGGGGCAGAGTGTTGGGGGAGCAAATTGAAGGATGCTGGCGCTCCGCGAGGCTCCCAGGGCAGCCTCCACACGCTGCAGCCCCCTCCTCCCTGCTCTCACACATCAGCTGCTGTGGCTTCCCCTCCCCCTCCCCCAGTGGGAAGCCTTTCTATCTTGCTGCCCCCACCCTCCTCGGGGAATATTGCTCTGGGATGAATGGGTCTGGGATTGCAGGCTATAGCTGGGATAAATGAGCTCGTGTGTCGTGCCTGTCTATTGTTAAGTGAGCATCAGCCTAGGAATTCTCGATGAGCTTACCCAACGGACAGCCGTATTGGATCAGCGTTTAAATGGACAGCCTTGTGCTTGCAGGGAATGAACAGTCAATAGAGGCCTGTTGACTGCCGACTGGCTTGCCCTGCTCGGGCTCAGGCATGGGGTCTCTGCCAAGACGGGAAAAAGGTGCAGCCCCCAGTTCCTGAGGATCTGGTGGTGCTTATTTTTGCATGGGGAGTGCCAAGGGCTCTGGCAACCTATTTAGCATTCACTTTCACACCCACCTGCTCAAAATCACAGACACTTGCTCTAAATGGGGGCTTGTCATTCTCTAGGCTAGAGGGACATCTTGGGGGCCACAGTCATGCCTGCATCTTCTCTGGGATGATCCCTGTTCCCTGTCATTTTAGATGCAACTCAGCAGAGTGTACAAAAGTGCCTGGATTCTGAATATGGTCCACCACCATCCAGCTCTGTGCCTCAGTTCCCTCATCTGTAAAAAGGGCTGGTAACCTGTGCCTTGGCACTTTCCTCATGAGGGCTTGTGAGGATTGGACGAGTTAATATATGGCACAGTGCCATGCATGTAGTAGGCTCCATAAAAGGCTTCCTAATCATCTCCTGTAAATATCAGTTTAAGGTCAGTGTCCACTCTTGTCTCTGAGCTCCACAAGAGCAGGGAGCCTGTCTGTCCTGTTCACTGCTGGGTCCCGAGGACCTAGTGCCAGGTCTGACATGTAGCAGGTTCTCAGAAAGTATCTGCTAAAAGGATGAGTGAGTACATATAAATAATACTGCTCCAAATGTGGGATGGAAGAGCAGTCTCTGTGTGCTCCTGAGCTCCTTAGGGGTTCACAGAAGGAAACATCAGGGACCATATTAATTTCCTATGGCTGCTATAACAAATTACTGCTTATTTAGTGGTTTCAAACAACACAGATATATATCTTACAGTTCAGGAGGTCAGAAGTCTGATGTGGGTCTCACTTGGCTAAAATGAGGGGCTTTTAGTTTCTAAGGGGCCCTGAATTCCTTGGCTTGGGGTCCCCTGCCATCTTTAGAGTCAGTAATAGCCTTTCTCATATCGCGTAATCTGATATCAACTCTTACTTCTTCCTCATTTAAAGAACCCTTGTGATTATATTGGGCCCACTTATATAATCCAGGGTACTCTCCTTAAAATCAGATGATTAACAACTTGAATTCTATCAGTTACTCTAATTCCTTCCCCCTTTGCCAGGTAACAAAACATATTCACAGGATCCAGGGATTAGGGAGTGGCCATTTAGGGGACAACTCTTCTACCCACCATAGCAACTTTCACTTATTCAGGAAGATGGGAAAGCTATGGCAGAGACTCTCTAAACTGAAGTGAAGTCGCTCAGTCGTGTCCGACTCTGCGACTGTCCAACTCTTTGCAAGTGTCCGACTCTTTGCAACCCCATGGACTGTAGCCTACCAGGCTCCTCCCTCCATGGGATTCTCCAGGCAAGAGTACTGGAGTGGGTTGCCTATTCCTTCTCCAGGGGCTCTCACCCGGGTCTCTCGAATTCTAGACAGACGCTTTAACCTCTGAGCCACCAGGGAGGTAGTGCTCCAGAGACTCTCTAACTTCCCCAAACCATATTTGGAAGATTAAGGTCTTAGAATCAGCACCTCTTCTACAGTAGCTCTTCCTGAAATGCTCAACCCCAGCCTGTGCTATGGTGATTCTCTGCAGCTGGTGGTAGGTGCCAGTAAAACCAGCCTTAATAAAGGATAATAGCCCTGAATCATAATCAGGAAATGTTTAGGGAGCCCCTCCCATGTGTCCTAGCGTTAGTTGCACTCAGCAGCATTCCTGCTATTCCAGGTCAGTTTTTTTGAGCAGTCACTGTGGGAAAAGCACTCACTGAATTCTCATGTTGGCCCCTTAAGGTAGGTACAGTTGTCACCCCTCTTGACAGATGAGGAAACTGTGGCACAGAGAGGTTTAGTGACTTGCCCAAGGTCACACAGCCCATCAGTGGCAGAACTAGGATTTGAACCCAGGGAGTTGGACTCTAGACCACTACTCTCCCCTGGTTTGCTCTCTTGCTTCTCTACTGTTCATGCACTTTACCCCATTTCAGGTGTACATCTACCCTGTGAGAGTAGGGTTTCTTTTTAATACCCATTGCTTAGATTAGGAAACTGAGGCCAGGAATGTTTCCATGGCAAGCCCAGCCTTATCTGGCTGCTTAGTGCCCTGCTTAGGCTATTTCTCTGTATCAAACTGCCTCACTATGTGTTACTGGTGAAGAATTAATTTAGAAAAATGAACGTTTTCACAACATACCTGGCCCCCCAGTCCCTTTCAGGAGTGTTGGCTGTTTTCAGTACTACCCCTCCTCCTTACAGGTAAGTAATCACTGCTATTTAGAAGGAGAATTGGATGGCATTTTCCCGCCTGCCACCCAAGACTTTCACTTAGGGCCAGCCTGAAGACTGCAACAGGCAGGCAGGTGTGACACTTGAGAGTATACACGACTGGTCTCTCAGGAGCTCCTTAATGAGAAATTTCAGTCTTATGGACGAGAGTGGAACAGACACGGCCCTCATTACTACCTGTGTCTAAATTAAATAAGACAAGGGAGGCTCTTGAGAAAAAAGGCAGAAGTTACTACAAGCTGAAAGGACAAGGTGCAGGAGAAATGCTCCTGTCAGCAAAGGTTCTCTGACTTTCTAGGATGTATGGAATCCCAACATATTTCTCCTTTGGAGCATCAACACCCACTGAGGTCGAGGGTATAGGACAGATACAGCTATGACTCTGGCCTTCTCCTCTCCTTGTCCTCTGGCTCAGCCAGGCCTGGGCTGCAGGCCTGGCCCCAGGACCCTGGACCTGACTGCCATGGTTCCAGAATAGGGGGACCCCAGTGCCAAAATACCTCCCTGATGCCCTGTCTTCTAGATGACAGCCCTGGATGGCCCTCCAGATGACAGCCTGAGATACAAAGTGGTCCAGTGCATTTCTTCTAGAAGTCACCATGCCAGCTCATTTTTAGTCATTCATCCAATGCACTGTCCCCTTGCCATTCATTCATTCTCTTTCTCTCTCTCTCACACACACACAGACACACGCACACAGACAGACAGACACACACACACAGCTAGCTGCGGTCCAGCAGGAATATAGGCTTCCTGCCATTAATTGGAAGCTCCTGACTGCAGACACAGCATAACAATCTATTCATAGTCCTTTTTTAATTCCAAGAAATGCTGCTATAGCTAATACCTACTTCAGGGCAAATGACTGGTTGGCATATCAGCACTTTTCAAGTTATAAGCACCCCCTTTTAGCTGGGACTCCTCATTTCTCTTAAGTGTTCTTTGGAATGAAGCATTACTGAGTGGCCAGCAGGCGTGGGGAGGTGGTACAGAAGATGAGCTCCCAGAGAAGTGGCCCACGATGCTCAGGGAGGTGGGTGACCAAGTGACCCACAGGTTCCACTCCCTTCAGAAGCTGCAGGAACCAGGGGGCCCAAGCCACTTCCTACACGGCAATCCTGGTCACAGCTTTCTTTGCCGGGCACCCATTTCTGGAGGAAAAGTACAAATACCGTAGGAATTGATCCCTGCCCCATAGCCTCTCAAATGTAGTCCCTCTCTCCAGACCTTCTCTGCCTTCCAGGCTCTTCTACACTTTGGTGTCTGAAGCTGTTGTGGTTTTTTTAATAAACATGTTGCTTTTTGTAAATTGAGTGAGTGGACTTTTCTGGTTTTGTTAATGGGCTGGAGGCATCCAGGGCCCCAGGAAATATGCTTCCCCTGAAACACACCTCCAAAGCAGGCAGTTGGCGCCCAGAATATCTTACCCACTCTCATTTCTTGAGGACCTACTGTGTGCCAAGCATTTTACCCACACAATCTGTTTCTCCTATGTGGTGGATAACCTGACTCTCCTTTTCATGGCCAAGAAAGATGGAACCGAGGAAGGGGTGATAAACTCATTCACAGCTTCAGGATCGGGAGAGGCCGGGCCAGGACTGATGATGTCAGACTAGGGCAAGCACGTGACCTGAGTTTCTGAGGACTTGGCACTCATCACTGCCCTGCTTTTGAGATATTTGTCTTCGGTTCTGTGCCCATCGCCCCCTGAGGGCTGTGACTCAGCCTCCCCATCCAGACTCTGGTCCTGCAGGCCTCTTGCCAGACATGCCTGCCATTTATGTCCCCCCATTCAGCAAGATGCAGGTACCCCGGGACTGAGCTGCAGCCACTCTCACCCCATTAGCTGGGTGAGTCTGCCCTTGGTCTCCCCAGGACCCATTTCCCTGAAGATGAATTGTTGCAGCTACTAATTTTGAACAGTAAGAAACACTGAGGTCAGTGCCAAGACTGAACAAAGCCAACAGATGCTCGGCCTTTGAGGGAGGAGAACACTGCGAGCTCTCCTTCGCCTTCCTTTTGATTTGCTATTCAATTAAGAAAGAAAAAACATTGGAGAGGATCAGTGAGTAGAAATCTAATTGGAAAAAAAACAGAACCAGTTCACACAAACAGGAAGTGTGGTGTGCTGTGAGCTGGTTGGCTGCTGCTTCATGGCCTTTTAAAACGACAGCGCGTGTTCTAGACCCAGTGTGCATCTCCTCCTGCCTCCGTTCTTAACCCTCGGTTCTTAGGCTTAGCTTCCCGGGGGTCAGAAGAACAGGGCTGAGCACAAAGGATGCGGGGATAACATCTGCATTCTTTGCTTTTCTGACATCTTTCATATCATGTCTTCCTTGGGAAACGTTTGCTTGCAAAGGATAAAAATCCACCCAGAGGTGCTAAAACAAAAGGGAAATTTATTAGAGCAGCAGATTCTGGGGCAGGAAGGGCATTTAGGTTTGTGCCTGGCCCCCACCCCATCAGCATCACAGGATCAAGGATTCAGTTGTGACGCTCCAGCACTCTCTCTGGCCCTTGAGTCTCTGCCGCTGATGATTTCTTCTGGTCTCCCTCTCTCCTGTGTCTCACATACAGAACACGTAGCCACCTTGAAACAATACCTTCAGCCTAGAGCCTTCATTTCCTTCCATATGGTCTACTGCCTACCACCAGCTCATCCTGCCTTTCAGATCTTCAGTGCCATATTCGTGGCAATGAGCAGAGGATTGGTCTAATCTCTCCCTCCTTTTCTGTAAAGATAGTGACACTAATAGTCCCCTTGTCTAGAATTTCTGTGAAGACTGAAATCAGTTAGTGTTGCTTAACTCAAACAACTCTCTGCCTGTGCATAATTAGTGCTCAAACCTGTGGTTATTACCACTGTCCTTTTTATTATTCAGTGGTCCTTGTGCAAAGAGTTGTGCGATCAGATGTTTTCCAGACTACCTCAAAGAGAAAGCAACAGGCATAGAAAAAGCTTTTTTTTTCCTTCTCTGGAAGAACTAATATGAGTACTTGATAAGTAAGATCTTTGTAAGATATTTTGTAATGTTCAAAGTATTGTTCCCCACACACATTTCATTCGATTCCCCTAATATCCTGTGGTATTGTTAAGACTGTTCAATAAGGGTTCGAAACTTAGGTACTGAGAGGTTAAATATTGCCTGTGGGTACATCGTCCGAGGGATGGAGCCCAAATTCACATCTGGTCTCAAGGCTAAATCCTGTGTGTTTTCAACTTCATCAGAGGTGGAAGGTTTCATAACTGATTATGTTTCCCTTTGTACCTTGGCTGCTAGGAAGCTCAAGCTAAGTATGATGCCCACATTCAGCACTCTCCTAACCGTGGTTATTAGTATGTTTCTTATATCCCATGGATGAAGGAGCCTGGTAGGCTACAGTCTGTGGGGTCACAAAGAGTCAGACACAACTGAGCAACTTCACTTCACTTCACTTATATCATCATTAAATGAAGTTCTT
Organism: Budorcas taxicolor; assembly: GCF_023091745.1. Taxonomy (NCBI): domain Eukaryota; kingdom Metazoa; phylum Chordata; class Mammalia; order Artiodactyla; family Bovidae; genus Budorcas; species Budorcas taxicolor. The sequence continues at coordinate 112,153,896 of NC_068914.1, forward strand.
AGATATGGTAGGTTTACTTTTGCATACGTGCCTCTATTCCAGGTAGGTGAATCATGCTCTCCCAATGCATTCAGAAGTGATGAGGATGAGTTTGGCTTGTAGAACATAGTGGTTTCTGTTCGTAGGAGATGGCAAGCTCTGGTGGATGCAACCTGGACTGTCTGCCTTTCTGCAATCTGGGTCTCCTTTCCAGACTCCATGTCAGGGGTCTCTGCCCATCTCTTTCCAAAGAGAAGAGGTTCCCTCCTTCCTCCCTAGGCTCTCTCTGCTTCCCTCTGATAGCCTGTGGTGAGGGGGGAGGCTTTTCTCAAAGACCCTGGCAGTGACACATGATCAAAGAAAAGTTACTTGAGACCTTTCTGAGGCTGAGATGGGGGGACAGCGTCTTTCCGGAACTCTTATTCAGGCTCAACCCTTTGAAGGTTTTAAACTTGCCACCAACAAACCAAAGCGTATTATGGGAAGGGCTGATATGTGTCTGGGTGGAGTCTGATGATTTTCTTGGCTTTTGTCTCCCGGTTCTCAGCAGGGGTGTTGCTTAGGGTACCCAGTCAAACATCTCACATAAGATTCTAGATTCTTCCAGAGTTCCCCTTTCCGTAGACAAGAGGCAGACTTGCCTGGCCTGACTCCTGACTCCAGCCCTCTGCATGGCGCCCCCTCCGAGCCTCTGTTTGCTGATCTGTGACCTGGGGGTAGTGTCACATCCCGCAAGAACTGTGATTAACAGCCGGCAGTACTAATAACGCTGATAACAAGGGCAGTGGCACTTGGGGAAGACTCTTCTTGGGGTGTGAGAATACAAGCTAATGCTTCTTGACTGCTCGCCATATCTCAGATGCAGTGGTTAGCACTTGGTGTGTTTTATTTAACTCACAAATGCCTCACAACAGCAGATGAGAAAACAGAGAGGTTAACAATTTGCCCAGAGTCACACAGCAAGTACGTGGCAGACGCAGGACCCAAAGATGAGTGGAAGGCACTAGCTCAGACCATGGTGTGCATTGGGTCTCTCTGCCTTTCCCCAGGGACCCTGCGGCCAGCAGCCTGTCTTCTTTGTGGGCTAACGCTTGTCAGCAGGGCGGCCAGTGCCTCCCCTTGTTCCTCTTTCTCTGACCCTCTTCCACTTGTTGCTCTTTTTTCTCCTTCAGTAAAAACCCAGCCTTGACCTTCACAGGCTGTGTGAGGGGCTGGTTTTCCATTAGAGGTGAGCTGGTGATCACTTCTCCTCCCTTCAGGGGGCTGGTCTTTCTGAGGGAGCCAGTTTACAGTTGGTTGAGACACAAACGGTCTGTTTACAAAACCCGAGGTTGTTAGCAGATGAAATGCTCATCCCCCCACCAGACAAGGTGGCGTTCAGACCCTTTGAGCCTGGGGCAGTTTCCACCTTAGAGCACCTGCTCGGGGGCCCCAGTCCCCCTCCCCCCAGGGATGGGGACACCTCACTGGCTCAGCAGGTGGCCTGCGGGCATCTGACCAGAGAAGGCAAAGGCGCTTGTCTGACTCTCGCTTTCCATCTCCTTGAGGTTTGCCGAATCAGTCCTGTTTGTAATCTAGATGAATCCTATCCCCCAAGCCCCTCTAACAGACTTCCGACACACCCATCCAGTGGCGCTGTCTCCTGAGCGCTGCCTCAGTACCCCACCTTATGGAAAGCAGCTGCCCCTTTGAGGGCTGGCCTATACCAGGCACTGCAGCACGGTTGACCGAGCCTCACCCCCCAACCCGGGGAACCACCCCGTCAGCCCCGTTACAGACAGTGCGGCCTGTGACCTCCCTGCCGAGGGGCCTGTGGGTCCCCTCCGGGATTCTGTCTGTGAGCCCTGCTGATGCCAAGAGGCTCGCTCAGCCTGTGGCCTGCAGCCAAATGGGAATTGACTCTTCTCCCTCCCCCGATGCTCACCCTTGATAAATCACTCCCTGTTTTAGTGGTATTGTTAGAGCCAAAATAAAGCCTCCTTGGAGGGCCGCATGTATCTGCCTTTGGCTTATTGCTGGAACCTCTGGTATGGAGAGAAGTGCCCCCAGGAGGTGGTGAATCCTATAAAATCGCCAGGGGTGCAAATTGGGCTCTGGGGAAAGGGTTGTCTCGGCTTCTCTGCCCCCCTACCAGTGTCCCCAGCTGCAGTGACCTCAGCCAGCCCTCCTTGGAAAGGGGCTCCCTCCTGTCCCATTAGAGCCCAGAATACTGAGTGAGTGTATCTGGGTGGTTTTCTGCATCTCTTTCCAGAGAGAAAATGTTATATGAAGTGAACTCTGTTCAGCCTTAGAAAGAAAGGAAGTTCTACATGGCTCCATGCTACGAAGTGGATGAACCTCATTGTGCTACGTGCAATAAGCAGATGCAAATACTGCATGATTCCACCATATGCTGGGCCTGGAGGGGTCAGATTCATAGAGACAGACGGCAATGTGGTGGTTGCCAGGGGCTGGAGGACGGGATGAGGAGTTAGTGTTTAATGGGGACAGAGTTTCAGTTCGAGATGATGAAAAATGTCTGGAAATGGGTGGTGGGGATATAACTGTCCCTAATGCCACTGACCTGTACACTTAAAAGTGGTTAAAATGATCAATTTTGTGTATATTGCACCACAGTTAAAAAAAAACAAAGACAACCCAGGTGGTTTTCCACCTATGTCACTTCCCAGGGAACTTGTGCCATGTGGAGATGTTTGTTCTGCAGAGTGCAGGGTTTAGGAGCCATCAAGGGACCTCCTCGGGCCTCCTTCCTGCACCTTCAAGGCCTTGTGTCAATCTCCCAGGCTGGTCTTTGCTCAGAACCATCGCTGGAGAGCTCACCCGGTCGTTCTCTCCTCCAGTGGAGCCGAGGTACAGAGCCTTAGAGTGAGCTACTATGCTCAGTCCTGTCATTTTCACAGATTTCTGGAGACCCAGAGAAGCTTGCCTGGATCAACACAGCATGTTAGGGAGGAGCTGACAGTGAAATCCAGAGTGCGCAGTTAGCGTTGGATTTCATAAACAATGAATAATGTCTTAGTATAAGTATGTCCCATGCAGTATTGAGGACATGCAGTAATTATCTGAAATTCCAGCTTCACCAACTCTATGTATTTTCTTTGCTAAATCTGGCAAACTGACCTGAGAGGCAACCCAGATCTCATTCTCCCCAAGTCAGAGCTTCATGGCTGGCAGCTGGGGGCGTGCAGAGGGGGAGGGCATGGGGAACACAGGCTTGTGTCAGACTCTGCTGATAACCTGTGTGACCTTGGGCAAGATACTCAGCTCTTGAGCCTCAGTTCCATGTCTTAAAATGTGGATAATAACAGCAGCCTCCTTATGAAGTGGTAAAGGATTAAATGATTATACCTATGACTGAACAACTTCACTTTCACTTTTCACTTTCATGCATTGGAGAAGGAAATGGCAACCCACTCCAGTGTTCTTGCCTGGAGAATCCCAGGGACGGGGGAGCCTGGTGGGCTGCCGTCTATGGGGTCGCACAGAGTTGGACATGACTGAAGCGACTTAGCAGCAGCAGCAGCATGAAGCCCTTAGCACAGTCAGCATTCAATTAGTGGTAATGCTTCAGTTATTCTTGATATTTTCCTTCCTTTGTGAATGAAAGATAACCATTTACTCGATGAACGTTCATCTGTGGAGCCGAAACTGGAAAACACTGGTGTGAAGATCCGGCTCCTGTCCCGTCCTTGGGGAAATCAGTGAACCTCTCTGGGTCTCAGTTTCTTCAGCTCTAGATTGGATTAGATCGTTCTAAGGTGCCTTTCAAATTTAGAAGTGTAAATTCTACCTCAGCAAAGCTGTTAATAATAATCTTCTAAAATTCCAAAGTGGTCCTCCCTTGTGTCTGCACAAGGCACACACTGGGTTTTCTCATATAATGCTTGAAACCAGGTGCAATAGCGGGGGTCTTTTCCCTACGTGGCTAATGAGTCTCAGGACTCAGAAAAGCTAAGTAACTTGCTCAGGGTCACACAGCTATTATGTGACAGAGTCTGGCTTCCAACCTTGGCCTCCTCATCCTCCCATTCTTACCATCCTGATCCCTTACCCTCAGGGATCAACTTCTTTGGAGGAGGTGGAGAGCAGGCAGGGTCCCAGAGCTGTGGTTTCAGGCCATGTCTCCCTGGATGGATTATTCTTGGGCAGGTTCACCACTCACCAGACTGCAGCAGATTTGGCTGGGTAAGTCTGTATGGTGCCCATGGGACATAGAAGTAGTGTATGGATTATCTTCCCTATTGCTTTGCTGCTGCCATCTTGAATAATTAGAATGGAACTGGAAAACAGAGACCTCTTAGCCTTTAAGTCACTGAAGCCATTTTTATCTATCCCTTAAGCCAGTGAAGTAGGATTGGCAAAAACAGTGCCTATGATAAAGGCGTTGCTCAGCGAGGCCTCTGTCAACCGGAGGACAGGACAGAAAACAAATATGCCCCTTTCCCGCCTGGCATTGCAAGTAATTGCATACTTCATAAGGGGTTCTTAGTGTCTCATCTAGAATCCTCAGCAAAATATGTAACCAGACACTGTTTAGTCCTTTGCTTTAGGTCCAGCTGCAAAGTTCAAAGGAGTCTTTGTCCTTTTCATTATCTAGACAGACCATTCAGAAGTTGGGTTTTGGGTTGTGGGTCTCTGCTGACCCACAAAGACCATACAGTACATCCCTTTGGGTGCAGAGTCCAAGGTTAAAGTAGACACGGGACCTGCCCCTCTGAGTGTTCTAAGAGAAAACCAGGGCAGCTGGATTAAAATGGAAACCTAAGGGGCTTTTAATTAAAAGTCTGTGGTATAGACCAGAGGCCAGGGAGGTACCTGCTATGAAACTAAAAATGGACCCTTTCCACAAAGCAAAAGGGAGAATCCCAGAGATGATGGGCCACTGGGGGCTGGAAAACAAGAGAGACCACACTCGTCTGCCTTCCGTTTCCACATGCCACACCCTGCCCTCCAAACAGAGGAGTTCAGCAGCCCTGCTCCAGAAGGGGTTTTTCTGGAAAGGGCAGTCCAGGTGTACTGGTGCCATAGGCTAGGATGGGTGGGGTGTGCTAGGGTTTGAGAGGCCTCAAAGTTTACTTGTAACCCTGCCGTAGGGCTGAGACATTAGAGTGTAATTTCTCAAGATGTTTCCAGATACATGTGTTTTAACTGGATTTAGATAAGTGTGATCTGAATCCACTGCCTAATGAACCCCTGAGCCAGGTTTAAGATCTCTGAAGATATCTTAGCTTTAGAGATCTGAGCCTTGAAGTAAGCAGCTGCTCTCAGTCCTGTCGTTTTTCACAGGAGATTCCTGGAGACCCAGAGAAGAACCGGGTCTAGCAGAACAGAGGGCCCTGAAAGACTAGGATGTGGGGGCAGATAAATTTGGATAATGGATTAAGGAAGATATTAGGGACAAGTCTAGAACATGTCAAATAGTGTAATTCGGAAGGATGGTTTTGTCCACTTGGCAGTTTTGTCTGGTTCACCAAGCTGCCTTAGGTCACCAGTGTTATTTTCAATTGGTAGGTCTCTAGGGATCTAGAAGGAAACAGGTTATTTATTTTGCCTCCCCCCAAGGGATGATGTAGTCATGGAAATAAATTACATTATTAGAACCTTCTAGAAGGGGTGGTACCTACTCCCTATCCCTGAGGGTTCCTAAGATCTTGATGGATGATATTTTGTGTTATACTCCTCAGGAGCTGACATTCCAGATCCTTTAAGGTCAATCTGTTCCTGGCTCATCCCAGTCAACCTTCTGAGGAGCAATAGATGAGTTAATCTAACTGGGAGCTGACATCAACGCTGGGGAAGTGGTCTTTCCCCCCAGGTGACTGAAACTTGTTCCTCCAAGCACAACAAAGCAGGGCTATGGAGCCCATAAGAGGGTCAATGGGAGTGTGTGGGGCTCAGAACCTCAGGACTCTCAGGAAGCCGGTTGCCCACTCCTTGACGTGGTGTCTTGGATGATGGTGGAGTGGAGGTGATGAGACTGGACCAGTCAGCCCACATCTCTACATGCTGCTGATGTTCTTCGATGCTGGCTTTTCCTTTTTTCAAATTTTTATTTATTTATTTTTGGCTGTGCTGGGTCTTCGTTGCTGCACAGACTCTTCTCTAGTTGCAGAGAGTGGGGCTACTCTCCAGTTGCAGTGTGTCTCATCGTGGTGGCTTCTCTTGTTGTGGAGCACGGGCTCTAGGGTGCTCAGGCTTCAGTAGTTGCAGTGAGTGGTTGCAGTTCCCAGGCTCTAGAGCACCGGCTTAGTAGTTGTGGCACATGGGTCTAGTTTCTCCTCGGCATGTGGACCAGGGATCCAATCTGTGTCTCCTGCATCAGCAGGCGGATTCTTTACCACTGAGTCACCAGGGAAACCCCTCAGTGCTTGTTGAGTGAATGAAGAAGTCAGTGTGCTTTCATAATCATGTTTAGACAGAAATCTACACTCAGGACCCAAGGAGGAACTCTTTTGTCCTCCAGTCTTCTTCATTCGGTCTCATTCAGTAGGCATTTATTGAGCATCTGTTACGTGCCAGGCAGGGTTATAGGTATGGCAGTGAACACGTAAGCAAGCTCTTGGACTGCACAGAGCTTGTGGTGGACGAGCAGACGGGCACAGAATCACGAGAAGTGCTGGGATGGAGGAGGAGCACAGGGGGCCCTAACCTGCCCAGGAAAGCTGTCCCGGGAAGCAACCTCTTAGCCTCTGCCTGACAGGTGAGTTAGGGGTGGGCAGGCAAAGAGGGGAGGGAGGAGTAGATCCAGCCAGAAAGTCAAGCCTTCTGGCAGGTGTTGGAGTAAAATCTAGTATTAAAAGAGCTGATGGCCTGTAGACATAGCATGATTTTAGAAAACCATGTCAACAATAATAATGGCTGCAGTTTCTCACTGCTCTCTGTCAAGAGCATTTCCACCACCCTTTCACGGGCTGTGGGTCTAATTAGTCAGGTGTTTCCTTTAGAAACAGAGATTGTCATCAGTCACTGTTCTGAAGGAGGTCTTCGCAGGAACTCATTTGCAAGTCTCTTCACACTTGGCCTTAAAACTTTCCCAGAGCTGTGAGGACGTGTCTGTCAAAGCCCCGAGGAACTGTGCTGGATTTCAGACTGAATGATAAGAGGAAGTCAGACGTGCCTGCAGTCAGCAGACACGCCAGCTCATAGCACTTCTCAGTCTCTGTTCAGAATCTGGAATAATCAACTCCAAACTCCTTTAAAAAAAAAAGAAGAAGAAGAAAACAAAAAGGAGAGTCCTGAGGTTAGTTTGCATCAGCTCTGAGTTTGTCGTCTTTTAAAAGCAAGGAACTGGAGTAGGAATCTCAGACACAAGCCACCCATCCCTCTGAGGTTAGCGTGATTTCAGCATCCCTGGACTTGTGTTTTAAAACTGGTGTCCTTCATAGTGCTGTGCATTTTGCAGTGTCCCTGTGGAAAGTGCTAGCTACAGTGTGCTATTTTCGCCCTGGTTCAATTCAACATTGGTGGTGGTGATTTAGTCACTTAAGTCCTGTACGACTCTTTGCAACCCCATGAACTATATATAGCTCGTCAGGCTCCTCTGTCCATGGGATTTTTCAGGTGACTTTCTAGTTTGGGTTACCATTTCCTTCTCCAAGGAATCTTTCCAAGCCAGGGATTAAACCTGCATCTTCTGCTTGGCAGGCAGATTCTTTACCACTGAGCCACCCTCAACTCTACATTAGAGACCCCTGAAGTCCTGTCCCCAATGACTTGAACATCCAGAGATCTCATCCCTGCCCAGGAAAGCTTGCTCCCCTCTCTCCTCCTGGGGAGGGAGGGGGCGATCACTCTTACACTTGCTGGAGGGAATGAGGAAGAGGATGAAGGGACGATGGCCATTAAGGAAGGCAGTGGACAGAAAAGGACAAGGTAGACAGCCAGCATCTTTCTCCCTCCTCAAGGTCCAGTTAAAGCAATACCATCCTTGCTTTTGGGTAACTGTTAGAAGAGAAAGTGTGGCTTAAAAAACAGTGGAATCACAATTAAAACATAAGAATAAAGCTGGAAAAATACACCAAACGTGAATAATACACCAAAACATGGATAATTATCATCTCTGGTAAATGGAAGTTTGGGGGATTTTTGTTTTTCTCTTATTGTTGACCTCTAATTCTTCCTTTTAGTTTTTAGAATTGTTTTAAATATTATAGCAGGAAAGAAAAAAAGACTGAAAAAGAGTCATAGAGGCTGGGATAAGGTGGCAGAGGCACCAGACACATGGCTGAAATGACCACTAGACCAGGGCAGTCTAAACTTTCCTTCTTTTCAACTTGCTGTCACCTTGAGTAACGACTCTTTGAACTTCAGCTTTCTCTTCTGTGCAGTAATGCTTGTGACTTCTGTCTGGATCATCTTATCAGTTGTTGTGATGCTCAAGGGTTATTAGGGGGACCTGGTAAATTAGGAGAGATTGTATATATGAAAAGATCATTTTGATCCAGTAATTAGGTACTGAGGATTTAAACTGTTTCTTCAGTGATTTCCTGGAATCATTTGTTAAGAATGCAGATTCCTGGGCACACAGTGGATCTCTGGCACAGATTGAATCGCTAGGAGAATGACCCTGGCATGTGCATTTTTAACAATCACATACATGCCCCCTTTGCCTGCCCTGTGGATTCTTGTGTTCATTAAAGTTTTAGATTTTAAGGAATTCTGGCCTTTTAAAGGAAACAGTGTCATAGCAGGAACATGAGACATGGAGATGCAAAACCATACGGTCTGCACGATAAGATAACTTGTGCATTTGTGTGTCCAGAGGACGCTCATAAAACTGGGGAAGGGAAATCTACAAAGGGTAGATCGGATGTAGAAAGACTGAGAGGACAGGAGCCATGGGGCATCTGGCTGGGGGGTTCCAGGGGGAGCAGGGGCCCAGAGGTGGGGGGATGTCCTCCCCTCTCCTGGCCTTCCTCTCTGGCTCTGTGTGTCAGGCTGCTGGGGTGATTTTTCACTCTCTGGTGCCTGATTTCCACCTCCCCGCCATGGCTGGGTGCTCTAGGTAGCACTAGGCTGGCAGTACAAAGTGGCCCCTGGTTCCCTAACCTGCTGGGCTGGCTGTTGTCAGATGACAGCAGAGCCACTCCAGAAACAAAGGCAGCACCACGGCCTGCCTTGTGGGCCTTGGACGCACTGCTTTGCTTCTAGTAGACTCTGAAAGCTCCTCTGCTTCCCCGCTTTCTCCACTCATTCGAGAGGCAGCATGGCATCATGGGCAGCGCACTCAGGAGCTACCTGCCTGGGTTGGGATCCTGTCTCTGCTACTCACTCACTCACTTTGTGACCCAAGACCAGCTCCTTAACCTCTCTGTCCATGTGGCCTCTTGTCACAGAGAGTTGTCATAAGGATTTTCACTGAGATAACCCCACAAAAGCCTTGTCACAGGGCTTGGCACATAGGGAGGGCTCCGTGACTGTTGTTGCTTAGTCGCTCAGTCGTGTCCACCTCTTTGCGACCCAATGGACTGCAGTATGCCAAGCATCACTGTCTCTCCCTGTCTCCCAGAGTTCAAACTCATGTCCATTGAGTTGGTGCCATCCAACTGTTTCATCCTGTTAACTGCTGATAACAGTTATCAGCTGGTCTTCCAATAACCATTTATGGAATACCTATCACACTAGGTATGGCTGCTGCTGCTAAGTTGCTTCAGTCGTGTCCAACCCTGTGCAACCCCAGAGACGGCAGCCCACCACTCTCCCCCCTCCCTGGGATTCTCCAGGCAAGAGTACTGGAGTGGGCTGCCATTGCCTTCTCCGTCACTAGGTATGGAGGAGGGGCTAGAAGCATGATATGATTGAGCACATACACACACTAGAAGCATGAGGAGCTCGTGGTCTGGGGCCTGAACAGGTGTGAGACAACTTCCTGTGACATGGTGTGATGTAGTGTGTCAGGACACAGGTGGCACAAAGCATGGAGCAGCTGCCTCATCAATTGGTCCAGAGGAGGAGACCCTTGGGCTGGGCCTTGAAACAGGTAGGGGCAGAATGGTATGTGTTGAAGGAGGCATGCATCCCAAGCAGAGGGAAGAGCTGTGAAAAACCCGCCTAGGGTGTGACATCCTCACTCGTCGTCTGCTCTGCTTGCAAAGAAATGGGACAGGAGGGCCTCTTTTGAGGGGGAGGCTGCACTGGATTTTAGTTGCAGCATGCAGGATCTTTGTTGCATTGTGCAGATCTGTTGTGACACACAGGCTCCAGAGTGTGAGGGCTCAGTAGTTGGGGTGCTTGGGCTTAGTTGCTCCAAAGCACGTGGGATCTTAGTGCCCTGACCAGGGACCGAACCGGCATCCCCTGCATAGCAAAGTGGATTCTCAACTGCTGGACCACCAGGGAAGTCCCAGGACAGGAGAGCCTCTTGATCACTTGTTTTCTGTCTCACTGGAGGCCACCAGTTGAATCCAAGGCCACCCTGGAGCAGACAGAGGGTGCAACAGTTCCCTGGAAGGACTCTCCTGGCTCCGGGGTTACAGCTGCCAGTAGAGTCCCAGCCTGCAGGCACCCTGTCCCAGGTGTGGGATGGTCACCCTTGCAGAAGCACCTTGGCAGCCCCAGTGTCAGTGCTGGTACAGGGCTGAGCATCTTCTCTCTGACCCACAGCAGCTGTTCAGCATCCTTCTGTGTATGGCCCTCTGCTCTTCGTTTACAAGCTGTCTTCCTGGGGCCAGTCTTTGCTGCCTCTCTCCCCGACCCCTTCATCCTGTTTGTACGGTGACTGTGTCTCCTCTAGCATTCCAAGCCAAAGAGCACAAACTAACCAGAACCTTCTTTGGAGGGTTGGTTTGCTGCTTGCATGGGCTTTGGAGAAGTGGAGGGCGGACATACCCATCACCCAGACTCGGCTGACCTCCACCTTGAAGACAAGTACAGCCCAAACAGTTACTCGCCCCCCACCACCAGCAAACCAAACAGGAAGTTCAGTCCATAAGGAAACCAAAGCCAAAAGGAGTGTGCCAAAGAGATTTCATTATTTCCCAGGGTGTATGGGCCAGTGGCACTCTTTTATACTTCAGCTTTAGAGGGGGAGCCCTGCTTGGCTTGGAAGTGTCAAAAAGACAGACCTTAAAGAGAGGCTTTTCCAAGTTTTTTGGGGGGGAATGAGGAGAAGGGAATCTGGTACCTCCTGTGCAGTACATGGGAGTTCAAACTATCACTCAGAAGGCCCATCTTATTATAGAAGAGTGAGCAAGCTGGTATGAATCCCTGCACCCCCTGCCTGCCAGCGCCAAGACTCGGGCCAGAACTGGACTCAGTGTTCTTGTCTGTCAATCAGAGATGAGCTTACCCTCCTCTCTGGGTTGAAGAAGGGACAGGGGAAATACACCAGGTTTCTAGCCCTAAGAAAAGGTTTCCAAACATTGGTTCACTCCCTACCCTTCCCCAGGGTGATGACTGTGCCCAGTAATGATTCCAGAATGTAGTTTTAAATGAGACAGTGGCTTTCCCCCATGGAGCGTTCATTCACCAAATGGTTTAGAGTGAAGCCTGCCCGTGGAGGGTTCAGTTGTGATGACGGCTGTGGAGCCTGCCCCTGGGGTCTGGCAGCCGGGCCATGACTCCAGCCTTTGCTGGACTGTTTGGTGATGGCAGATCTGTCCCCATTTGACTCTGGCCTAGGGCAGGAGAAAACAGAGCCAGCTCCCTGGCTCTGCTCTGTTCCTCCAAGGAGATAATGGAACCGCTGGTGGCCAGAAGTTCTGTTCTGATGGCACCTCCTGTATCAGGGGTCAGGGAGTGTTGGGTCATGTCCATGCTATGTAAGGCCTCCCAGGGTCAGTGACTTCCTGGCACAACCCAGGCTGTGCTCATAGCATGCTCTGTATTGGCCCACATGCTGGAAGCCAGCAGGGCTTTTCCTGCACACTTGCAAACCGTCGAAAGATGAACCTTAAAGACCTTCCAGCCTTGGACTGGGTCCCGGCAGGAGGTCTAGACTATGGCATGCTTTCACAGCTGTTTTAACCCCAGGGGCATCTGTATGTGGCCTGATAACCAAATCACTGGACTTTTGCTTACTTTGAAAACATTCCTCTTTCTCATTTGAAATCAGCCTTCTTCCCCCATCTCTTTTCCCTTCTCCAAACCCACCCTCCAAGGGGTCAGGGATGGGAGAGACACCAGGATGGGGGCTGGGCGAGAATATCTGTCACCCGCACTACCAGATAATAAAACACCTCTTGCTGTTTCACCGGCTGAAATCACCTGGTTCCACTGTCCCTCAAGTCAAAGCGCTGGGATCAATCCTGACCCCTTTGTTATCAGTGTCGCGGTGTCCCTAGGGCATTTGCTGAATCCGGGCAGTTGACGTCATCTATCAATAAATACCCTCTGTCTCTAGCGTCTCTTTGGCTTCCTCCATCCCCACTTGCTACTCACTTACAAGACCAGATGGCAAAACAAATGGTGATTTATTTTGCAGGGACATGAAGAATTGGAAGCTAATTTTCTTTCTAGAATTAAGTATTTATTAAGCATTTTTAAAGCCCCTATTTCCAGACACATTATCCATAGAAAAGGTATTAGCCCTGTATTCTGAACTTGACATGTACCATCTCGTTTAATCCTCTCTGTGTACTCTTGTGTGGCAGGTGTTACCAGCCCCATGGGAGGTGGGGAAACTGAGGCCCAGTCTGGGATTTCCCCTGCCCCCTGCCAACCCACCCCTCGACTCTAAAGTGTGTGCCCCTTCCACAATGCTGTGCTGCCCTCAGGCTCTTCAACTAGGTGATGTAGGTGAGAAGTATGTTGCACGTAGGTGTAGAGGGCACAAGGCCAGACTTTGATTTTTGTTTGATGTAAGCTGTCCAGATCACACAGGGAAACAATCTCCAAATCGATTCAAGATTGCTGAGTGGAACAGAAGAAAGAGAAAAGGGGGGATGTCCCTAAGGCCTTTGTGGGAGGGAGTAACATGGACTGTGGATGTCAAAAAAGGGCCCTGCCTGCTGTGGGGGCACCTACGAATTCAAAAGGCACCCCTCCTGCACCCCAAGCCTGCCCACCTAGCAGGATTGAGCCCGAGCCTGGGTCACGTGGCAGTAACAGCAGCTAACGCTTTAGCACATGCTGGGTTTCAGGCATTCTTATGAGCATTTTACCTATTCTGTGAGGTTGGTTCGACCGACTGCTATTCCCACATAACAGATGAGGAAATTAGGCTTAGAGAGGTGAAGTAACTTCGTCACTTGGCTCAAACCCTGAGAGATTGGCTCTTATCTCCACTGGCTCTGAGAGGAGGAACTCTGCATTTGAGACTGGAAGCTAGGAAAGGTGGGCTTGGCAGTGGAATGGGGACAGGATTTCTTTGAAAAGCCAGCTGGAGGTGATTTGAGCTGGAGATGCTGTGATGTCTGCTCTCCAGGGCCACCACTGGTGAGGGTGAAGGCCTCAGTAAGTGTTCGTGGGGCTGCCAGGATGCAGGCTCAGGCCCGTCTCCACCTCTCCAGCTCTTTCTGCAGCCCTGGCTGGGCCCAGCTCCTTGGAAAAATGCAGCAGGGCTTCCAGTGCATGCACCAGTAGCTCCCAAGACAAAGAGAGTGGAGGGCTGGAGGGCCTGCTTGCAGAGTGACCTGACTAGTGCTGCTGCCAGGAGGAGCCCAGGGCATGCTTGTTCAGACCCGGCTTGCAAAGGGACCAATGACTTCACACCTCTCTATAGAAATGGACCTGCCTTTTCTGTTATTTTTATTTTTTTTAGTTTCAAAGCAGTTGGAAATCCCAACCCCCCAAACCAGAACCAGGTCAGTTGATTTCAGGATCTGGTGTTAGGTCCGCTCTGCACAGGAGAGAGGTCCCTCCTGAGGAGCCAGTAATTCCAGGCCCTATGTAGGCAGGGGATGGATGATGTTCATTTACCTCTCAACCCCAGACCCATTTTAATGGCAACTAGACTGGGCTGTGGGCAGTGGATGTCCCGGAGTCTGGCGGAACCTGGACACACCGCAGTGCCTTTCCCAGAGGCGAGGACATGGAAGAGGTGGGTGACAACTCACCTTCAGATATTTGGAGGTGGAGGTTCCAGCAGGACGTTCCAGGGGCAATGACCAGTGGGCAGGTGAGAACATGCTTCTTGCTTCCCATGAATCCCACCCTCTCCAAAGGCCTCCCTACAACATGGCCAACCAGGTGGCCCTGAAAGCCTGCATGGAAGGAGCTTTCCATGTGGAAGGAACAGGAAGTTCAGCCACTCTGAGATGAGTTCAGAGGAAGGAGGAAGTTAGAGGGGTGAATGATGGAGGACAGGCAGGAGGAAGCGAGGCAGGCAGGAGGGAAGCCATCTTGCAAAGGAGGATGCTGGGAAAGAGGCCGGAGACTCGAAAGTTCGCTCAGTGAAAGCCGGGCCTGGCAGAGCCGGAGCTGCGCCCTGAAGGCGGCCAGCTTAGCCCCTTGTATTTCCAGATGTTTCTGGTTAGACGTTCCTATAAAACTCGGAGAAAATGCCCCACCCTTCTGGATCCTGGCCTGTTCGAAGAGCACCCAGACTGACTGTGCTGTAGCAGAGACCAGAGCAGCAGTGAGGCTGGCAGCGGGCTGGGCCCCCACATCGAGGGCGTCCCTGGAAGCCGCGTGGACGGCTGTGCGCTGGCACGAGACCCAGCTCTGTGGCTGTGACCCCTCGCCCTGAGCTGGCCGCGGGGGCGTGCTTTGTAGAGACTGGCTCTGCTCTGCTCATGTGATCGCTCATGGAAGCCGGGGTCTCCCTAAGCTCAGAGGTGTAGATATGCTAGAAGTCGTGTGTAAACCACCCTGAAAATCTCTTTCTTTTACAAACTCCAAGGAGAAAGGCGGCCATCCCCGTGCTGTGTGAGGCTTCGGATTGCCCCACTTGATTAAAACAAAATGTGGCTTCAGGGGACAAGGCACAAACCACACCCTGTGGCCTCCAGAACTGAAACTGGTCCTGGGGAAGAAAATCTGATTTCTCAAACCAGTTATTGATGATCTTTATTGAACATGCTGACTAGAGGATAAATTATGAGAATGGTTGAAACTGCTTAGTAACTTCAGGAAGAGAATTTCATCAGTGCTTCCTTCCTTAGAGCTTGGTTCATTAATTATTGCCCTGGTGTTTTCCATGCACCCAGAAGTCATGCCGGCCCCTCCGAGGTAGATCTGGGCTGTGGATTAGCCTGTGTGCTTCAGGCTTTTCCTGATGGGAATGGCTTAGGGTCATAAATAAAGTGAACCAGCCACAGGTCAGCGTGGGGGTGTCTAGCTCAAGGCTGAAGACCCTGCTCCAGAACTGGGCCACTAGGGTTGAATCACAAAGTGTGGGTCTTGAGATAAGTGTTGGAGCACCCTGAGCCTAAGTGTACTAGTCAGTAAAGTGGGGATGACACTTCTAGGTTGTCCTGGGGATTCAGTGAGATGGTGGCTGTCCAGTGCTTAGCAGGATACCTGGCACATGGCAGGTGCCTAGCCTTCCCATCCCATTACTGGTCAGGTACTGCCACTCTATCCCTGTGGCACCTGGGCACATTTTCCACAGAACAGACCATGCTCCAGACACAAAGGTCCAGGTCACAGTGGGGAGGGCTGATCTGTGTCAAAAAAGCAAAGCCAGACTGACAACCTTGGAAAATTGCTTAACTTTCCGAGCCTCAGTTTCCTTATCTGTTAAATGGAGATGTTAGGTTGCATCTCACAGAGTTATCAGAATCAGAGGTAAAATGAGGTAGAGTCCCAGCATAGTGGGTCTCGGTCTGCTTTTGTTATCAATGGTGACTCCATATTTGACCAATGGCCTCCTGCTGTCAGTCTGGTTCTGGTAATCCATGACCTCGTTAATGGATGCAGAGGTTCCCATGGTCGTAAAGAGGCAGGAATCCTCACATTTCCATTTATGTCTCAGTACTCTGGGTCCCAGGCAAGGGTCCATCACCACACAGAACCTGGATTCCTATCCGTGGTCTTCCTGGTCTACCCCTGTCCACATAGCTGATCCCCCGACTGGACCCAGCTCCTCTCCTACCCCATGACAGTTCAGTTCAGTCGCTCAGTTGTGTCCGACTCTTTGCAACCCCATGAATCGCAGCACACCAGGCCTCCCTGTCTATCACCAACTCCCGGAGTTCACTCAAACTCATGTCCATCAAGTCAGTGATGCCATCCAGCCATCTCATCCTCTGTCATCCCCTTCTCCTGCCCCCAATCCCTCCCAGCATCAGAGTCTTTTCCAATGAGTCAACTCTTCTCATGAGGTGGCCAAAGTACTGGAGTTTCAGCTTTAGCATCATTCCTTCCAAAGAAATCCCAGGGCTGATCTCCTTCAGAATGGACTGGTTGGATTTCCTTGCAGTCCAAGGGACTCTCAAGTACGCGCCAAATGTTGACCTCAGTAAATGCAACATCTGGTTTTCTTCCTTTTCCACCTGAGCCTGCAGGTGAATTTGTAGTTTTCTGTTTGGGGTCATGGACTTGTTAACAAATGGTCAGTTGACCTAGAATTTTCTAGCTCATTCTGTTTCACTCCAGACCTCATCTGGACCCTTTGCCCAGTACCTTCCTCGGGGCAGTCCAGGAGACACAGAGTGGAGGTATTCCTGTCTCTCTTGAGTCACTGTAGTTTTTATGGTTTTTCAAAAGAAAACAGAAATGGGGGAGGAAGAATCCTCCTCGCAGGTGGTTTTGCACCCTGGGCCCAGCCTAGAGAGTGCACAGAGTAGGGGGAAGTGAAAGGTGATGCCTGGGGGAGGGCAGTACCAAGGCTGTGTCCCCTGGGGAGGCTGCGGTGGCCTGTCCCTGGCTGTCGTCAGGTGCTTTTGGTCCCTGGTGCTCAAAAGCCTCCCCTGGAGGCTTCAGTCACCACAGGAAGGAGATTCATTCATGAAATCAGTCCCCCCAGGCCCTGATCCCACTTGCTTTTCTGAACCTCTCTGTTGCTTTGGCCCAGAGAATGCCACTTAGTGTATAAAAAAAGATTCCCAGGAGGCTGCCTCTCTCCACCAGTGTAATTATGCCTGTGAAGCTTCCTTTCTGGAAGGCCGGGGGGCAGGGTGCTTAGCCTCCTCTGGGCTCCGTAGGCTCATTTAGCTTGGGCAGATCACCCTGGCCCTGTCACTGGGGGCTCACAGCCTGTGCAGGGACAGCCCTGCTCCCTGTTTCTGCTGAGTCTCTGCGCTTCCAGTTCCCACCCCTGCTCCGGTTCACGTGTCCTTTTAGCCCAGCTCACAACTTCTCTCTCCAGCTTCCCAGGAACACTCCTTTCTCAGCGAAATCATTTCCTCCCAAAGAAAGGGCATTGCCTGTGCTGTCCTGTCCTCCTCCATCCTCACGCTGACCTTGTGAGACAGTGAGCTCTCAAGCATGGAGTCGTATGTCAGGGCGTATGTCATTCTTCTCAGCTGATCTTTTCCACCCCCTTTGAGAGAGGGGCTATTGCTTTGCCCATTTTACAGTTGGGAAAATAAAGGCTCAGAAAGGTTCAGAGAGCCCCATGCTTCTAAGCTAGTAGGTGCTAGGTCTGGGAATCTGATCCCAGCACACTCCTAACCCCTGGGTGAGCGCTTGTCAGCTGCCGCACTGCATACCATGTTTTCCTTTGCTCTTCTGTGTCCATCATTAGACTGCGAGATTTCTCCCTGAAGACAAACCTTATCTGGCTCTGAAGTGGCCACCCACCAGCGCCTGAGCCTTGGTTGCTTAGCCTGCACCAGCTGAGGGATTGAGGTGGAGTATGAAGCATCTGCCATAGGTGTCCCTCCTGGGCTTGGAGAACATGGCCGGGAGGTCAGTGATCTGGTGGGCAGTGGGAGAGAGGTGAGCTGACCGATCTGAAGCCCTCTGAGGGATAAAGTGGGACCTCCAGGTGATGGGCTAGGTCAGCTGAGAGGCTCTGGTACCACTGTGTGTTGTGCCTGCCAGAGGTCAGGAATCAGCGCCTTCTCCACCCACTCAGGAGTGCAGGCATATGCAGCTCAAGCTTTCTCTCTCCCACTTCTCTCTGGACTCGCCACTGTTTGGCCTCCACCCGAGAGAGACAGGGGAAGTGAAAGGACAAGTGACATCAGCCACTCTCCCTCCTTGTCAGCACTTTATGGCAGAGGTTTATGGGGAAAGTAATGTGGGGAACTTCCTCATCTCTTCATTATCACACTGGTCTTAACAGAAGATAAGTGATGCCTCCAGGACAGTCCGCTATGCAGTCCTAGTGTTTCGGGCATACAGCGAGCTATTATCACCACCACGTCAAAACTTAGATGGTCAGTGGTGTTCTCAGCCCCATTTTACAGGTGAAAATATTGAGCCACACGTCAAGTAACTTGCCCAATCTCCATAGCCAGTAAGTGATGGAGCCAAATTTTAACCCCCGGCTGTCCAGCTGCAGTGTCTGTGTTCTGCTTCTTGATGGAAACAGCTAGAAAATAAGACCTCTTTTTCCCCCCATGGGAAAGAATTTTTAACTCTGAATACTACTTGGATGTACATTAAGAGCAGCTATGGGCCAGGTGATATGCTTAGTTCTTTGCAGATTTTACCCCTACAAACCTCACGACAGCCTGTAAAGTATATGTTGATATCAGCTTCCACTTTACAGATACAGAAACCAAGTCTGGGAGGGTGGAAATGACAGTCCTGGATCATGCGGTTCTTCAGTTTTTAGGGAACCTCCATACAGTCCTCCGGGCACTGCCCGGATTCAGGTCCGGATGTGTCTGCCTGACTTCAGAGTCTGACCTCCAGTCTGTGTGTCAGGCTGGCTGAGCAGCATCCTAGGCTTCCTAGGCAGTGTAAGAAACCAAATACTCTCAATATTTGTTGAGTATTCATTTTATGGGATCAGGGAGACACTGATTTTCTGTAAAAATTCTATCCTGAAATTGAGTTACTTATTTTCTTCTTCCACTGGCCCAGTCACTGTTCTGTTCTTTTCTTTTTTTTTAGTTTTCTGCATTCTTAATTTTTTTTTAATTTTTAAATTTTTATTTGATATTAGGGTATGGTTGATTTACAAGGTTGCATTTTCAGGTATACAGCAAAGGTGTACATATATATACATTACTCAGATTCTTTCCCCATATACATTATTACAGAATATTGAATACTGTGCTATGCAGTAGGTCCTCGCTGATTATCTGTTTTACATATAGCAATGTGTATCTGTTAAGTGCACACTCCTAATTTATCTCCAACCCCAACCTTTCCCCTTTGGTAACCATAAATTTGTTTACAAAGTCTGTCTTTTTCTGTTTTGTAAATAAGTTCATTTGTATCATCTTTTTAGATTCCACATATAATTGATCTATGATTTTTGTCTTTGACTTACTTCACTTAGTATGATCATCTCTAGTTTCATCTATGTTGCTGCAAATAACTTCCATTGTATATATGTACTGCATTCTTCTTTATCCATCCATCAATGGATATTTAGGTTGCATTGTAAACTGTGCTGCAGTTAACTTTAGGGGGCGTGTATCTGTTCAAATTATGGTTTTCTCCTGATACCTGCCCAGGAGTGGGATTGCTAGATCATATGGTATTTCTAGTTTTAGTTTTTAGGGAACCTCCATACAGTCCTCCACAGTGGCTGTACCACCTCACATTCCCACTCACAGGGTAGGAGGGTTCTCTTTTCTCCACACCCTCTCCAGCGCTTGCTGTTTGTCAGCTTTTTGATGATGACCATTCTGACGGGTGTGAGGTGATACCTCACTGTAGTTTTGATTTGCCTTTCTCTGATACTTAGTGATGATCAGCATCTTTTCATGTGCTTTTGGGACATCTGTGTGTCTTCTTTGGAGAAATGTCTACTTAGGTCTTCTCATTTTTTGATTGTTTTTTTTTTTTTATATTGAGCTATATGAGCTGTTTATATAGAGATTAATCTCTTATCAGTGATATAGATTGCAATATTTTCTCTTATTCTGTAGGTTGTCTTTATATTTTGTTTATAGTTTGCAGTGCAAAAGCTTTTAAGTTTAATTAGGTCCCATTTGTTTATTTTTGTGTTTATTTTCATTACTCTAGGAGGTGAATTCAAAAAGATGTTACTGTGATTTATGTCAGAGAGTGTTCTGCCTATGTTTTCTTTGAAGAGTTTCATAGTATCTGGTCTTACATTTAGGTCTTTAATCCATTTCAAGTTTACTTTTGTGTATGATGTTAGAGACTGTTTTAATTTCATTCTTTTACATGCAGCCATCCAGTTTTTCTTCCTCAGAATTTCTCTGGCTATTTGGAACCTTCTGTGTTTCCATACAAATGGTAAAACTTTTTGTTCTAATTCTGTGAAAAAATGCCATTGGTAATTTAATAGGGATTAAATTGATTGAATCTGTAGGTTGCCTTGGATGGTACAGTCATTTTGATGATAATGATTCTTCCAATCCAAGAACATGGTGTATCTTTCCATATTTGTGTCCTCTTCAATTTCTTTCATCAGTGTCTTATAGTTTTCAGAATACAAGTCTTTTGCTTCCCTAGGTAGGTTTATTCCTGGGTATTTTCTTTTTGATGTGGGAGTAAATGGGATTGTTTCCTTAATTTCTCTTTCTGATTTTTTTGTTGTTAATGGATAGAAATGCAAGAGATTTCTGTGTGGTAATTTTATATCCTGAAACTTTACCAAATTCATTGATGAGTTCTAGTAGTTTTCTAGTTGCACCGTTACGATTTTATTTGTGTAATATCACATTATCTGCAAACAGCAGTCACTGTTCTTAAAAAATCAGACTTTTCCTAGTTCTTTACTTCAGTTTTCTTTATGGGTTCTTCAGTCAAGCCAGCCCAGGGGAATCTATGCCATGGTCCCTATTTGTTGTTGTTGTTTAGTCACTCAGTGGTGTCCAGCTCTTTGTGACACCATGGACTGTAGACTGCCAGGCTCCTCTGTCCATGGGATTTTCCAGGCAAGAATACTGGAGTGAGATGCCATTTCCTACTCCAGGGGATCTTCCTGACCTAAGAATTGAACACATGCCTCCTGCAGGTATTCTGCATTGCAGGCAGATTCTTTACTGCTGAGCCACTTGGGAAGCCCCATGGTCCCTATAGTGTATAGTAATGTAGGTCACTGGCTCCTGTTCAGCTTCAGGAATTCCACCGACCATGACTCTACATGTGTTATCAAAAGACTTCCTAAGTTGGTGGAAGCAGGGTTGTTTTGTAACCTCACAGAGATGTTTTAGCACCATGGAGGTGGCACTTGGGCTGGCTGCCCCTTCACTCTGTTCCTGGATCCATCCCTGTGCCGTGCATGCGCTGCTGGGAGGATGGGATGAGAAACTTCTTTTTACAGTCCAGCAGCACAAAGGGGCAGCAGATTCAGGTTGCAGCCCCAGCTTCCCCACTTCCTGGGAGTGAGTGGAGGGATTAGCATCTTTGGGCCTCAGTTTTTCTATCTGAAAATAAGCATGTGATCTCAGGTGATCACAAAGTATTCTCTGACTCTGAAGCTGTGTTTCAAGGGCTCTGTTGTTTAGTCCCTCAGTCATATCCGGCTCTTTGTGACCCTGTGGACTGTAGCCCGCCAGACTCCTCTGTCCATGGGATTCTCCAGGCAAGAATACTAGATTGCCATTCCCTTCTCCATCCAAGGTCTAGGGATGGGAAAGTACTCTGAAGATCTACAGAAAGAAAGCCATGCCAACCCTTAATGCCATTAACTTGAGAATCTTATTAATCTGTGAGCCCCTGGTTGAAGTCCATGACATCATGTACAGCTGTGTTATGGGTATGTCCCCAGAAGTGACCTGAAGTCCCTAGAAGAAGCCCATGTTCTTAAGTTTCTCTATAAGCAACTGGTAAATGGTCTTTCTGTGGCACTTTCAGTAGCATCCCAGATGGATCATCCTTGAGGGAGGGGAAAGGCATTAATGTGTTGTTCAGTTCAGTTGCTCAGTCGTGTCTGACTCTTTGTGACCCCATGAACCGCAGCACGCCAGGTCTCCCTGTCCATCACCAACTCCCGGAGTCCACCCAAACCCATGTCCGTTGAATCAGTGATGCCATCCAACCATCTCATCCTCTGTCATCCCCTTCTCCTCCTAATTACTCTTTTCTAAGTCCTGCACGTACTGGGCATTGAGCACTTGACAAAAGATACCCAGGTCCTGTCCTAAAAGCCTTGGGGAAGGGAAGTCAGCTGAACCTACATCATTCATGGTGCTCTAACTATGATCGGGATGGAGGAGCTTGACACACAAGAGCCTGGGTGAAGGTGGTGGAAATGGCTCCTTTGGGGCCCCCTCTCAGAGCTGCTTCTGCCTCTCCTCCTAATGAAAGACTAGCCTTGCCCTCACCAGGAAACACACAACATGCAGACATGAAAACCCAAGAATGTACCCTTTGAACAATAGGGAAATGGGATACTGTTGAAACATGCTTGTCTCTCAATCCACAGTTCACTCACTCTGAAATTCCATGCATACTGTACAGTCTGTTAATGCATATTAATAGCTAATCTCTCTATAGCTAGAAAATTGCTCTTCAGATCTCCAATTTGCTTAACAGCTGCCAATCCAAGTTGCCTCCAACTTTTTCCATCCGTCACCAATGTCAGTGAGATGTTGAATCGCCCTAAGCCAGGAGTTTTGCAGATGAAAAATGTGTTGGATGTTCACTGCTGATCCTGTTCATGTAAAAGTAATGTCTGATCAGCAGTTTTCAAATGGGACCCAGGACCACCAACCTTAAACTGACATGGTAGAATCACCCTGGGGCAGCCATCCAAAGCAGGCAACCAGACCCACTGAGTCAGAGTTTCTTGTGGAGGTGTCTAGGAATCCACATTGCATCAAAGATGTGCTGTGCTTCTGACATACACTGCTGATTGAGAAGTGCCATCAGGCTGAGGAAGGCAGGGTGATATGCTTGCAGTATCAGCCACCTCTGTAATATTTAAAATGATAGAGATACTGTTTACTGAGTGCCTGCTGTGTGCACAGTGCTAAGTGCTTTCCTGGTAGGTTCTCACTGAATTCTCTAAACAGTCTTGAGGAGATACTATTGTTGCCCCCATTTTACAGGTGGGATAACTAAGACTTGAGGGTGTCAAGTGATCCGGGCAAAATATGAGCAGTAGAACATCCTGGTGGGTCTAGGAAGAGAACTGATGAAGCCAGTTCGTCCCAAGGAGGGAGAGAGCAGAAGAAGCTGGGGGCGGGAGTTGCTACCCTCTGCCTCAGAAGAGTGTCGCCCTATCTGGATGGGGTGCTGACAGCCCCCAGAAGTCACTGTTGGCTGGGGGGGTGGCGTGAGCTCTTTGAGGCTGCGCAGTGGAGCCCGCCCCTTCCAACTGAGAGTGATTTCTAGGGTCCCAAAGTGCCAGTCAGCAGGTGCACATTCTTCCTGCCCTCTGACTGCTGCTTTCCCAGGAAACCCAGGGCCGCCCCCCCTGCCCCGAGCAGCGTGGGCGCCACATCCCTTCCCCACCATTGTCCCAGTTCTGGGCCCCCATTCATCGGACGCCCATCCAGCTTGGCAAGAGCCGCATCCTCAACCCTCTGCCCCTCCCGCACCCTGCCCAGGCCTCCGGAAGCCCAAACAGCTGATGTGAGATGGAAATAAGCCCCCTCCAGCCACATCTGGTCAGGCTGAAAGGGGGCCCTTGCCACTGGCACCCTCTTGAGTAATTCTGCCGCGCCTCCTGCTTCCTGGCCTCACCATTCAGGTGGAAAGTGCCAGATTCCCTCCCCCTCACTGCATCAAAGGCCACTGCAGGCACCCTGAGCCCGTTTCCACCAGCGCCAAGCACCCCAGCTGCCGGTCTCTTGGCCTTGGGGCTGATTCTTAGCTCTTGTGTTGCAGCTGCAGGATCTTTGTCGGTAATCCTCCGTGGGAAGATGGGCTGGGCTGCAGGTTGAGGCACCAGGAGGCCCATGCAGCCTCAGCAGCCACTTTGTGGCCTTTAAAATCTCTGTCACCCCCAAGTCATTCATTCATGCATGCATCTGTTCATTCCTTCAACAGAACTCTGAGTGTCTACCATGTGCCAGGGACGGAAGACACAAGAAAGAACAAAAAGTGAGAAGTACCTGCCCTCCTGGAGTTTACATTCTAGAAGGGAGAGACACACAAAATAGACAGTAATCAGAACGTCAGGAGGAGGTGTTACAAAGAAAAGTGGGGTGGGGAGCGCTGAGGTTCCAGGGGTGTCTCTTAATAACCACTGATCCTGAGCTTTCCTAATTGCAGTCTGGCCCATTCCACCTGAGGTTTTTTGCCCCCACCCCCACTTGCTTACAGCTCCTAAGCTGAGCAGGGCAGCTGGACAGGAGGCAACTGTGGTGGGCCCAGCTCAGAACAGCCCTTCCGGAGAGGGCTCTTCCTTACTAGCCTCACTGTCCTCAAAAGCCTGGGTGAGGGCGCCAACTGCTGGCCCTCAGGCAAACCCAGCCCAAACAAGTTAAAAAATCTTTTAAACAAACACCATTAAAAAAAGTGGGGTTTAAAAAAAATAAATTATAGTTAACATTTGAGAATGCATAAAATGGGGCTTTCTGATTTTCTTGAGAATTCAAAAGGCTAGGTCCCCATTCCCTCCTGACTACATGACCAAGATTTAAGTGGTATCTCCCACACCTTCAGTGGGCCAGGGACTCCCTGCTGGCTTGGGAGGGCATTTGAGTAGGCACTGACTCTAATCCAGGTCACCAAATTTAAACCCAGCATAGAAGAGACATACCTTAACCACTAGCCTGAAAAAAAAAAAAAAACAAAAACAAAACTCTGCTTGCTTGTTTCTACCCTCCAAGTGCCCGAGGTTAAAATGCAGCTCAGCACCGTAGCTCACCTCCCAGCTCAGCTGAGCCTGGCTGGGAGGCTGCATCCAGAGGCCCTCTATCACCCAGGGTCGCCTGCAACCCCCGCCTCACCCTTTCCAGGGCTCAAAAGCCCTCCCATCCATTGCATGTTTTCCTTCTTTTTGCTTTGGAAAGGTAGGGTGAGCTCCTGTAGCAATTCATTCCTTGTAATTAAACAGGTGACAAGTTGAAATCCTAAGAAACCAATTTCCTGAGGCAAGAGTAGACAATGGGAAAAAGACAGTCTCTTTAGCAAGTGGTGTGGGGAAAGTCAGCCGCATGTAAATCAGAGTGAAGTTAGAATGCACGCTCTTAGCATACACAAAAATAAACTCAAACTGACTTAAAGACTTAAACATAAGACATGACACCATAAAACTCCAGAAGAGAACACAGGAAAAACATTCTCTGACATAAATTCTACCAATGTTTTCTTAGGTCAGTCTCCCAAGGCAAAAGAAAGAAAAGCAAAAATAAACAAATGGGACCTAAACAAACTCACAATCTTTTTCACAGCAAAGGAAACCATAAACAAAAAACAACATACAGAATGGAAGAAAATATTTGCAATTGATGCAACTGACAAGTGCTTAATTTCCAAAAGTATACAAACAGCTCATACAACTCAACAACAGAAAACAGACCAATCCAAAAATGGGAAGAAGATCTAAATAGAGATTTCTCCAAAGAAAAAAATACCGATGGCCAATAGGCACATGAAAAGATGCTCAACACTGCTAATTATAAGAGAAAAGCAAATAAAAACTACAATTAGCTACCACCTCACACCAGTCAGAAAGGCCGTCATTAAAAAGTCTACAAATAACAAATGCTGGAGAGGGTGTGAGGAAAAGGGAACACTCCTACACTGTTGATGGAAATGTAAGTTTGATACAGCCACTGTGGAAAACAATATGGAGGTTCCTCAGAAAACTAAAAATAGAACTACCATATGATCCTGCAATCTCACTCCTGGGCATATACCCAGAGAAAACTATAATTCAAAAAGATACACTAACCTTTATGCTCAGAGCAGCACTATTCACAACAGCTAGGACATGTTCAGTTCAGTCGCTCAGTCGTGTCCGGCTGTTTGCAACCCCATGAATCGCAGCACTCCAGGCCTCCCTGTCCATCACCAACTCCTGGAAGCTCATGTCCATTGAGTCAGTGATGCCATCCAACCATCTCATCCTCTAGTCATCCCCTTCTCCTCCCACCTTCAATCTTTCCCAGCGAGTCAGTTCTTCACATCAGGTGGCCAGAGTATTGGAGTTTCAGCTTCAGCATCAGTCCTTCCAATGAATATTCAGGACTGATTTCCTTTAGGATTGACTGGTTGGATCTCTGTGCAATTCAAGGGACTCTCAAGAGTCTTCTCCAACACTACAGTTCAAAAGCATCAATTCTTTGGCACTCAGCTTTCTTTATAGTCCAACTCTCACATCCATACATGACTACTGGAAAAACCATAGCTTTGACTAGACGGACCTCTGTTGGCAAAGTAACGTCTCTGCTTTTTAATATGCTGTCTAGTGGAGTACTACTTAGTCATAGAAGAGAACAAAATAATGCCATTTGTAGCAGCATGGACACAACTGGAAATTATCACACTCAGTGAAGTAAATCACAAAGAGAAAGACAAATACTATCTGATATCACTTAAATGTGGAATCTAAAATAGGAAACAAATGAACCTATCTATGAAACAGAAACAATGGACATAGAGAACAGACGTGGTTGCCAAGGCGGAAGGGGCTAAAGGAGGCATGGAGTGGGAGATTGGGGTTAACAGATGCAAACTTTTATATATAGAATGAGTAAACAACACGGTCCCGCTGTCTGGCACAGAGAACTATATTCAATATCCTATGATAAATCATAATGGAAAAGAATATTTTAAAAGAATGTATATATGTATAATGAATCACTTTGCCATATGTGCTGTGCTTAGTCACTCAGTCATGTCCAACTCTTTGTGACCCCATGAGGTCCCCAGGCAAGGCTTCTCTTGCCTGGGTACTGGCGTGGGTTGCTGTGCCCTCCTGCAGGGGATCTTTCCAACCCAGGGGTGGAACCTAGGTATCCCGCATTGCAGGCAGATTTCTTTACCATCTGAGCCACCAGGGAAGCCTGATTAATACAACATTGTAAATCAGCTATAATTAAACTTCTCTGGCAATGTTAATGTCCATTAATGTGAAATCACTGCTTTCCTAAACCCTTTAAGTTTTGCAACAGGTTCAGACTAGATTCTCTCTTTAAAGGCTCAAAGGCTTTTTCTTCTTTTCTAAACATAAAAGTTTTTAAGCATTATAGAACTCCTAGCAGTTCGCTAAGGATATAGCCAAAGACATCAGGATTATGGCCTTCTAGACCTTTGATCTCTGGCCCTACAGGATGGAAAGCCCCCAATTTCAAATCTGAAGACTAGGAAGGTGAAACTTGCCCAAGATCACACACAGATCATCGCTCAAGTCCACTCTGTGCTTTAGTTAACAGCTGCCAGCACTGGAGCCTCTAAGACAGTGACCCCCACCTGGGCAGCTTTTGAATCCCCAGGGAGCTGGCCACACCCAAAGCAATGGCATCAGATCTCTAGGTTGGGGCCCCCAAGCTTCAGTGGTATTTAAGTCTCCCCTGTGAGCTGCCAGCACAGAGACTCATGGCTCCAGCAGCTGCCCTGGAGTTGGTAACTTCTTGGGAGGCTGCACAGTGCAGGGGCTCAGAGCATAGGCTACATGGATTTGAGCCCCAGCTCCTAGCTCCCTGATCTTAAGTTACCTGTTCTCCCTGTGCCTCAGTTTTCTCATCCATAAGTTGGGAATACTAACAATACCTGTCCCCTAGAGTGCAAGGATTAACGGTGGCTCAAAAAGTGGTAGCCAGTATAAACTTGGGCCTCTTTTCTGCTATGGATGTGGTTTCTTTGCGGATTCCTCCGTGACTAGCCTTTTAGGTGAGAGTTTAGGAATTTCTGTAATGAAGGAAAGAGAATAGAATCACAGCGAATCAGATCACTGGATTTTCCTCTCCTTCCCCACAATTACAAAATTCAACAGAAGAACTTCCCTGGTGGTCGACTGGCTGAGACTCCGTGCTCTCAATGCAGAGGGACCAGGTTCGATCCCTGTTCAGGGAACTAGATCCCACATGCCGAAACTAAGAGTTTGCATGCTGTAACGAAAAGATCCTGCAAACCACAGTTAAGGATCCCCCATGTTGCCATGAAGATCAAATATCCCACGTGCCCCAGCTAACACCCAGCACAGCCAAATAAATATTTAAAAAAATAAAATCAACAGGATGATGGCAGTGCCACCAGGATTTTCAAGTGGATAATCTGAGGCTAGGTCCAAGCAGACAGTTGTTAATGACAGGTTCTGCTGGTCCACACTCTCTGGATGCCTTTAAATTTACCTTTTTCTCTGGGTTTCCACTCCTCTGCATCTCCTCCACTCAGTAAAATGGACCAGCTGTTCCTCCTTCCATTTGGGTTCTTGTGTCTGAAAGAACTTGTAAACACCACAAAAGATGTTTTAATTTAAGGGAAACCAGCCTCCCTTCCTTTTTAAGATGAAACGTAGTAAAGTTTTAAAGACTTTTTTCAAATAGTCCCTAAATTTGGTACTTCAACTAATTATACTTGCCTTTTTTAAATGTCCAAATTAAAAATAGACAGCTAAATGAGAACGCAAGATATAGCTCAGAGCCTGTAGCCATGTCCATGGTTTCCTAGAATCAGCCTTTCTCTGACCTAATTGATACTTTTGGGAGATCAAAGGGAGGTGAGGGGAGTTGGGGCTGGAGCTGGAAGTAGACCTGGGAGTTGCCTGGCAGCAGATGACGAACTTGATTCAGGGTTCTATAATTAAGACTAGCTCTGGCACAACATTATAAAGTAATTTTCCCCCAATTAAAAAAAAAAAGACTAGCTATGAATTGGTGAAAGATGTTAGATTACAGTCCTTTCCTCATAGTATAAAGATGTGGTTCTCAAAGTGTGGTCCTCAGACCATCAGCATCACCTGGTGTAATGCGCTGAATTGTACCCACCCCCAATATTCATATGTGGAAGTCCCAA